>NC_082684.1:145825257-146136170 GCF_949987515.2 Delphinus delphis
ACTCTTGACCTAAAATGTCCCTTTCATATTTCTCTAAGTTTATTTTGTTGTCCTCTTTCTAGCTTCTTTATTTGGATGCTTAGATCCTTTTGAATCATTCTTGTTTTCTAAAAATTAGTTTAAGGTGCTTATATTTTACAGCTAACATTTACTAACCATTTACTATATGCCAGGCATTAGGCCAAAATCACTTTATATCAATTATGTGCTATAATTGTCCCCCAAATCTTATGAAATAGAAATTATTAGTGCCATTTGTAAATGAGGAAACTGAGGCACAGAAAGAATAAGAAATTTGTCAAAGATAATCAAATAGGTAGTCTGTTTCTCAAAAGCCTGAGCTTTTGACTAGAATTAGACCAACAAGTTAAATGATACAATATGTATAAAGAAAATGTAATAGATTTTCTTTGTTTCTCATTTACACCCCCCTTACCCAACACACACAAAGTAACCAATGATAATAATCTGGTGTGTATCATTCCATTCTTTGCACTCATATAAACATATAAATGCACACGTATATGCATGCACATACAGGCACATACAGATTTGCTTTTATGTGCACAAAACAGCTCTGTAAAAGCTCTTTGAACAAGGAGTACAGTAGGGAGGGGAAGTAGATGCCTGGGGGTCTGGGGTGTGATGAAGACTTTTCACTTTATACTTTTACATACCTTTGGCATTTTGAACTATGTTAGTGAATTGTCTATTCAAAAATCAATTAAATAAAATACCTATTTTAAGCCACTAAATTTATAGTAATTTGTTACGCAGCGCAGAAAACGAGTAAAGGTTGTTTTCAGTTTTCAGCCATCATAATGTGCTATGAGCATTGTATACAAGTCTTTGTATGGACACATGTTTTCATTTACCTTTGGTAAATACCTAGGAGTGGGATGACAAAATCACATAGTAAGTGTATGTTTAATTCTTTAGGAAAGTGCTATACTCTTTTTCCAAAGGGGCTACATTGTTTTATATTTTCATCAGCATTATATGAGAGTTCCAGTTGTTCCAAATTGCTACCAGCACTTGTTATAGTCAGTCTCTTTAATTTTGTCCATTTTAGTGTGTGTGTAGTAGTATGTTTATTGTAGTGGTATATCAGAGAATATACTCTACATGATATTAACCTTTGGAATGTGTTGCAAGTGTCTTCATGGTTGAGTAAATGTCAGTTTTGGTTAATGTTTCATATGTACTTGAAAGTTATATATATTCTGCAGTTGTTGGGTACAATGTTTTATATATGTCCACTAGGTCAATTTTATTAATTTTTATGATTCAAATCTCTTACATCCTAACTGATTTTGTCTACTTGTTTTATTGCTTACTGGGTAATGTTAGTTAAAATCTCACTCTGATTCATATGTTACTCCTTTCAGTTCTTCAGTTTTTTGCTATATTGCAACCACTGACATAGTCTCTGTTACTACAGTTTTTTCTTTTTGAGAATGTCATATAAATAGAATAATACCTTATGTAACCTTTTGAGACTGGCTTCTTTCAGTCAGTATAATGCGTATGAAATTCATACAAGCTGTTCCATATATTAACAGTTTGTTCTTTTTTATTGCTGAATATCCATTATATGGATAAACCAAGTTTATGCATTCATCTATTAAAGCACATATGAGTTATTTCTTTTTTGGTGATTATAAGTAGAGTTGGTATAGACGTTCATGTACATATTTTTATGTGACCATAAGTTTTCATTTCTCTTAGGTAAATACCTAGGAGAAAGATTGCTGGGTCACGTTGTAAATGTATGTTCAACTTTATAAGAATCTAAAAAACTGTTTTCCAGAGTAGCTACACAGTTTGCATACCTACCTTTTCATGTTTTACTTAGGATAAGTATTTTACCGCATAAAGTGGAATGTAGAAAACTTACCACCCTATTTCCCTTTATCCTCCTTATGTTGTGTTGTAATTGTCCTAAATATTACATCTACATTCATTAAAAACTCCATTAGATAGTGTTATAATTTTTGCTTTTAAACATCAAATATATTTTAGACTTCAAGAGAGAATAGTTTATTATATTAAAAATTACCATTTCTTTTGCTCTTCCTTTATTAATGTTCTACCAAGTCTCCTTTAGGTGTCATTTCTCTTTCCTCTGAAGAACTTCCTTTAATAATTTTTTTAGCATAGATCTAAATGGCAACAGATTCTCTTAGTTTTCCTTCATCTGAGTATGCCATTATTTCACCTTGGCTGCTAAATAATATTTTAACTGGATATTGCATTTTAGGTAGACAGATTTTTTTTTTCTTCACTTTCAAAAACGTACCATTTTCTTTGTGTCTCCATGGTTTCTGGTAAGAAATCAGTAGTCATTTGATTCATTGTTCCTCTGTAATAAGGTGTTGTTTTTCTTTGGCTGCTTTCAACTTATTTTCTTTGGTTTTCAGCAATTTGATTATGGTATGTTTGGGTGTGAATTTCTTTGGGATTATCCTATTTGGGATTTGCTGGCTTCCTGAATCTGTAGGTTTCTGTCCTTTGCCAAATTTGGGAAGTCTTCAGCCAGGGGGAACCCTTTTAAAAAATTTTGGTAAAATATACATAACATAAAGTTTACTATTTTAATGTTTTAAGTGTACAGTTCAGTGACATTCAGTATATTCACCATGTTGTACAACCATCACTGCTATCTATTTCTAGAATTTTTTATTATCTCAAACAGAAACTCTGCCCATTCAGCATAACTCCACATTTCTCCTCCCCCTAGTCTCTGGTAACTTCTATTCTACTTTCTGTCTCTGTGCCTTGTATAAGTGAAATCATATAATATTTGTTGTGTCTGTATTATTTTATTTCTATATTATTTCACTTAGCATAATATTTTCAAGGTTCATCCATGTTGCATCATATTTCAGAACATAATTCTTGTTTATAACTGAATAATATTCCCTTGCATGTATATATCACAGTTTTTCCATTTATCTGTTTATGGACATTTGGGTTGTTTCCACTTTCTTTTTCTTTCCTTTTTTGTCTTTTGGAGTTGTTTTTTTTTTTTTTCTGGCCAAGCCACGTGGCTTGTGGGATCTTAGTTCCCCAACCAGAGATTGAACCCAGGGCCACAGCAGTGAAAGTGCTGAGTCCTAACAGGGTTGTTTCCACTTTGTACCTACTGTGAATAATGCTTCCCTGAACATTTGAGTACAAGTATCTGAGTCCTTGTTTTCTGTTCTTCTGGATGTACACCTAGGAGTGGAATTGCCGAGTTGAATTGTAATTCTACATATAACATTTTGAAAAGTTGACAAACTTTTCTACAGTGGCTGCACCATTTTACAACACCATCAGCAATGCACGAGGGTTCCAATTTCTCCACATCCTCACCAAAACATACTAATTTCAGGGGTTTTGATACTAGTCATTTTAATGAATGTTATTAGCTGTTATTTCTTTCTCTTTGTCTGGAACTCTGTTAACACAAACATTAGACCTCTTGGTAGTACCTCATAGGTTCCTTAAGCTCTGTACTTTTTAATGTAATATTTATTTTTAATTAATTAATTAATTTATTTATTTATTTTTGGCTGTGCTGGGTCTTCATTGATGTGTGCTGGCTTTCTCTAGTTGCAGCGAGCGGGGGCTACACTTGGTGGTGGTGCACCCGCTTCCCATTGCGGTGGCTTCTCATTGCAGAGCACGGGCTCTAGGCTCGTGAGCTTCAGTAGTTGTGGCATGTGGCCTCAGTAGTTGTGGTGCATGGGGTTAGTTGCTCCATGGCATGTGGAATCTTCCCAGACAAGGGCTCGAACCCGTGTCCCCTGAATTGGCAGGTGGATTCTTAACCACTGCACCACCAGGGAAGTCCCAAGCTCTGTACTTTTTAAGAAATATTTCTCTGTCTGTTTTCAGACAAGGTAATTTCTATTGATCTATATGCTAATTAACTGACTTTTTTTTTTTTTGCCATCTCAATTCCATCGAGTGAGATTTTTTAAAATATAGTTATATTTTTAAATTGTAAAATTCTCATTTGGTTTGTCTTTTTATCTTTCGTTTCTTTGCTGGGACTTTATATCTTTCCACTCACATTGAGTGTTGCCCTTACTTGCTGGAACACTTATAATAGCTTCTTTAGTGCTTTGTCAGATAACTGAAACATCTGTGTCAAATCAGCTTTGGTAATAAAGTAGATAAGGAACACAGATATATTGTGCAGCACTAGGAAATATAGCCATTGTTTTATAATAACGTTAAATGGAGTATAATCTATAAAAATATTTAGTCACTACATTTTACACCTGAAACTAATGAAATCAACTATACTTCAGTTTAAAAAATCAGCATTGGTATGTGTTGATTGTCTTTTTCTCATGTGAGTTAGATATGTCTGGTACTTCTCTTTTTCTCATGTGAGTTCAGATATGTCTGGTTCTTCATTTGCTGAGTAATTCTGGATGGTATCCTGTATGTTTTGAATATTATGTTATGAGACTCTGAGTTTTGTTTAAGTCCTATGGAGAATGTTGATATTTTTGTTTTAGCAGGCAATGAACCTGGTTGGTTTCAGGCTGCAAGTTCCAACCAGCCATCTGTAAGTTTTAGTTTCAATGTTAGTTCCATTTTCAAAGCCTTCAGTTTATATTCAAATCTGTCTCATATGTATGCTGCTCACTGGCCAATCTGAGTCCTGGGCAGTGGTCTCTCTCTCTTAGTTCAGTTCTTAGTCTGTGGTATGTCATTTATGATCAGAACCATAAGTGCATTCATCAGAAGTGATACCAGGAGTATTGTCAGGTAATTGTCAAATCTTTCTTACCAGGTAATTATCAAAAGCTTCTCCCTCTAACTATTCTCCTAAGTACTTCCCAATTTCCTGGGGCTCCCTTTTGATCTTCCATCTATAATGCTGGGGCTTTGTTTACTTCATTCTGTAACACACTTACCATAATTGCCCTCATGTCCAGCGCTAAGAGGAGGAAAGCCCATGAAAGCTAAAAGAGCAATGGGTTGTCTTTTCTTCTTGTTTATGAAGTACCACCTCACACTAGTCAGAATGGCCATCACCAAAAAAATCTACAAACAATAAATGCTGGAGAGGTTGTGAAGAAAAGGGAACCCTCTTGCACTGTTGGTGGGAATGTAAATTGATACAGCCACTATGGAGAACAGTATGGAGGTTCCTTAAAAATGTAAAAATAGGGCTTCCCTGGTGGTGCAGTGGTTGAGAGTCCGCCTGCCGATGCAGGGGACATGGATTCGTGCCCTGGTCTGGGAAGATCCCACATACTGCAGAGGGGCTGGGCCCATGAGCCATGGCTGCTGAGCCTGTGTGTCCCGAGCCTGTGCTCCGCAATGGGAGAGGCCACAGCAGTGAGAGGCCCGTGTACAGAAAAAAAAAAAAAAAAAAGTAAAAATAGAACTACCATATGACCCAGCAATCCCACTACTGGGCTTATACCCTGAGAAAACCATAATTCAAAAAGAGGCATGTACCACAATGTTCACTGCAGCACTATTTACAATAGCCAGGACATGGAAGCAACCTAAGTGTCCATCGACATATGAATGGATAAAGGAGATGTGGCACATATATACAATGGAATATTACTCAGCCATAAAAAGAAATGAAATTGAGTTATTTGTAAGTGAGGTGGATGGACCTAGAGTCTGTCATACAGAGTGAAGTAAGTCAGAAAGAGAAAAACAAATACCGTATGCTAACACATATATATGGAATCTAAGAAAAAAAAAGAAACAGATTCTGAAGAACCTAGGGGCAGGACAGGAATAAAGATGCAGACTTAGAGAATGGACTTGAGGATGCAGGGAGGGGGAAAGGTAAGCGGGGACGAAGTGAGAGAGTGGCATGGACATATATACACTGCCAAATGTAAAATAGATAGCTAGTGGGAAGTAGCTGCATAACACAGAGAGATCAGCTTGGTGCTTTGTGTCCTCCTAGAGGGGTGGGATAGGGAAGGTGAGAGGGAGATGCAAGAGGGAGGAGATATGGGGATATATGTATATGTATAGCTGATTCAATTTGTTATAAAGCAGAAACACACAATTGTAAAGCAATTATACTCCAATAAAGATGTTAAAAAAAAGAAAAAAAAATTCAGTGTTCAGGACTTCCCTGGCGGCGCAGTGGTTAAGAATCCACCTGCCAATGCAGGGGACACGGGTTAGAGCCCTGGTCCGGGAAGATCCCACATGCTGTGGAGCAACTAAGCCTGTGAGCCACAACTACTGAAGCCCTTGCGCCTAGAGCCCGTGCTCTGCAACAAGAGAAGCCACTGCCATGAGAAGCCTGTGCACCGCAACAAACAGTGGCCCCCGCTCACTGCAACTAGAGAAAGCCTGTGCTCAGCAGCGAAGACCCAACACAGCCAAAAATAAATTTTTATATATATATATATATATATATATATATATATATATATATATATATATAAAATTAGTGTTCAAGCTACACTGTAGACAGAGAAATTATGAGTAGGACCCAGGCATCATGATTTTAAATCTTTATAGTTGATCTGTTTCTGGCCAAAGTCGAGTGACCTAGAGCATCATAGCATATAGTAAGCATTCAATAAAGAGCTGAATGATTGACTAACTTGTAATTTGAGAAACGCAATAAGGACTTGATAAAAATATCAGCTTGGTGACGAGTGTTCTGGCTTTCAGAAGCATGGTTGCCAATGCAAAGTTGTCGTGATAGATTGTGACATGTTTAAAACCTGATTCTGGAGGTTACTTGATGCTATGAGCAGAGAAAACAGTCCTCTCCTAGGACAGAGGGTGAGAACATTTTTATTTGCTGCAGTTAAGCCACCTACCAAAATTTTATTGCCAGAATAACAGCTAGGCTTCTAAAGCTACTTTCAGATATACAGAGCCAATAAATAAAAGATAAAGATCCAGGGTGAGACCCAGAGATTAAACTTCTTTACCCAAATATGCAGTCTCTAGCACTTGTTTTCACTTTAAATGTTAAAAGTGTTTTCCGGATGAGGAAAAGGTGATTTCTCCTCAAAATACCTGTTACTGCATATCCACCAATATTTGAGAGTAGGCAGTTTATCTAAACTAGCCTTCTTTGGTTTCCCTCAAGCATTTTACCTGGAAGGGTAGTAGAACAGTAGATTCTAGTGGAAAATTCGTTGTTTCAAATTAATGAATTCATCTACACAGTCACCCTTTCCTGTGAACTTTCTCTTAATATTTGTTTCATTATATATAAGCTTGGAGATTTGAAAGAAGTGTTCAGGGATTAGTTAACCTTTAGCTATTTACTATAGTTACTTAAATAATACTACTGCTGATTGGCTGTCTTTCAGTAGCACGTGTACTGGAGTGAGGCTGTTGACTGGCTGACTTTCAGAGGGGGCTGACATTGATTGGCTGATTACTGGTGTGAAGTTATTATTGATAGATGAGGATGGGTTTTTAATTGGTTCTGGTTGTTATTGTTGTTAGGGCCAATAAATGGTCAACGCTTTTCTAGAAGAATAAGAACGTTTTTCGTCTCAGCACTTTGTTACTTTATTTCACTCATTTGTAAAATAAGTGAGATCATAGCAACTTTTCTCCAAGTATATCCCACACCTTGGTTCTACGGCATGCAAATAGGAGTGTTGTGTGTAAATAAGAGTTTTCTGGCAAGTAAATAAGGTTCGTTTCATCTGGATTAGGCAAAGATAGATGTTTCTTTATTGCGTAAGTTTTCAGAGTTAAATATCCACAGCATGAATCTACAACTGAGAAATATAGTATGCAGCTTTTTATAATGTTATTTTACTTTTTATTCTTGAGAAAGATTTCCTAGGAGTAGAGTTCCTCAAAGCACATTTTAATAAATACTATTTTAATGACCTTTTACGTTAGGAGTTGGCAAACTATGATCCAATGTCCAAATAAGGCTTACTGCTTGTTTTTGTACTGCCTGTGACCTAAGAATAGTTTTTATGGTTTTTAATGGTTGGAAAAAATCAAAAGGATTATGTTTTGTGATACATGAAAGTTATATGAAATTTAAATTTACATGACCTTAAAGTTTTATTGGAAAACAATCTCACTTATTTGCTTATATACTGTTAATGGCTGCTTTTACACTCAATAACAGAGTTGAGTGGTTGAAACAGAGATCATATGTAGCACTCTGATCACTTCACACTGCTGTTTGATGCCACTATAAATTGCAATGATGCATTTATAACTGAACCGTGTTTCAAGTGTCATGTGTACTTCCAAAGTGCAACATTTTATTTTACTTTTATTACCAGTGCATCCTCACTATGTCAAAACAAGTTAGGCAGGTAAAAGTGGACTCTAAATGTCACATTTTTAAGGCACAGTGGAGCGTGGAATACTTTGTTGTCAAATTAGATGGCAAATCATTGTATTTACTATGCAATAACTTTATAGTTGTGCTATAATGGACCCTTATGACAAAGATGCTATTCCAAATCAGAGGAGAAATAAATCCCCATTGGGATGAAAAATATGAATTTGACCTTACCTCACATTATACATGAAAACAATTCAAGGTGGATTATAATCTAACTGTGAAAGACCAAATGATAAAACTTTGAGAGATAATGTAGAAGAATGACTTCATGACTTTGGGGTATGGAAAGTTTTCTTAAACAGAATACAAAAAACACTAACCATAATGGAATATTGATAAATTTGACTAAATTTTACTTAAGATCTTCTATTTATCAAAAGATAACACAAACAGAATAATAAGGCAAACCACAAACCTTTGGAATTTAGATGGCCAATCCCATGACAACCAAGAGTTCAATTAAGTGACCCTTGTAGGTATCAAGTTTCATTCAAAATATTAGCAATCACAGAGCTCAAAGTTTGCAGAAAAGAGAGCTAACAATCTTACCTTCCTAGTCACAAAAATATATACTAAATATAATACTCATTCTCACATATAAAAGTTAATTTCTCAAATGAGCAATAAATAACTTGATATTTATTAACATTATTAAGCAGTACTTAGAAAAGTACACAATAGATGGTATTAGAACTAATATGTTCAAACACTTTAAAATACAGTAATACAAATAAATTGTTGTTCATTCATATTACACCAACCACAACATTTGTAAGGCACTAGTTCTGCTATATACAGAATTAAACCTGACTAAAGTGAAAAGAAAACACATTACACTGCAATTATCTATGTGGTTGTCATTTAGAGCCCTGGGTTTACTGAAATAATCATTAGACTAGTAAATAAACCTCAACAAAACCAGTGCACTATTTTATGTTTGTAGATGCATTAGCTTTATTGTAGCTGGTGGGCAAAGACAATTTGATGAAACTTCGGGAGGATAACACATTTCACAATGAAATGTTTTTGCATCCTTTGCTTCATCTGGTAAATATAGGAACCATTAGGAGTTTAAATGTGGCCAGTTTAGGTCAATTAAAAACTCTGAATACAAATATTTAAAGTCATTATTTTGAGATCAGAGATAGAATCCCAATAGAAAAATGTTAATGAGCCTCAATCAAGTGATTCTATGATGTTCATATATAACTACTAAAAAGAATTATTTCAGGAGTATAGTATTACTTATCAAAATTTCCTTCATATAACCTAAGTCTTCATGCTAAAAAGAAGCTTTCAAAAAGTTCTTCAGCAGAAAGAATATGGGGAAATCTCTACCATCCCTCTAAATTTTGCTGTGAAATTAAAGCCTTCCCTGGTGGCGCAGTGGTTGAGAGTCCACCTGCTGATGCAGGGGACACAGGTTCGTGTCCTGGTCTGGGAAGATCCCACAGGCCGCGGAGCGCCTGGGCCCGTGAGCCATGGCTGCTGAGCCTGCGCGTCCGGAGCCTGTGCTCCGCAACAGGAGAGGCCACAGCAGTGAGAGGCCCGTGTACCACACACACACACACACACACACACACAAACCTATCTAAAAAAACAAATTCTTAAATAAAAGTGGCTGAAGAGGGCTCTCCCCTTTTAGGGACATTCACATCTTTTTACACTTCTACTTAAAGTGATGAAAGGGAAAAAACCTACAATCAAGAATACTCTACCCAGCAAGGCTATCATTCAGATTTGAAGGAGAGATTAAAAGTATTAAAGACAAGCAAAAGCTAAAAGAGTTCAGCTCGATGAAACCAGCTATCCAAGAAATGTTAAAGGGTCTTCTCTAAGCAAAAGGAAAAGGCTACAACTAGAAATATGAAAGGAAAAATCTCTTTGGTAAAGGCAAATATACAGTAAAATTAGTAAATCAACCACTTGCAAAGCCAGAAGGAAGGTTAAAAGACAAAAGTAGTAAAATGTATATGGTGTGAATGTTCTAATTTCATTCTTTTACATGTAGCTGTTCAGTTTTCTCAGCACCACTTACTGAAGAGACTGTCTTTTCCCCATTGTATATCCTTGCCTCCTTTGTTGAAGATTAATTGACCATAAGTATGTGGGTTTATTTCTGGGCTCTCTATTCTGTTCTACTGAACTATGTGTCTGTTTTTGTGGCAGCACCATGCTATTTTGATTACTGTAGCTTTGTAGTCTGAAGTCAGGGAATGTGATCCCTCCAGCTCTATTCTTTCTCAAGATTGTTTTGGCTATTTGGAGTCTTTTGTGTTTCCATACAAATTTTAAAGTTATTTGTTCTAGTTCTGTGAAAAATACCCTTGGTATTTTGATATGGATTGCATTGAATCTGTAGATTGCCTTGGGTAGTATGGTCATTTAAAAAATATTAATTCTAATCCAAGAACACAGTATATCTTTCCATCTGTTTGTGTCATCTTCAATTTCTTTCATCAGTGTTTTATAGTTTTCTGAGTACAGGTCTGTAGGTAGGTTTACTCCTAGGTATTTTATTCTTTTTGATGTGATGGTAAATTGGATTGTTTCCTTAATCTCTCTTTCTGATAGTTTGTTGTTAGTGTATAGACATAAAACAGATTTTCGTATATTAATTTTGCATCCTGCAAATTTACTGAATTCTTTGATGAGCTGTAGTATATTTTTGGTGGCGTCTAGGATTTTCTATATATAGTATCATGTCATCTGAAAACAGTGACAATTTTAGGCCTTCCTTTCCAATTTGGATTCCTTTTCCTCCTTCCTTCCTTCTTCCCTCCCTCCCTCCCTCCCTCTCCCTTCCTTCCTTCCTTCCTTCCCTCCCTCCCTCCCTCCCTCCCTCCCTTCTTCCTTCCTTCCTTCCTTCCTTCCTTTCTTTCTTTCTTTCTTTCTTTCTTGCTTTCTTTCTTTCTTATTGCTGTGGCTAGGACTTCCAATGCAATGTTGAATAAAAGTGACAAGAGTGGGCATCCTTGTCTTATTCCTTATCTTAGAGAAAATGCTTCCAGCTTTTCACCATTGAGTATGATGTTTGCTGCAAGCTTGTCATATATGGCCTTTACTATGTTGAGGTATGTTCCCTCTATGCCCACTTTCTGGAGAGTTTTTATCTTAAATGGATATTAAATTTTTTCAAAAGCTTTTTCTTTATCTATTGAGAAGATCATATGGTTTTTATTCTTCAATTTGTTAACATGGTGTATCACATTGATTGCTTTGTGGATACTGAAAAATCCTTGCATCCCTGAGATAAATCCCACTTGATCATGTTGTATGATCCTTTTAATGTATTGTTGGATTTGGTTTGCTAATATTTTGTTGAGGATTTTTGCATCTATGTCCATCAGTGATATTGTCCTATAATTTTCTTTTTTGGAATATCTTTGTCTGGTTTTGGTATCAGTGTAATGCTGGCCTTGTAGAATGAGTTTGGAGGTGTTCCTTCCTCTGCACTTTTTGGGAATAGTTTGAGAATGTTAGGTGTTAACACTTCTTTAAATGTTTCATAGAATTCACCTGTGAAGCCATTTGGTCCTGGACTTTTGTTGGGAGTGGTTTTATTACTGATTCAATATCATTACTTGTAGTTGGTCTGTTTATATTTTCTATTTCTTTTTTGGTTCAGTCTTCGATATTGTACATTTCTAGGAATTTGTCCATTTCTTCTAGGTTGTCCATTTTATTGGCATATAGCTGTTCGTAGTAGTCTCTTATGTTCCTTTGTATTTCTGTGGTGTTGGTTGTAACTTATATTTCATTTCTGATTTTATTAATATAGGCCCTCTCTCTTTTTTATTTGATGAGTCTGGCTAAATTTTGTTTCTCCTTTCAAAGAAGCAGCTCTTAGTTTTATTAACCATTTTTTTCTTTCTTCCTTTCTTTCTTTTCTTTTTTTTTTTTTTTTTTTTTTTTTTGTCTCCATTTATTTCTGCTCAATCTTTGTCATTTCTTTCCTTCTACAACTTTGGGTTTTGTTTGTTCTTCTTTCTCTGGTTCCTTTAGGTGTAAGGCTAGGTTGTTTATTTGAGATTTTTCTTGCTTTCTAAGGTAAGTTTTTTTCGCTATAAACTTCCCTCTTAGAACTGCTCTTGCTGCATTCCCTAGATTTTGGATCATTGTGTTTTTGGTTTTTTTGTCTCCAGGTATTTAAAAGTTTCCTCTTTGATTTCTTCAGTGATTCATTTGTTGTTTAATAGCACATTGGTTAGCCTCCACATGTTTGTGTTTTTTGCAGTTTTTTTCTTGTAGTTGACCTCTAGTCTCATTGTGTTGTTGTTGGAAAAGATGCTTGATATTATTACAATTTTCTTAAATTTACTGACACTTGTTTTGTGGCCTAGCATCTGATCTATCCTGGAGAATGTTTCATGTGCACTTGAAAAGAATGTGTATTCTGCTGCTTTCGAATGGAGTATTCTATATATATTTATTAAGATCATCTGCTCTAATGTGTCATTTAAGGACAGTGTTTCCTTATTGTTTTTCTGTTTGGATGATCTGTCCAACAATGTAAGTAGGGTGTTAATGTCCCTTAGTATTATTTTGTTACTGTCAATTTCTCCCTTTATGTCTGTTAATATTTGCTTTACATATTTAAGTGCTCCTATTTTGAATGCATATATATTTACAATTGTTATATCTTCTTCCTGGATTGATCCCCTGAGCATTAAGTAATGTCCTTCTTTGTCACCATCTTTATTTTAAAGTTTATTTTGTCTGCTATAAGTATTGTTACCCCAGCTTTCTTCTGATTTCCATTTGCTTGGAATACGTTTCTTCATCCTCTAACTTTCAGTCTCTGTGTGTCTTTAGATCTGAAGTGAGCCTCTTTTAGGCAGCATATATACAGGTCTTTTTTTTTTTTTTCCCATTCAGCAACTCAATGTCTTTTGATTGGAGCATTTAGTCAATTTACATTTAAAGTAATTATTGATATGTATACTCTTATTGCCATTTTATCAATTGTTTTGGGGTTGTTTTTAAAGGTGTTTTTTTCTTCTTTTGTTCTCTTGTGATTTGATGACTATCTTTAGTGTTATGTTTGGATTCCTATTCTTTTTTATGTTTGTATCTATTACAGATTTTTGCTTTGTGGTTACCATGAGGTTTATATATAGCAATATATCAATATCTATCTCTATATTTATGTGATTTTTTAAACATTGCTTATCTCTTAATTTCAAACGCATTTTAACATCCCTGCATTTTTACTCTCCTCCCTTCATGATTACTGTTTTTGATGTCATATTTTACATCTAATTGTTTTGTGTACCCCTTAAGTGCTTATTGTGGATTTAGATGATTTTACTACTTTTGTATTTTAACCTTCCTATGACCTTTGTGGATGGACGATTTCCTACCTTTACTATATGTTTGCCTTTCCTGATGAGTTTTTTCCTTTCACTATTAAACTGTCCTCATTTCTTTTCATTCTTTTTTTCTTTTTTCTGTTCAGCATCCATGATTTCCACTACTCTGTTTTCCAGCTTGACAATCCATTCCTCTGCATCATTTAGTCTACTCCTGATTCCTTCTACTGTATTTTTCATTTCAGTTATTTTATTATTTATCTCTGTTTGGTTGTTCTTTATATTTTCTAACTCTGTGTTAAAAACTTCTAACTTCTGACTCTGTGTATCCATTCTTCTCTTGAGTTTTTTGAGTATCTTAATAATCATGACCCTGAACTCTTTCTTCTGTAGATTGTCTATCTCCACTTCATTTAGTTCTTATTCTGGGGTTTTATCTTGTTCCTTTGTTTGGAACATGTTATTCTGTCTTCCTGATGAAGGACCCCTGGGATGGGGAGCCCTACCTGGGGCCTGGATCTTTGACTCCTTTGAGAGAACTCTCTGCAATTGTAATTACTATCCCATTTGTGAGTTGCCCACCCAGGGGTATGGGATTTGATTATATTGTGACTCTACCCCTCCTGTCCATTTTGTTGTGGTTCCTTCTTTATATCTTTAGTTGTAAATCTTCTCTGGTAGGTTCCAATCTTTTTCATCAATGATTATTCTGCAATAGTTGTGATTTTGGGGTGCCTGTGAGAGGAGGCAAGCTCAGGGTCTTTCTATTCCACCATCTTAGCCAATCCTCCATCAATTTCTATTCTATCTCTATGGATTTATCTATTCTAGATATTTAATATACATATGTAATCATACAATATGTGACCTTTTGTATCTGGATTCTTTAACATTTTATAACATTTTTGAGTTTCATTCATGTTACAGCATGTATCAGTACTTCTTTCCTTTTTATTGCTGAATAGTATTCCATTGTATGTACATATCATAATTTGTTTATCCATTCATGTGTTGATGGGCATTTGGGGTGTTTTCACCTTTTTCCTATTGTGAATAGTGCTGCTATGAATGTGCATATACATGTGCTTGTTGAAGACTGTGTTTTCATTTCTTTTGGGTACACACCTAGGAGTGGAATTGTGGAGTCATATGGTAATTCTATTTTCAACTTTTTGAGGAACCACAGAACTGTTTTCCACAATGACTGGACCATTTTACTTTATTACCAACAATGTGCAAAGTTTCTAATTTCTCCACATCCTCACCAGCACTTGTTATATTCCATTGTTGTATTTATTATTATTATCGCCATTCTGGTGAATGTGAAGTGGTACTTCATTGTAGTTTTGATTTGCATTTCCTTCATAATTAAGGATATTGAGCATTTTTCATGTACTTCTTAGGCATTTGTATATCTTCTTTGGAGAAATGTCTATATAAGTACTTTGCCATTTTAAAAATTGGGGTGTTTGTCTTTTTTGTTGTTGTTGAGTTGTAAGAGTTTTTATGTATCCTGTCCCTTGTCCGATATATCATTTGTAAATATCCTTACCTATTCTGTATGTTTTATTTTCACTTTTTGATTATGTCCTTTGATGCACAAATTTTATATTTTGATGAAATCCACTTTATTTTTTTGTTTTGTTGCTGTGCTTTTGATGTGAGAGCTAAGAATCCATTGCCAAATCCAAGGTTATGAAGATTTACTATATTTTCTTCTAAGAGTTTTTAGTTTTAGCTCCTATACTGATCCATTTTGAGTTAATTTTTGTATGTAGTGAGAGATAGGGGTACAACTTCATTCTTTTGTGTGTGATATCAAGTTGTCCCAGCATCATTTGTTGAAGAGACTTTTCTTTTCCCATTGAATACTATTGGTTCTCTTGTTTAAAATTAATCAATCAATGACCTCAAAGACACAAGCAACAAAAGAAAAAATAGACAAATAGGGCTATATCACAATTTTGATATTTGGTTTCTCAAAAGACACTGTCAACACAGTAAAAAGACAACCCACCAAATGGAAGAAAATATTTGCAAATCATATAACTGATAAATGATAAATGTCAAGAGTGTATAAAGAACTCCTACAACTCAACAACAACAAAAATCCCACTTCAAAATGGGCAAAGGAATTGAATAAACATTTCTTCAAGAAGATAAAAAATTATCAGGAAGCACATGAAAAGATGCTCAGCATCACTAATAATCAGGGAAATGCAACTCAAAACCACAATGAGATAGCACCTGACATCCATTGGGAAATCTACTGTCCAAAAAAAAAAAATATATAGTAAGAATTGACAAGGTTGTGGAGAAATTGAAGCACTTGTGGACTGTTGGTGGGAATGTAAAATGGTGCAGCCACTGTGGGAAACAGTTTGGTGCTCCCTTAAAACATTAAAAATAGAATTACCATATGGTCCAGCAATTCCACATCCAGACCTATACCCAAAATAATTGAAGGCAGGGTCTGGAAGAGACATCTGTACACCCAAGTTTATAACAGCATTATTCACAATACCCAAAGGGTAGAAACAACCAAGTGTCCATTGATGAGTGAATGGACAAACAAAATATGGTATACACATCCAATGGAATATTACTCACTGAAACTCTGGCACATGCTACAACATGGATGAACCTTGAGGACATTATGCTAAGAGAAATAAGGTGATTACAAAAAGACAAATACTGTATGATTCCACTTGTATGAGCTACTTAGAGTAGCCAAAATCAAGAGACAGAAAGTAGAATGGTTGTTGCCAGAGACTGGAGGGAGAAGATAATTAGGGGTTATTATTTACTGGGTATAGAGTTTCAATTTTGCAAGATGAGATGTGTTCTGGAGATTGGTTACTCAACAGGGTGAACATACATAACACTACTGAACTGTACACTTAAAAATGGTAAAGATGGTAAATTTTGTAATATATACTTTACTGTAATTTTTTTAAAGTCTGTACAGTAAGTACATTTTGAGATGTGGGATGGGGTTTTGATGAGGAAGGGGCATACCTATTTATTGCCATTTTACCCCTTTACTATAGTTTTAATGGAATTTTGGGAGTTAAGCAAAATTGTAAATTTAAACTGTTGCATAGATTTTTGTTTGTTTTTTGATTTTTTTTAGGAGATAATATTCAAATACCAATGTGTGAAGGATAGGCTGAAATCAGGAAAACCTGATGGCAATAGAAAGCTACAGGGAGCAGTTATAATAGTCAAATGTAAACACACTCATGGGGTTGGACTCCAGCCTCTAAGAGTATTTGCAAATTAGCTTCAATTATTTATCAAGGAAATCTCTCTCTCTCTTCCAGTATCTCTAGGACTGATAAATACAGCAACAATCCAATTCAAACAACAGACATCTTGGTATGCTCACATTACTGTGATTCTCAAGAGCTTCTAATTTATCTAAAATCACTGTACCCCGCAGTTTCATTTCTATCAAATATTGGAATTTGACATGGAATATTTTCTTCCTCCCATTTTAGGTCAACCTCAGCCTCATACTGTTACATGGCATTATCCAACTTATAGATTTAAAAAAGTGAAGTCCAAGATACATTCTACCTGGGGAAGATGAAAAGTGGTAGAAAACTGGAAGAGAGATGGTGGGAACCAGCACCTATTGAGTACATCTCTAAAGCTGTATTATTGATTTTAAATAGGTTATGTCATTTAATATTCATGACAACCCTATGAGGTATATATTGTCATTTTCTGTTGTATAAATTAATAAAAAGAGACTTGGAGAGCTTTGATAACATTCCCAAAGTTAACTAAGTCATACAGAATAAGAAAATTGAGTTTAGGACTCAGGTGGTCTAAAGCTGTTCTGAGGTTGTTTTCTGACCTGCCAGGGGTGGTTAGCCCTGAGCTTAGCTTGATTTTAACCAGAAAGTTGTCAGAAATTGGCCTTTGATTAAGATAAGAATGCATCACTGGGTTTTCTCATTTCTTCATGCACATTTTCCCAGTTGCTGTAACAAAGATGCTTCATCAAATGGAGAACAGATCCACACTTTGCCAATAGGAAACAGGATTCACACTCAACAGTTGCCTTTGGTGCCCAAATACACTATGAGAGGATAAACAGATTCAAATTCTGTATTTTTAAATTGAGAGCTATAGAATAAAACATCACAGATTCAGTGCTGATTATGTTTAGATGTTAAATCTGTTCTTGCTACCAAATAACAAAACAAAATAGTGATGATCATTGAATTTGCACCAATGCACTCTTTGTGCTTACTTATTCATGAATGCTACACTGATTTTTTTCCCAACTCATAAAAGGTTTATAAGAATACAAGAGGGAACATGCTGAAAAGTTTTAAAATATTTACTAATTGAATGGCAAGTTTTCAAATTATGCTAGAAAATTAAAGTCATCTTTCTCGTTCAGTGGAACAAACTTGCATTAGAATTTTGAAGTAGTTCGTTGCTTAAATAGATCAAAATCCTGTGTTTAGAATCTGCTTCTCTTATATGGGGATATGGAAAATAGTGAATATGTTTCTAGATCTTCATAAAGCAAACCTTTGTTAGAATATCACTTCCTCTAATTTCTCCATCCCAAGCTGACCTATATAGCTGACCGCTCTCTAAACTTGTGTTCCTACTTATTGTGAGAAGCACCTGACCATTGAGATGACTGTTAACTCCTTGAAGAAAGCTTCAGACTTCAAATCTCATTCTTTGCAGTACCCAGAGCAGCGCTTCTCAGCCTTGCCTACAGGTAAGAACAAATTGTGTTGGTTAATTTTATGTGTCACCTTGACTCGACTGTGATGCCCAGATATTTGGATAAACGTTATTTCTGGGTGTGTCTGTGAAGATGTTTCTAGACAACATTAACATTTGATGGATAGATTGAGTAAAGCAGGTTGCCCTCCCCAGTTTGGGTGGGCCTCATCCAATCCACTGAGGGCCTGAATAAAGTGAGATAGAGTGAGAAAGAAATATTTCTCAGCTACCTTTTCTGAATCAGTCAATGTTCCCTGGGCAAAAGCAAATCTCTGAATTGTTATCCTCTACTCTGAATCTAGCTCCGATATTTCTTCAATATCTTGTACATTTTTCAGATGCTTTTAAGAATATGATTGTTTTATTCTAACACTTTTAAAGTTGTCTTCAACAGGAGGATTGATTCAGATTATCTAGTCCATCATCACAAGAAGGGAAGTCCTAATCATGCCTAAATTAGGGATTGGGGTTTTAATGTTTTTACAGTGACTTGGCTAAATTTGGGCTATAGCCTTGAGTCCAAATAAAGAACTGGAACAAAGCCCCCAGAATAAAACTAGGATTCCCCCCGCCAAAGGGGATCACACTTTTTGTTTCTATGAAAAGGAAACTAGAAAAACTTCACCAATGAAGTTTTGGAAAGATGCAAAATAGCCGGTCATTTGCCTGGTTTTGTGACATGGGGGCGATTCAAAGTCTAAGAAATTGAAACCTTGAGGCCACTCCATCAGTGGTCTCACTGTGGGCGTGATGTAGAGGATCTGAATTTATTTTAGCCCATAGTGTAAGACCTTAATTTAAAAATTATCCCTAACTATTACAATAATTTGGGGCATTCAGCAGGGAAAAAAAGAAACCACAAAATTGCTCCATGGAGATCTTTCCACACCCCAGAATTCATTAACTCACACATATAAAGCAAACCCCCATTAAAGTTAAGCTAGCAATAAAAATTTACAGACAGCATGAACATGAGATGATCTGACATGAGGAAGAGTCACCAGACACAGCAAACTAGAGAATTAATAGGCTAAGAACTTGAGGTAACAGAATATTCTCATAAAGTCTACAAAGCAAATTTGTTTAAATGATCAAAGAGATGAAAGAAGTAGTAGAAATCACACCGATGAACAAGCCACTGTGATGATAAAAAAAAAAAAAAAGAGGCAAGGGCTTCCCTAGTGGCGCAGTGGTTGAGAGTCCGCATGCCGATGCAGGGGACACGGGTTCGTGTGCTGGTCCGGGAAGATCCCACATGCCACGGAGCGGCTGGGCCCGTGAGCCATGGCCGCTGAGCCTGCGTGTCCAGAGCCTGTGCTCCGCAAAGGGAGAGACCACAACAGTGAGAGGCCCGCGTACTGCAAAAAAAAAAAAAAAAAAAAAAAAAAAAAAAGAGGCAAATATTTAAAAGAACCAAGTATATTTTTATTAATGAATATAGTCATTATAGTCATTGGAATTTAAAACTCAGTAAATGTTTAAATTGTGAAAAAGAGAACTAGTGACATAGAAAATAAATCTCTGGATATTACACAAACACAGATTAAAAATATAGAAAACAAAAGAAGTTATAAGACATGAAGGGTGTAATTAGCAGGTCAAACATGTCTCAAAACAGTTCCACAATGAAAGAACAGAGTTGCACCAAGGTTTGAGGAGAAAATGTCTGCAAATTTTCTAGAATTGAAGAAAAGACACACACACCAAAAGAAAAGACATGAATATTCAGACTGAAGGTACATTAAGTCCCCTGTTCGATAAATCAAATGAAATGCAGAAGTAGACACACTGTCACCAAAGTAGAGAATACCAAAGATAGAAGGAAAAATTTAGAATACACCAAAGAGGAAAAGACAGTATATTTATAATGCAAATAAAACCTCAACTGATTGACTGAAGACTTGTTATATTGACAGTCATAAGATGATAGGATAATAATTTCAAATGTTGAGGAAAAATAACTCTCAGTCTATAAATCTACACCCAGATGAATTATCTTCAAGAATAAAGAAAAAATAAAATCCCTTCCAAACAAGCAAAGAATAAGTTTATTGTACTCAGATCCTTGAAGAAAGATTTATAAAAGTAAATACTTTAGGAAATTTAAACCAGAGTAAAGTGTGGGCTGTAAGAATAATATGAGCAAAACAATGTAGATAAATCAAATTAATAGTTGAATATATAAAAATAAAAAGTAAATGAAGAATCACTATTATGGGACTGGAAAAAAAAAGAAGGTGAAACTGAGAAATAGTCCAAATTAACATGGCTCATAGGTGCTTGTTGTAATCAGAGTCCTTACATTTTAAGGAGGAAGAACTATTGACTAATTTTAGATTTTCAGTCAAGTACGATCAGTAACCCTTTCATCCATAGAGGGGGGATCCGTGAGTAAAGAAAACTCAATCAATCAAAAAAAAATACATAAAAGTAAGTAAGCAAAGTAGAAGGAACAAATAAAAAGCCCGGAAAGTAGAAAACACAATACAATATGGTAGGAATTAAACCAAATAATATGAGTGATCATGATAAATGAAAATAGAATAAACTGGTCTTTTGAAACACAAAGATTGTCAAATAGGATTTCAAAATATAATCTAAAAAAAATACAATCTAGCTATATGTTTTATACAAAAAACTCATCTAAAATATTATGACACAAAAAGAATGAGGACTTGCAGTCCTTGCTGTGACAATGACCCCATTTGTACCCAGGCCAGGGAGGCCATGGAAAACTCATAATCTGCTGGATCTGTAGACAAATGGTGATTCATGTTTACTGACCCTGTTACTAAAAAAGATTAGTTCTCCAGTCTTCCAATTTTAACATACTCATTTAGAACAGAAGCATTATTAATTCTTCAGTATTTGACGAAATGACTGTGGATAAAATGTGTCTTTTGGGTTTTCACATGCCAATCTAGAAATGGTGCCAAGGTTCATTCACTACTTGTACCCTTCTGCAGTCTAATTCAAAATGTGCCAGCTCATTCTACCTCAGTCCTAATGAACTAGATCTGCAGTGCAATCAGACCATCACTGTTTGCTGAACTAAACATAATACCAATCATTCCTTGGAGGTTACCATAAAACTACAAAATGATTTTGTTATGTTAGAGGTCTAAATAGGGTAACTAAATATAATACTGTTAAGTTCATTTCACTGATGCTAAAAGATCAAAATTTTCCTAGTATCCTTTGTTATTACATTTTTCTTTTTAGAGTTATTATTTTAATCTAATATAAACGTAACACTCAATGATATGTATTACATAGTATATCTGAAAGACTGATACTTTGCATTCAGTTTATTAAAATTATAAGCTGAACATTTACTTATCTTTCTCATGATAAGATGCGGATAGAAGATAGATGCACACTCCTTTCTCAGGGCAAGATTGTGAATATTATCAACACTTAATAATAATATTATGTATGACTAGAAAGATTAATGGAATAATAGAATCCATAAATGAAATCTAATAGTTATATGACGAAGGTGGCATTAGTGGAGAAAAGCCGGATTCTTCAAATAAGTCATGTTCAGACAACTTATACCAAGATATATTCCATGTGAAGCTAAATTTGATGATAAAAATGACTCCATAAGGTACTAGAAGAAGACATAGATTGCTATATATAATCTTGGCATATGGATGGCCTTTCTTGGTATGATATAAAACCAGGATCATATAAAGGAAAAGAATAAGTAAATCTATTTAAAAATTAGTAACATTTCCATGAAAACTTTATATAGTAAAGTTAAAAACAACATATTGGAAAAAAATTTGAAGATAAATTACAAAGTGCCATTTAAAAATCCACATTGAGGGCTTCCCTGGTGGCGCAGTGGTTGAGAGTCCGCCTACCGATGCAGGGGACACGGGTTCGTGCCCCAGTCTGGGAAGATCCCACATGCCGCGGAGCGGCTGGGCCCGTGAGCCATGGCCGCTGAGCCTGCGCGTCCGGAGCCTGTGCTCCGCAACGGGAGAGGCCACAACAGTGAGAGGCCTGCGTACCGCAAACACACACACACACACACACACACACACACAAATCCACATTGAGTTTTTATAACTCAGTAAGTAAAGATGAACACCACCAATAGACACATGGGAAATGATATGAAAAGTCATTTCATATATAAAAAATACTGAGTGAAAATAAATGCTCATCGAGCAAATACTTTAAAAGATGCAAGTTAAAAAAGCAAGGGGATACTATTTTCTAATGTATAAGCTTAACAAAGATTTAAAACTTTGTTTAATATTACCCCATTATGGGCTTCCCTGGTGGCGCAGTGGTTGAGAGTCTGCCTGCCGATGCAGGGGACGCGGGTTCGTGCCCCGGTCCGCGAGGATCCCACATGCCGCGGAGTGGCTAGGCCCGTGAGCCATGGCCGCTGAGCCTGTGCGTCCGGAGCCGGTGCTCCACAACGGAAGAGGCCACAACAGTGAGAGGCCCACGTACTGCAAAAAAAAAAAAAAAAAATTACCCCATTAGCAGGATATTGAGGTACAGGTGCTCTCATAATGTGGGGATGCAAATTAAATTAGTTGTAACTGCTATAGCAAAAATTGACTACATAAATAATTTTGTGTCAGATTTACTGAGATATAATTACATACAATTAAATTTATTCTTTAGGGTGTATGATTTGATGAGTTTTGACAAGCACATATATTACTATAAATATTTCCATTTCCATCATTCCCAAAAGTTCCCTCCTTCCTCCTTGAAGTAAAGCCCTTTTCTTCATCCCTAGGCCTTTGCAACAATTAATATACTTTCTGGCACTATATAGTTTTGCCTTTTGTAAAATATCATCACTTTTTTTCACTGGCTTCTTTCATTTATTAAAATGCTTTTGACTGTTGTTGTATGTATCAGTTTATTCCTTTTCATTGCTGAACACTATTCCATTGAATGGATGTGTCACAGTTTGTCTATTGATAACTTGGGCATTTGAACCCAGTTTGGAGGCATTATGAATAAAATTTCTATGAATATACATGAGCAATTATTACATGGATATATGCTTTCATGTTTCATTGGTAAATATCCAGGAAAGGGATTACAGGGTTATATGGTAGATGTATGTTTAGTCTTATAAGGTACAGCCATACTGTTTTCCAGAGTGGTTTTATGTTTTGAGCATTTTAATTACTCCATATCCTCACTAGCACTTGGTATTGTCAGTCTTTTAAATTTAACCATTCTAGTGGGTGTATAGTAGTATTTTATTGTGGTTTTAATTTGCATTTTCCTAGTGACATACTGCGAATCTTTTCATGTGTTAAAAGAAAACATAATAATAACACCAAGTGCTGGCAACATGAAGAAACTGGATCACTCCTACACTGGTGGGCATGTAACATGGTGCAGCCACTCTGGAAAACAGTTTGGTAGTGCCTTAATAAACTGAACAGGCAAGTACCATATAACCATGCAATTGTACTCCTAGACATTTATCCCAGAAAAATTAAGAAGTATGTTCATAGCAACATCTATACATTAGTGTATATAGCAGCTTTTTTCTAATAGACAAAAACTGGAAACAACATAGATGTACTTCAGTGAGTGTATGGTTAAACAAATTGTGATAAATCCATATCATGGAATATGACTCAGCACTAAAAAGAAATGAACTATTGCTAAATGCAAGAGCCTGGATAAATCTCCAGAGAATTATACTGAGTAAAAAAAGCTAACCCCAAAAGGTTACATACTGTATTATTCTGTTTATATAATATTCTTGAAATGAATTCTAGAAATGGAGAATTAATTAATGTTTGGTTAAGGAGGGAAATGAATGTAGCTATAAAAGGACAAAATGAAGAATCCTTGTGGTAACAGAAACATTCTGTATTTTAACTTTATTAATGTCAATATCCTGGTTTTGATATTATAGTATAGTTCTGCAAGATTTACTACTGGGGGAAAACTAGGTAGAGTGTACTCAGGACCTTTGCAATATGTTTTGCAACTGCATTTGAATGTTCAATTATCTTAAAATAAAACGTTTAACTTAAAAAAGTTAAACATACACCTACCATATGATCTAGCCTTTCCATTTCTAGGTATTCATCAAAGAGAAATGAAAGCTTATGTCCATACAAAGAGTTGTATAAGACTGTTCAGAGAAACTTTATTTGTAATAGCCTAAAACTGAAGAGAACTCAAGTATCCTTCAACAGGTAAATAGATAAACATATTGTGATATATCCAAACAATGAAATACTCAGCAGTAAAAAGAACTGAACTTTCGGTACATGCAACAAAATGAATGAATCTTAATATAATTAGGCTGAGTCAAACAAATATAAAATTCTACAAATGCACTTGAATCTTTGATGACAGAAAAGAGATCAGATGAATTTACAGGTGCATTTCAAAGCTTGTCAAATTGTACACTTTTAAGTGCATAAAACTTATTGTATTTTAAAATATAACTCAATGAAGCTGTAAAAATAGTCATTCTCTTTGTGTTTTTACAGAATTTTATTTAAAATCTCTATTGCCGTGTGAGCTGTGGAGTTAGAGGCCTGGGATGGAGTCCCATTTTCATCATTTATTAACCATGTAACTTTAGGGACGTTATAATCATTTCATCATCTATAAAATGGATATAACAAAAGTGCCTATCTCAAAATGTTCAGAGGATTGAATGTAAAAATGCAGCTCTTGACACACTGCCCATCTAGTAAGTGCTCAAAAATGCCCAGTGCTATTATCAATAACATTACATAGTGACAATTTAAAGGTTAGGAGGGACCATGGCTTACCCATTCTTGTATTCCCACTGTCTGTTTTGTGTGTGTGTGTGTGTGTGTGTGTGTGTGTGTGTTTGTTTTTTTTGCGGTACACGGGCCTCTCACTGTTGTGGCCCCTCCCGTTGCAGAGCACAGGCTCCGGACGCGCAGGCTCGGCGGCCATGGCTCACGGGCCCAGCCACTCTGCAGCATGTGGGATCCTCCCGGATCGGGGCACGAGCCCGTGTCACCTGCATCGGCAGGCGGACTCTCAACCACTGCGCCACCAGGGAAGCCCTGTTTTGTGTGTTTTTTAAAAATCGTTATTGGAGTATAATTGCTTTAAAATGGTGTGTTAAATTCTGCTTTATAACAAAGTGAATCAGCTATACATACACATATACCCCCATACCTCCTCCCTCATGCATCTCCCTCCCACTCTCGCTATCCCACCCCTCTAGGAGGTCACAAAGCACTCAGCTGATCTCCCTCTGTTAATTCGGCTGCTTCCCACTAGCTATCTATTTTACATTTGGTAGTATATATAAGTCCATGCCACTCTCTCACTTTGTCCCTGCCTACCCTTGCCCTTTTCCGTGTCCTCAAGTCCATTCTCTACGTCTGCATCTTTATTCCTGCCCTACCCCTAGGTTCTTGAGAACATTTTTTTTAAACACCATATATATGTGTTAGCATATGATATTTGTTTTTCTCTTTCTGACTTACTTCACTCTGTATGACAGACTCTAGGTCCATCCACCTCACTACAAATAACTCAACTTTGTTTCTTTTAATGGCAGAGTAATATTCCATTGTATATATGTGCCACATCTTCTTTATTCATTCACCTATTGATGGAAATTAAGGTGGCTTCCATGTCCTGGTTATTGTAAATAGTGCTGCAATGAACATTGTGGTACATGACTCTTTTTGAATTATGTTTTTCTCAGGGTATATGCCCAGTAGTGGGATTGCTGGGTCATACGGTAGTTGTATTTTTAGTTTCTTAAGGAACCTCCATACTGTTCTCCACAGTGACTGTGTCAATTTACATTCCCAACGACAGTGCAAGAGGGTTCCCTTTTCTCCACACTCTCTCCAGCATTTATTGTTTGTAGATTTTTTGATGATGGCCATTCTGACTGGTGTGAGGTGATACCTCATTGTGGTGTTGATTTGCATTTCTCTAATGATTAGTGATGTTCAGCATCGTTTCATGTGTTTGTTGTCAATCTGTATATCTTCTTTGTGGAAATGTCTATTTAGATCTTCTGCCAATTTTTGGATTGGATTATTTGTTTTTTTAATATTGAGCTGCATGAGCTGTTTATATATTTTGGAGATTAATCCTTTCTCCATTGATTCATTTGCAAACACTTTCTCCCATTCTGAGGGTTTTTTTTGTCTTGTTTATAGTTTTCTTTGCTGTGCAAAAGCTTTTAAGTTTCATTAGGTCCCATTTGTTTATTTTTGTTTTTATTTCCATTACTCTAGAAGGTGAGTCAAAAAAGATCTTGCGTGATACATGTCAAAAAGTGATCTTGCTGTTTTCCTCTAAGAGTTTTATACTGTCCGGTCTTACATTTAGGTCTTTAATCCATTTTGAGTTTCTTTTTGTGTATGGTGTTAGGAAGTGTTCTAATTTCATTCTTTTACATGTAGCTGTCCAGTCTTCCCAGCACCACTTATTGAAGGCTGTCTTTTCTCCATTGTATATCCTTGCCTCCTTTGTCATAGATTAGTTGACCATAGGTGCATGGGTTTATCTCTGGGCTGTCTATCCTGTTCCATTGATCTATATTTCTGTTTTGGTGCCAGTACCATACTGTCTTGATTACTGTAGCTTTGGAGTATAGTCTGAAGTCAGGGAGCCTGATTCCTACAGCTCCGTTTTTCATTCTCAAGATTGTTTTGGCTATTCGGGGTCTTTTGTGTTTCCATAGAAATTGTGAATTTTTTTGTTCTAGTTCTGTGAAAAATGCCATTGGTAGTTTGATAGGGATTGCATTGAATCTGTAGATTACTTTAGGTAGTATAGTCATTTTCACAATGTTGATTCTTCCAATCCAAGAACATGGTATATCTCTCCATCTCTTTGTATCTAATTTATTTCATCAGTGTCTTATAATATTCTGCATACAGGTCTTTTGTCTCCTTAGGTAGGTTTATTCCTAGATATTTTATTCTTTTTGTTGCAGTGGTAAATGGGAGTGTTATCTTGATTTCACTTTCAGATTTTTCATCATTTATGTATAGGAATGCCAGAGATTTCAGTGCATTAATTTTGAATCCTGCTGCTTTACCAAATTCATTGATTAGCTCTAGTAGTTTTCTGGTAGCATGTTTAGGATTCTCTATGTATAGTATCATGTCATCTGCAAACAGTGACAGCTTTACTTCTTCTTTTCTGATTTAGATTCCTTTTATTTCCTTTTCTTCTCTGATTGCTGAGGCTAAAACTTCCAAAATTATGTTGAATAATAGTGGTGAGAGTGGGCAACCTTGTCTTGTTTCTGATCTTTGTGGAAATGGTTTCAGTTTTTCAACATTGAGGACGATGTTGGCTGTCGGTTTGTCATATATGGCCTTTATTATGTTGAGGAAAGTTCCCTCTATGCCTACATTCTGCAGGGTTTTTATCATAAATCGGTGTTGAATTTTGTCGAAAGCTTTCTCTGCATCTATTGAGATGATCATATGGTTTTTCTCCTTCAGTTTGTTAATATGGTTTATCACATTGATTGATTTGCGTATATTAAAGAATCCTTGCATTTCTGGAATAAACCCCACTTGATCATGGTGTATGATCCTTTTAATGTGCTGTTGGATTCTGTTTGCTAGTATTTTGTTGAGAATTTTTGCATCTATGTTCATCAGTGATATTGGCCTGTAGTTTTCTTTCCCTGTGACATCCTTGTCTGGTTTTGGTATCAAGGTGATGGTGGCCTCATAGAATGAGTTTGGGAGTTTTCCTCCTTCTGCTATATTTTGGAAGAGTTTGAGAAGGATAGATGTTAGCTCTTCTCTAAATGTTTGATAGAATTTGCCTGTGAAGCCATCTGGTCCTGGGCTTTTGTTTGTCGGAAGATTTTGAATCACAGTTTCAATTTCAGTGCTTGTGATTGGTCTGTTCATATTTTCTATTTCTTCCTGATTCAGTCTTGGCAGGTTGTACATTTCTAAGAATTTGCCCATTTCTTCCAGGTTGTCCATTTTATTAGAATAGAGTTGCTTGTAGTAGTCTCTCATGATCTGTTGTATTTCTGCAGTGTCAGTTGTTACTTCTCCTTTTTCATTTCTAATTCTGTTGATTTGAGTCTTCTCCCTTTTTTTCTTGATGAGTCTGGCTAATGGTTTATCAATTTCGTTTATCTTCTCAAAGAACCAGCTGTTAGTTTTATTGATCTTTGCTAACGTTTCCTTCATTTCTGTTTCATTTATTTCTGATCTGATTTTTATGATTTCTTTCCTTCTGCTAACTTTGGGGGTTTTTTTGTTCTTCTTTCTCTAATTGCTGTAGGTGCAAGGTTAGGTTGTTTATTCGAGATGTTTCCTGTTTCTTAAGGTAGGATTGTATTGCTATGATCTTCCCTCTTAGAACTGCTTTTGCTGCATCCCATAGATTTTGGGTCTTCGTGTCTCCATTGTCATTTGTTTCTAGGTATTTTTTAATTTCCTCTTTGATTTCTTCAGTGATCACTTGGTTATTAAGTAGTGTATTGTTTAGCCTCCATGTGTTTGTATTTTTTACAGATCTTTTCCTGTAATTAATATCTAGTGTCACAGCGTTGTCGTCGGAAAAGTTACTTGATACAATTTCAATTTTCTTAAATTTACCAAGGCTTGATTTGTGACCCAAGATATGATCTATCCTGGAGAATGTTCCATGAGCCCTTGAGAAAAATGTGTATTCTGTTGTTTTTGGATGGAATATCCTATGAATATCAATTAAGTCCATCTTGTTTAATGTATCATTTAAAGCTTGTGTTTCCTTATTTATTTTCATTTTGGATGATCTGTCCATTGGTGAAAGTGGGGTGTTAAAGTCCCCTACTGAGTGTGTTACTGTCAGTTTCCCCTTTTATGGCTGTTAGTATTTGCCTTATGTACTGAGGTACTCCTGTGTTGGGTGCATAAATATATACAATTGTTATATCTTCTTCTTAGATCGCTCCATTGATCATTATGTAGTGTCCTTCTTTGTCTCTTCTAATATTCTTTATTTTAAAGTCTATTTTGTCTGATATGAGAATTGCTACTACAGCTTTCTTTTGGTTTTCATTTGTATGAAATACCTTTTTCCATCCCCTTACTTTCAGTCTGTATGTGTCTCTAGGTCTGAACTGGGTCTCTTGTAACAGCAATATATAGGTCTTGTTTTTGTATCCATTCAGCTAATCTGTGTCTTTTAGTGGGAGCATTTAGTCCATTTACATTTATGGTAATTATTGATATGTATATTCCTATTCCCATTTTCTTAATTGTTTTGGGTTCGTTATTGTAGTTCTTTTCCTTCCCTTGTGTTTCTTGCCTAGGGAAATTCTTTTAGCAGTTGTTGTAAAGACGGTTTGGTGGTGCTGTACTCTCTCAGCTTTTACTTGTCTGTAAAGGTTTTAATTTCTCCATCAAATCTGAATGAGATCCTTCCTGGGTGGAGTAATCTTGGTTGCAGGTTTTTCCTTTATCACTTTAAATATGTCCTGCCAGTCCCTTCTGGCTTGCAGAGTTTCTGCTGAAAGATCAGCTGTTAACCATGTGGGGATTCCCTTGTGTGTTATTTGTTGTTTTCCCCTTGCTGCTTTTAATATGTTTTCTTTGTATTTAATTTTTGATAGTTTGCTTAATATGTGTCTTGGCATATTTCTCCTTGGATTTATCCTGTATGGGACTCTCTGTGCTTCCTGGACTTGACTAACTATTTCCTTTCCCATACTAGGGAAGTTTTCAACTATAATCTCTTCAAATATTTTCTCAGTCCCTTTCTTTTTCTCTTCTTCTTCTGGAACCCCTATAATTCAAATGTTGGTGTGTTTAATGTTGTCCCAGAGGTCTCTGAGACTGTCCTCAGTTCTTTTCATTCTTTTGTCTTTATTCTGCTCTGCAGTAGTTATTTCCACTATTTTATCTTCCAGGTCACTTATCCGTTTTTTTGCCTCAGTTATTCTGCTATTGATCTGCTTTAGTTCTTCTAGGTCCCTGTTAAATGTTTCTTGCATTTTGTCTATTCTATTTCCAAGATTTTGGATCATCTTTACTATCATTATTCTGAATTCTTTTTCAGGTAGACTGCCTAGTTCCTCTTCATTTGTTAGGTCTGGTGGTTTTTTATCTGGCTCCTTCATCTGCTGTGTGTTTTTCTATCTTCTCATTTTGCTTATCTTACTGTGTTTGGGGTCTCCTTTTTGTAGCTCACAGGTCAGTAGTTCCCGTTGTTTTTGTTGTCTGTCCCCAGTGGCTAAGGTGGGTTCAGTGGGTTGTGTAAGCTTCCTGGTGGAGGTGACTTGTGCCTGTGCTCTGTTGGATGAGGCTGGATCTTGTGTTTCTGGTGGGCAGGTCCACGTTTGGTGGTGTGTTTTGGGGTGTCTGTGGAGTTATTATGATTTTAGGCAGCCTCTCTGCTAATGGTGGTGTTGTGTTCCTGTCTTGCTAGTTGCTTGGCATAGGATGTCCAATGTATCTTGCTGGTCATTGAGTGAAGCTGGGTCTTGGTGTTGAGATGGAGATCTCTGGGAAATTTTCACCGTTTGATATTATATGGAGCTGGGAGGTCTGTTGTGGACCAGTGTCCTGAAGTTGGCTCTCCCACCTCAGAGGCACAGCACTGACTCCTGGCTGCAGCACCAAGAGCCTTTCATCCACACGCCTCAAAATAAAAGGGAGAAAAAGTAGAAAGAAAGAATTAGTAAAAGTATAAAGAAAGAAAGAAAGAAAGAAAGAAAGGAGGGAGGGCAGGAGGGAGGGAGGAAGGAAGGAAGGAGGGAAGGAAGGAAAAAAGGAAAGAAAGACGATAAAGTAAAATAAAGTAAGATAAATTATAATAAAGTTATTAAAATAAAAAATAATTATTAAGAAAAATTAAAAAAAACAAAAAAGAAAAGGGACGGATAGAACCCTAGGACAAATGGTGGAAGCAAAGCTATACAGACAAAATCTCACACAGAAGCGTACACATACACACTCACAAAAAGAGGAAAAGGGGAAAAAATCATAAATCTTGCTCTCAAAGTCCTCCTCAATTTGGGATGATTCGTTGTCTATTCATGTATTCCACAGATGCAGAGTACATCAAGTTGTGGAGCTTTAATCCGCTGCTTCTGAGGCTGCTGGGAGAGATTTCCCTTTCTCTTCTTTGTTCTCACAGCTCCCAGGGGCTCAGCTTTGGATTTGGTGCTGCCTCTGCATGTAGGTCGCCGGAGGGTGTCTGTTCTTCGCTCAGAGAGGACGGGGTTAAAGGAGCAGCTGATTCGGGGGCTCTGGCTCACTGAGGCCGGGGGGGAGGGAGGGGCACAGAGTGCAGGGCGAGCCTTTGGCAGCAGAGGCCGGCATGACGTTGCACCAGCCTGAGGCGCGCCGTGCGTTCTCTCGGGTAAGTTGTCCCTGGATCCCGGGACCATGGCAGTGGCCAGCTGCACGGGCTCCCCAGAAGGGGGATGTGGATAGTGACCTGTGCTCGCACACAGGCTTCTTGGTGGCGGCAGCAGCAGCCTTAGCGTCCATGCCCATCTCTGGGGTCCGCACTTTCAGCTGCGGCTCGCGCCCATCTCTGGAGCTCCTTTAAGCAGTGCTGTTAATCCCCTCTCCTCGCGCACCAGGAAACAAAGAGGGAAGAAAAAGTCTCTTCCCTCTTCAGCAGGTCCAGACTTTTCCCTGGACTCCCTCCAGGCTAGCCGTGGTGCACTAACCCCCTGCAGGCTGTGTTCACGCAGCCAACCTCAGTCCTCTCCCGGCACTCCAAACGAATCCCAAGCCTCAACTCCCAGCCCCTCCCTCCCCGGTGGGTGAGCAGACAAGTCTCTCGGGCTGGTGAGTGCTGGTTGGCATCGATCCCCCATGCAGGAATCTCTCCCCGTTTTGCCCTCCGCACCCCTGTTGCTGTGCTCTCCTCCGCGGCTCCGAAGCTTTCCCCCTCCGCCACTCACAGTCTCCGCCCGAGAAGGGACTTCCTAGTGTGTGGAAACCTTTTCTCCTTCCCAGCTCCATCCCACTGGTGCTGGCCCCGTCTCTATCCTTTTGTCTCTGTTTATTCTTTTTTGTTTTGCCCTACCCACGTACGTGGGGGGTTTCTTGCCTTTTGGGAGGTCTGAGGTCTTCTGTCAGCGTTCAGTAGGTGTTCTGTAGGAGTTGTTCCACGTGTAGATGTATTTCTGGTGTATCTGTGGGGAGGAAGGTGATCACGTCTTACTCTTCTGCCATCTTCCCAGAAGCTCTCACCTTTCTGATTACTGTACTTTTGTGGTATAATCTGAAGTCAGGGAATCTCATTCCTTCAGTTCCACTTTTCTTTCTCAACATTGCTTTGGCTATTTGGGGTCTTTTGTGTCTCCAAACAAATTTTAGATTTTTTTGTTCTAGTTCTGTAAAAAATGCCATTGGTAATTTGATAGGAATTGCATTGAATCTGTAGATAGCTTTGGATAGTATAGTCATTTTTACAATATTGATTCTTCCAGCCCAAGAACATGGTATATCTCTCCATCTGTTTGTATCATCTTTAATTTCTTTCATCAGTGTCTTATAGTTTTCTGCATGTAGGTCTTTTGTCTCCTTAGGAAGGTTTATTCCTAGTTATTTTATTCTTTTTGTTGCCATGGTAAATGGGAGTGTTTCCTTAATTTCTCTTTCAGATTTTTCATCATTAGTGTATAGGAATGCAAGAGATTTCTGTGCATTAATTTTGTATCCTGCTCCTTTACCAAATTCTTGACTAGCTCTAGTAGTTTTCTGGTAGCATCTTTAGGATTTTCTATGTATGGTATCATGTCATCTACAGTGACAGCTTTACTTCTTCTTTTCTGATTTGGATTCCTTTTATTTTTCTTATCTGATTGCTGTAGCTAAAACTTCCAAAACTTTGTTGAATAATAGTGGTGAGAATGGACAACCTTGTCTTTTTCCTGATCTTAGAGGAAATGGTTTCAGTTTTTCACCATTGAGAACGATGTTGGCTGTGGGTTTGTCATATATGGCCTTTATTATGTTGAGGTAAGTTCCCTCTATGCCTACTTTTTGGAGGGTTTTTATCATAAATTGGTGTTGAATTTTGTTGAAAGTTTTTTCTGCATCAGTTGAGATGATCATATGGTTTTTCTCCTTCAGTTTGTTAATATGGTTTATCACATTGATTGATTTGCATATATTGAAGAATCCTTGCATTCCTGGGATAAACCCCACTTTATCATGGTGTATGATCCTTTTTATATGCCGTTGGATTTTGTTTGCTAGTATTTTGTTCAGGATTTTTGCACCTATGTTTATCCGTCATATTGGCCTGTAGTTTTCTTTCTTTTTGACATCTTTGGTTTTGGTATCAGGGTGATGGTGGCCTCATAGAATGAGTTTGGGAGTGTTCCTCTGCTATATTTTGGAAGACTTTGAGAAGGATAGGTGTTAGGTCTTCTCTAAATGTTTGATAGAATTCCCCTGTGAAGCCATCTGGTCCTGGGCTTTTGTTTGTTGGAAGATTTTTAATCACAGTTTCAATTTCAGTGCTTGTGATTGGTCTAATTATATTTTCTATTTCTTCCTGGTTCAGTCTCGGAGGTTTTGCTTTTCTATGAATTTGCCCATTTCTTCCAGGTTGTCCATTTTATTGGCATGTAGTTGCTTGTAGTAATCTCTCATGATCTTTTGTATTTCTCAGAGTCATTTGTTACTTCTCCTTTTCCATTTCTAATTCTGTTGATTTGAGTCTTCTCCCTTTTTTTCTTGATGAGTCTGGCTAATGGTTTATCAATTCTGTTTGTCTTCTCAAAGAACCAGCTTTTAGTTTTATTGATCTTTGCTATCGTTTCCTTCATTTCTGTTTCATTTATTACTGATCTGATTTTTACGATTTCTTTCCTTCTGCTAACTTTGGTTTTTTTTGTTCTTCTTTCTCTAATTGTTTTAAGTGTAAGATTAGGTTGTTTATTTGAGATTTTTCTTGTTTCTTGATGTAGGATTGTATTGCTATAAACTTCTCTCTTAGAACTGCTTTTGCTGCATCCCATAGGTTTTGGGTCGTCGTGTTTTCGTTGTCATTTGTTTCTAGGTATTTTTTAATTTCTTCAGTGATCTCTTGGTTATAAAGCAGTGTATTATTTAGCCTCCATGTGTTTGTATTTTTTACAGATTTTTTCCTGTAATTGATATCTAGTCTCATAGCATTGTGGTTGGAAAAGATAGTTGATAAGATTTCTATTTTCATAAATTTACAGAGGCTTGATTTTTGACCCAAGATATGATCTATCCTGGAGAATGTTCCATGAGCACTTGAGAAGAAAGTGTATTCTGTTGTTTTTGGCTGGAATGTCCTATAAATATCAGTTAAGTCCATCTTGTTTCTTGTATAATTTAAAGCTTGTGTTTCATTATTTATTTTCATTTTGGATGATCTGTCCATTGGTGAAAGTGGGGTGTTAAAGTCCCCTACTCTGATTGTATTACTGTTATTTCCCCTCTTATAGCTGTAGGCATTTGCCTTATGTATTGAAGTGCTCCTATGTTAGGTGCATAAATATTTACAATTGTTATATCTTCTTCTTGGATTGATCCCTTGATCATTATGTAGTGTCCTTCTTTCTCTCTTGTAATAGTCTTTGTTTTAAAGTCTATTTTGTCTGATATGAGAATTGCTATCCAGTTTTCTTTTGATTTCCATTTGTATGGAATATCGTTTTGCATCCCCTCACTTTTAGTCTGTCTGTGTCCCTAGGTCCACTATCTAACTGTTGAAGAATGTACACTCTCAATCTTTAATAAATTGAATTGAATAAGATGGCTTATTATTACAATACTCCAAAGTACCTTTACCTTTCCTCAGCATTTGAACATTTGGGCCTTTCCAGGTTGTTTTTTTCTGTTGAAACATACACAGCTACCATATGTTGTCACAGTAATCACACAGACCTTCCCCAACCCATTTCAACTTACTTCTTGGGATACGGTCTCAGGAATAATATTATCACAGCAGTGGGCATGATTAGAATATTGGATTGTGGTGACTTTTATTTTGTGTAGGATACCTGTCATCTGGTGCCATCATCTTTACTTTGAGGGATGCATGAGGAGGAGAGTAGTCTGGAGAGCGTGGTCATTCATGGTGTCCACCTTCACTGGTGAGTCTCTCATTATCCTGTATACCTCTGGGCAAGTGACTGGTTTGTTGATGGGAGGGCATGTGACCTAAGTCTATCCAGTAAGTGTCCAAGTTGGAGATCTTGGATCTTGAGATGTAGGATATAGGCCTCAGATGATCAACTGCTCAATCTTCAATAATGTTAGCAACTCTAGTCCTTCAAAGTTATAGAAGAATGCTTTTTTTGCTTAAATATAAAAGAAGTCTTGACCAATATGATTAGTTTTATGGTTTTTCCCCCTAACTCTCATTTAACTTACTGTACTTAAAACTTACTCATTTGTAGTGTTACCAGAAACATATGAGTTTACTTAATCCCCTTTGCCCACACACACACGATTTTAGAATTTAAAAAAATTATCTTTTACTAATTTAATAGGTGCAAGAATTGTCTAAGTTGAGGGTTCTAAACCTGCAACCCATCTTGTCACATTGTTTTTCTCAGACTCTTTAAGAAATGCAGTACAGAAGACTCTGCAGCCCAATGCATAGTCTACACTCCTAACTAAAGCTTCTGATTCCATCTTTGTCTGCTTTAAAACCCTGGTGAGCTGGCCTGGACAGTAAACAAAATGATCTGATTCACCCACTTCTCTGAAATCCTGAGACAGGCCTAAAGTCTGGCTATGGCTCTCCGCAACATTCCAGAGCCTCCTCTATCCCTTGCTACTACTTACTGCAGTAGAGAAATACAAAGAAGACAGAGGGCAAGCGAGAAATAGAGCAGAAGAAATTTTCATTATTTCTTCACTCTTCCCACCAAAGGTTTTATCTCCTAGTCCTGAGAGAGTGATGAGCAAAAACACTGTTAATACATAACTACCATGTATTTAGTGCTTATTAGGAGCCAGGTCTTATTTATATATATAGCCAGTTTAATCCTCATAACATTTCCATGAGCTTGGTGTAGTTATCCCAGTGAAGCTAATGAAACTGATCTAAGGGAGATTAAGTAAATATCACAGGCTCACATGTTCATAAGGGACAGAGCCAAGATTTGACCCCCCCAACCCAGCCGACTGACCTCCCTGACATAGAGCATGCTGCCTCTCAGCGGTCACACCATTTAGAATGTTAAATTCTTGGCAGTGGCCCTCTCTCCCTTGGCAGGTACAGAAAGACAGTAGATACTTTAAAAAGCCTTATTAATAAGAAAACACCTCTGTCATAATATAAATTTTGAACATAGTTTAGGGTCAAGGGAACCATCTTGTATGCCTTTTCTTGCTGTAGGAAAATTGATCAAAAGAAAAGGAAAGCATTGGTGCACATAACCTTAATAGCTTCTAAGTGATCCTTGGACCACCAAATGCTACCAAAGTGCTTCTAAACTCTAAAATGCTGTCAAATTACTTTTAATTTTTCAATCAATTTAAAATACATCATTTATATTTATGTTCCTAATGTGCTATGCTTGTAATTTACAATATGTTGTGATTCTCTGCATGAGCAATATGTTTACAAAAATATCTTTGGAACTTGGAGCATAAGTTTTCTGTTTTAAGATACAATGAAAAGTTATAATTATATATATTGTCAAGCCAATAAATCCGCAATCACAAAGCTGTTTCTAAGTGAAAATACTTATGCTGTGTTAAAATTTCTAGTATCTCATTGTATAGTAATGGCCCAGTTTCTCCTTTTCAGCTGCTCCCTGGTACCCTCCTAAAAAATTTGTAGATTTAAAAACAGCAACCTTTACCTTATACTTTATAATAAGTGGCACTCCTGTTCTTATCCTACTGAAGACACTTAATGCCTACAGTATGTAAGTGTAGTTAAGTAAATGACAAAAATTCAATGGTTTCTAATTACTGTGTAACAACTTTTATTAGCTTTTCTCTTGCAGTTAAGTAGCAGACTTCTCCAAATATATTTTAAATATATATATATTATTCTTTTTTCTTGTTTCCCTCATTTTACTTGGGATTTTCAGAGCATTTTTGCTCTCAGAATCGCATGCCATTTTAAAATAAGACCCTTCTCTACATGTATCTTGTGTCAAAAAGTCTTTGGGTATAAATTCTACTTCCATTAATAATTGAGAGTCCTGGTGGCTTTGTTTCTCTGCTTGTTAGTATTCGGCTCTCACTAACTTTTCTCTGCCAAAAAGTGTTAATAACAACTTGGCTATTATATACTTTAAGTGAGCTATGCACATGAAAAGGATTATTGAAATGTTACATGAGATATAAATTCAAAAGTATATAATTATCCATGAAAAGCAAGAATATGGCTAAAATACCACTATACCTACTGAATAAACAGAAAAGACATGTCAGAACTTCACTGGTTTTGCTAAAACTAAGAGCAGTCAGGAGAAGGGTTGGTACTTCAGTAATAATATCCTTGGGGGCCTCCCATATACAGGTTGCAAATAATTAACCCTGAGCTACAAAGCCACTTATTCTAGCCTACACAGTATCAGGCCATGTGACATTTAATAACAGTGTAATTATGCACCCTTTTAACATTTTCAAATGCAGCTTCAATTAGAGATAAGGAAAATGAAAAATGTGCATATTTTTCTTCTGTGAAATTTGCATAGGGCTGAAGAGTTGTATCTGTCATGAATTAATATATTTTTTAACATCTTTAATGGAGTTTAATTGCTTTAATATGGTATGTTAGTTTCTGCTTTATAACAAAGTGAATCAGTTATACATATACATATATTCCCATATCTCTTCTCTCTCTTGCACCTCCCTCCCTCCCACTCTCCCTATTCCACCCCTCTAGGTGGTGACAAAGCACCGAGCTGATCTCCCTGTGCTATGCAGCTGCTTCCCACTATCTATTTTACTTTTGGTAGTATATGTATGTCCATGCCACTCTCTCACTTTGTCACAGCTTACCCTTCCCTCTCCCCATATCCACAACTCCATTCCCTAGTAGTAGTCTGTGTCTTTATTCCCATCTTGCCCCTAGGTTCTTCATGACCTTTTTTTTTTTCTCTTACATTCCATATATATGTGTTAGCATATGGTATTTGTTTTACTCTTTCTGACTTACTTCACTCTGTATGACAGACTCTAGGTCCATCCACCTCACTACAAATAACTCAATTTCGATTTCTTTTTATGGCTGAGTAATATTCCATTGTATATATGTGCCACATCTTCTTTATCCATTCATCTTTTGATGGACACTTAAGTTGCTTCCATGTCCTGGCTATTGTAAATAGAGCTACAATGAACATTTTGGTACATGACTCTTTTTGAATTCTGCTTGCTCAGTGTATATGCCCAGTAGTGGGATTGCTGGGTCGTATGATAGTTCTATTTTTAGTTTTTTAAGGAACCTCCATACTGTTCTGCATAGTGGCTGTATCAATTTACATTCCCACCAACAGTGCAAGAGTGTTCCCTTTTCTCAACTCCCTCTCCAGCATTTATTGTTTCTAGATTTTTTGATTATGGCCATTCTGACCTGTGTGAGATGATATCTCATTGTAATTTTGATTTGCATTTCTCTAATGATTAATGATGTTGAGCATTCTTTCATGTGTTTGTTGGCAATCTGTATATCTTCTTTGGAGAAATCTCTATTTAGGTCTTCTGCCCATTTTTGGGTTGGGTTGTTTTTTTGATATTGAGCTGCATGAGCTGCTTGTAAATATTGGAGATTAATCCTTTGTCAGTTGCTTCTTTTGCAAATATTTTCTCCCATTCTGAGGGTTGACTTTTGGTCTTGTTTATGGTTTCCTTTGCTGTGCAAAAGCTTTTAAGTTTCATTAGGTCCCATTTGTTTATTTTTTTATTTTTTTGTGGTACGCAGGCCTCTCACTGTTGTGGCCTCTCCCACTGTGGAGCACAGGCTCCGGACGCGCAGGCTCAGCGGCCATGGCTCACAGGCCCAGCCGCTCCGCGACATGTGGGATCCTCCCGGACTGGGCACGAACCCGCATCCCCTGCATCGGCAGGCGGACTCCCAACCACTGCGCCACCAGGGAAGCCCCCATTTGTTTATTTTTGTTTTTATTTCCATTTCTCTAGGAGGTGGGTCAAAGAAGATGTTGCCGTGATTTATGTCATAGAGTGTTCTGCCTATGTTTTCCTCTAAGAGTTCGATAGTGTCTGGCCTTACATTTAAGTCTTTAATCCATTTTGAGCTTATTTTTGTGTATGGTGTTAAGGAGTGTTCTAATTTCATACTTTTACATGTATCTGTCCAGTTTTCCCAGCCCCACTTATTGAAGAGGCTGTCTTTTCTCTACTGTATATTCTTGCCTCCCTTATCAAAGATAAGGTGACCATATATGCGTGAGTTTATCTCTGGGCTTTCTATCCTGTTCCATTGATGAATATATCTGTTTTTGTGCCAGTACCATACTGTCTTGATTACTGTAGCTTTGGAGTATAGTCTAAAATCAGGGAGGCTGAATCCTCCAGCTCCGTTTTTCATTCTCAAGATTGCTTTGGCTATTTGGGGTCTTTTGTGTTTCCATACAAATTGTGAAATTTTTTGTTCTAGTTCTGTGAAAAATGCCAGTGGTAGTTTGATAGGGATTGCATTGAATCTGTAGATTGCTTTGGGTAGTATAGTCATTTTCACAATGTTGATTCTTCCAATCCAAGAACATGGTATATCTCTCCATCTCTTTGTATCTAATTTATTTCATCAGTGTCTTATAATATTCTGCATACAGGTCTTTTGTCTCCTTAGGTAGGTTTATTCCTAGATAGTTTATTCTTTTTGTTGCAATGGTAAATGGGAGTGTTTTCTTAATTTCACTTTCAGATTTTTCATCATTAGTGTATAGGAATGCCAGAGATTTCTGTGCATTAATTTTGTATCCCACTACTTTACCACATTCATTGATTAGCTCTAGTAGTTTTCTGGTAGCATCTTTGGGATTCTTTATGTATAGTATCATGTCATCTGCAAACAATGACAGGTTTACTTCTTCTTTTCCAATTTGGATTCCTTTTATTTCTTTTTCTTCTCTGACTGCTGTGGCTAAAACTTCCAAAATTATGTTGAATAATAGTGGTGAGAGTGGGCAACCTTGTCTTGTTCCTGATCTTCGTGGAAATGGTTTCAGTTTTTCACAATTGAGGATGATGTTGGCTGTGGGTTTGTCATACATGGCCTTTATTATGTTGAGGAAAGTTCCCTCTATGCCTACATTCTGCAGGGTTTTTCTCATAAATGGGTGTTGAATTCTGTCAAAAGTTTTCTCTGCATCGATTGAGATGATCATAAGGTTTTTCTCCTTCAGTTTGTTAATATGGTCTATCACATTGATTGATTTGCATATATTGAAGAATCCTTGCATTCCTGGAATAAACCCCACTTGATCATGGTGTATGATCCTTTCAATGTGTTGTTGGAAGATGTTTGTTAGTATTTTGTTGAGAATTTTTGCATCTATTGTTCATCAGTGATATTGGCCTGTAGTTCTTTCTTTGTGACATCCTTGTCTGGTTTTGGTATGAAGGTGATGGTGGCCTCATAGAATGAGTTTGGGAGTGTACCTCCCTCTGCTATATTTTGGAAGAGGTTGAGAAGGATAGGCGTTAGCTCTTCTCTAAATGTTTGATAGAATTCGATTGTGAAACCATTTGGTCCTGGGCTTTTGTTCGTTGGAAGATTTTTTTTTTTTTTTTTTTTTGCGGTACGCGGGCCTCTCACTGTTGTGGCCTCTCCCGTTGCGGAGCACAGGCTCCGGACGCGCAGGCTCAGAGGCCATGGCTCACGGGCCCAGCCGCTCCGCGGCATGTGGGATCTTCCCGGACCGGGGCACGAACCCGTGTCCCCTGCATCGGCAGGCGGACTCTCAACCACTGCGCCACCAGGGAAGCCCCGTTGGAAGATTTTTAATCACAGTTTCAATTTCAGTGCTTGTGATTGGTCTGTTCATATTTTCTCTTTCTTACTGGTTCAGTCTTGGCAGGTTGTGCATTTGTAAGTATTTGTCCATTTCTTCCAGGTTGTCCATTTTATTGACATAGAGTTGCTTGTAGTAGTCTCTCATGATCTGTTGTATTTCTGCAGTGTCAGTTGTTACTTCTCCTTTTTCATTTCTAATTCTATTAATTTGAGTCTTCTCCCTTTTTTTCTTGATGAGTCTGGCTAATAGTTTATCAATTTTGTTTATCTTCTCAAAGAACCAGCTTTTAGTTTTATTGATCTTTGCTATCGTTTCCTTCATTTCTTTTTCATTTATTACTGATCTGATTTTTATGATTTCTTTCCTTCTGCTAACTGTGGGGTTTTTTTGTTCTTCTTTCTCTAATTGCTTTAGGTGCAAGGTTAGGTTGTTTATTTGAGATGTTTCCTGTTTCTTAATGTAGGATTGTATTGCTATAAACTTCCCTCTTAGAATTGCCTTTGCTGCATCCCATAGGTTTTGGGTCATCGTGTCTCCACTGTTATTTGTTTCTAGGTATTTTTTGATTTCCTCTTTGATTTCTTCAGTGATCACTTGGTTTTTAAGTAGTGTATTGTTTAGCCTCCACGTGTTTGTATTTTTTACAGATCTTTTCCTGTTTTTCATATGTAGTCTCATAGCATTGTGGTTCAAAAGATACTTGATACAATTTCAATTTTCTTAAATTTACCAAGGCTTGATTTGTGACCCAAGATATGATCTATCCTGGAGAATGTTCCATGAACACTTGAGAAAAATGTGTATTCTGTTGTTTTTGGATGGAATGTCCTATAAATATATCAATTAAGTCCATCTTGTTTAATGTATCATTTAAAGCTTGTGTTTCCTTATTTATTTTCATTTTGGATGATCTGTACATTGCTGAAAGTGGTGTGTTGAAGTTCCCTACTATGATTGTGTTACTGTTGATTTCCCCTTTTATGGCTGTTAGTATTTACCTTTTGTATTGAGGTGCTCCTATGTTGGGTGCATAAATATTTACAATTGTTATATCTTCTTGGATTGATCCCTTGATCATTATGTAGTGTCCTTCTTTGTCTCTTGTAATAGTCTTTATTTTAAACTCTATTTTGTCTGATATGAGAATTGCTACTCCTGCTTTTTTTTTTGATTTCCATTTGCATGGAATATCTTTTTCCATCCCCTCACTGGCAGGCTGTATGTCTCTAGGTCTGAAGTGGGTCTCTTGTAGACAGCCTATATACCGGTCTTGTTTTTGTATCCATTCAGCCAGTCTGTGTCTTTTCGCTGGAGCATTTAAACCATTTACATTTAAGGTAATTATTGATATGTATGTTCCTATTCCCATTTTCTTAATTGTTTTGTGTTTGTTATTGTAGTCTTTTCCTTCACTTGTGTTTCTTGCCTGGAGAAGTTCCTTTAGCATTTGTTGTAAACCTGTTTTGGTGGTGCTGAACTCTCTCAGCTTTTGCTTGTCTGTAAAGGTTTTAATTTCTGCATCAAATCTGAATGAGATCCTTGCTGGGTAGAGTAATCTTGGTTGTAGGTTTTTCTTCTTCAGCACTTTAAATATGTCCTGCCAGTCCTTCTGGCTTGCAGAGTTTCTTCTGGAAGATCAGCTGTTAACCTTATGGGGATTCCCTTGTGTGTTATTTGCTGTTTTTCCCTTGCTGCTTTTAATATGTTTTCTTTGTATTTAATTTTTGATAGTTTGCTTAATATGTGTCTTGGCTTGTTTTTCCTTGGATTTATTCTGTATGGGTCTCTCTGTGCTTCCTATACTTGATTAACTATTTCCTTTCCCATATTAGGGTCGTTTTCAACTATAATCTCTTCAAATATTTTCCCAGTTCCTTTCTTCTTCTCTTCTTCTTCTGGGACCCCTATAGTTCAAATGTTGGTGCGTTTAATGTTGTCTCAGAGGTCTCTGAGACTGTACTCAGTTCTTTTCATTCTTTTTTCTTTATTCTGCTCTGCAGTAGTTATTTCCAATATTTTATCTTCCAGGTTACTTATCCGTTCTTCTGTCTCAGTTATTCTGCTATTGATCCCTTCTAGAGAATTTTTAATTTCATTTATTGTTTTGTTCATCAGTGTTTGTTTGCTCTTTAGTTCTTCCAAGTCCTTGTTAAACGTTTCTTATATTTTGTCTATTCTATTTCCAAGATTTTGGATCATCTTTACTATCATTATTCTGAATTCTTTTGCAGGTAGACTGCCTATTTCCTCTTCATGTATTAGTTCTGGTGGGTTTTTACCTTGCTCCTTCATCTGCTGTGTGTTTTCCTGTCTTCTCATTTTGCTTAACTTCCTGTGTTTGGGGTCTCCATTTCGCAGGCTGCAGGTTCGTAGTTCCCATTGTTTTTGTTGTCTGTCCCCATGTGGCTAAGTTTGTTTCAGTGGGTTGTGTAGGCTTCCTGGTGGAGGTGACTAGTGCCTGTGTTCTGTTGGATGAGGCTAGATCTTGTCTTTCTGGTGGGCAGGTCCACATCTGGTGGTGTGTTTTGGGGTGTCTGTGGCCTTATTATGATTTTAGGCAGCCTCTCTGCTAATGGATGGGGCTGTGTTCTTGTCTTGCTAGTTGTTTGGCATAGGGTATCCAGCACTGTAGCCTGCTGGTCGTTGAGTGAAGCTGGGTCTTGGTGTTGAGATGGAGATCTCTGGGAGATTTTCGCCTTTTGATATTACATGGAGCTGGGAGGTCTCTCGTGGACCAGTGTCCTGAAGTTGGCTCTCCCAGCTCAGAGGCATAGCAGTGACTCCTGGCTGCAGCACCAAGAGCCTTTCATCCGCATGGCTCAGAATAAAATGGAGAAAAACTTGAAAGACAGAGGATAAAATAAAGTTATTAAAATAAGAAATAATTATAAAGAAAAAAAAATTTTTAAGTAAAAAGACAAACAAACAAAAAAATGGATGGACAGACCCCTAGGATAAATGGTGAAAGCAAAGCTATACAGAGAAAATCACGTACAGAAGCATACACACTCACATAAAGAGGAAAGGGAGAAAAAATAATATATCTTGCTCTCAAAGTCCACCTCCTCAATTTGGGATGATTGTTGTCTATTCAGGTACTCCACAGATGCAGGGTACATCAAGTTGATTGTGGAGATTTAATCCACTGCACCTGAGGCTGCTGGGAGAGATTTCCCTTTCTCTTCTTTGTTCACACAGCTCCCGGGGCTCAGCTTTGGATTTGGCCCCACCTCTGCGTGTAGGTCGCAGGAGGGCATCTGTTCTTTGCTCAGACAGGATGGGGTTAAAGGAGCAGCTGATTCGGGGGCTCTGGCTCACTCAGGCCGGGGGGAAGGAGGGGTAGGGATGCAGGGTGTGCCTGCGTTTGCAGCGGCTGGCATGACATTGCACCAGCCTGTGACGCGCCATGCGTTCTCCCAGGGAAGTTGTCCCTGGATCCCAGGACCCTGGCAGTGGCGGGCTGCACAGGCTCCTCAGAAGGGAGGTGTAGTGACCTGTGCTCGCACACAGGCTTCTTGGTGGCGGCAGCAGCAGCCTTAGTATCTCATGCCTGTCTCTGGGGTCCATGCTGATAGCCGCGGCTCGTGCCCGCCTCTGAAGCTCCTTTAAGCGGCGCTGTTAATCTCTCCTCGCACACCAGGAAACAAAGAGGGAAGAAAAAGTCTCTTGCCTCTTCGGCAGGTCCAGACTTTTCCGGGACTCCCTCACGGCTAGCTGTGGCGCACTAGCCCCCTTCAGGCTGTGTTCACACTGCCAACACCAGTCCTCTCCCTGGGATCCGACCGAAGCTTGAGCGTCAGCTCCATCCCCCGCCCGTCCTGGCGCGTGAGCAGACAAGCCTCTTGGGCTGGTGAGTGCTGGTCGGCACCGATCCTCTGTGTGGGAATCTCTCCGCTTTGCTCTCCGCACCCTTGTGGCTGTGCTCTCCTCCGCGGCTTCGAAGCTTCCCCCCTCCGCCACCCGCAGTCTCTGCCCGCGAAGGGGCTTCCTAGTGTGTGGAAACGTTTCCTCCTTCACAGCTCCCTCCCACTGGTGCAGGTCCCGTCCCTATTCTTTGTCTGTTTATTCTTTTTTCTTTTGCCCGACCCAGGTACGTGAGGAGTTTCTTGCCTTTTGGGAGGTCTGAGGTCTTCTGCCAGCGTTCCGTAGGTGTTCTGTAGGAGTTGTTCCACATGTAGATGTATTTCTGATGTATTTGTGTGGAGGAAGGTGATCTCCACGTCTTACTCGTCCGCCATCTTGAAGCTCCTCCCTGGCTCTGTGATTTTTAATCAGTTTTTATACCCTGAGTTTTATGTCTTCACTTGCCATCTGTGTCCAGTTTTCTTTTTTTTTATTTGGAGCACCTAGGAGGTAGACAGTCAGCACTTACGAGGGGAAAATCTATCAATAAGAAGGATCATGATGCATCCTTCAAGAAATTTCCAATATGTATGATTATTTACCTCACACCATACACAACAGTTAGCTCAAAATGTGTCATAGACATCAGTGTAAAAACTAAAACCATAAAATTTGTAGAAGAATACACAGGCAAAAATTTTTGTGACTTTGGGTTAGGCAAAGATTTATTATATATGATACCAAACGCACAATTCATATGAAAAAGTGATATATTGGCCTTTGCCAAAATTAAAAAGTTTTCCCCTTCAAAGGACACCACTTAAAAATGAAAAGACAAACCACTGGCTGGGGAAAATATTTGCAAATCATATATCTAAAAATGGACATGTACACAATACACAAAAATCAACTCAAAATGGATTAAAGATTTGAATGTAAGACCTGAGGCCATAAAACATCTAGAAAAAAATATAGGGGATAAGCTCCTTAACATTGGTCTTGGCAGTGATTTTTGGATTTGACACCAAAAGCAGAGGCAACAAAAGCAAAAATAAACAAGTTGGATTACATCAAATTAAAAGCTTCTGTAAAGCAAAGGAAACCATCAACAAAATGAAAAGGCAATCTATAAATCAAGAGAAAATATTAGAAACTTATAAATCCAATAAGGGGTTAATAACCAAAATATATAAAGAACTCATACAACTCAATAGAAAAAGAACAAACAATCTGCTTTAAAATAGCCGAACCTCTGTCCTAACAAATACAGGAGCCCAGTGTAGGTAGAGTAGTGTGTGAGGAATCCAGAGCGTCCAGGGTTAAGGGGGATTCGGGAGTACGGGAGTGAAGGAAGCTCATGTGGACAATCCTTATCAGTATTTGTCAGTAAATAGACCATGAGCAAGGCATGAGCACTTGAAGAGATAATAAAGACATGGGACAGAAACTTGCTTAGGGAAGCTGTTTGTTTTAAAAAAGGGTAAGTATATTCATAAGCTAAGGCTTGAAATAGTTAAACTAATACAGTTTGCTGCTACATTAGCCACTGATGAATATAAGCCAGTTTAGGAATAAATGCTATGAAAATAAACACTATGAACAGCAAGAGTGGAAACTTCTGTTAAGTGCTTCTTAATAGCAGAATTTACGTTTCTACAAATCTACTGCATTGATGTTGCACTTTTAACAAAATTAAAACCATTTTATTAAGTCAAATAACCTTAATCTGGTTTGATTATGAATGAGATTATATTAGTCAAGCAACTACTATACGTACATTATCACATTATTTAAAGAATCCTCTTGCAATCATTATGACAAGAGGTGAGCATGCAGTAAACTTAGCTGAACATGAGGCAGGACATTTTCTGCATCTTAAAGATATTTAAAAACAAATTTGTATGGAGATTTTGTAGCAGAGATATAGATATGTCGGTATATACAAAAGATATACAAAACAAAATATTTGGCAGTGGTTAGGTCTGGTTTATGTACTTTCTTTTTGTTTATTTGTAATTTTTGCATTTCTGACAATAAAAATTTTTTAAAGAGGAGAAAAACTAACATTTTAAGTTTAAAAATCTTCTTTCTCCCAAACTGACATTAGTTGAAAGGAAACTAGTTAGTTGAAGGTGGAAGTAATAGATGTAACAAAACATAAACATGCACTCTGAACTGGTTTTACTTTTGTAAAGGAAGATGAGGAACAACTTCCAGAGTCAAGAGCGCTCTTTAGCTGTAAACATGCCTTTGACTGTGGTCAACTCTGTTACCCCTGTGCAGGACAGGGATTTTCCACAAGAGTCTAAGATTAAAATGGTGAATGGAAGTGACTGTGATGAGCTAAGGTGTGTTTTTAGGATAACTGACAGTCCAGAGAAGAACTGAACAAAATGACCCAGTGGAGAAGTTGCAGAAATACCCTGTCAAGCAGGTAGTACAACCTTAAAATCCGAGGACAGGAGTGTTTGCTTGGGCAGAGCTGATGGGAAAGGCACTTGGAATGGGCTCCTGGGGGAGGCCCCAGATCAGAGAAGTGGAGTCTGGACTAGGAAACTGTAGCATTTTCCTTTGAGGAAAACCCAGGGAAGAGTTTGGCTGAGGTGGGAACAAAGGCAACTTCCAGCATGGCTGGTGGAGAAGCAAAGACCCCGCTCTGAGATTTGGAGGGTTACGAGAAAAGGAATGTGGGTGAAGTAGGATGATTAGTAATCCCAAAGACTGAGCCTAGAAGAGAAATCTCTGGACTGAAAAAAAAGGCACTATCACTAGGGAGGCGCCAAAAGTTCCCAGAATTTTATATCAAAGCGTTGTGAAATTGCCTCATTGTAAGTTTAAAATTGTTTGTCTCAGCTGTGTAACTATATGAAGCACACACCTCCAGATGTCCCCCTGCTACAGGAAGTTATATCTGTATATTGACACTACAGTGCACCCTGATGGGAAAAGAAGCACTGGTGGAGACTAGAGGGTCAGAAAAGGAAGGGTACTAACATCAATAGAGAAAATGCTCCTTCACACAATTTGGCTACGTAACAAATTACAAAATTTGTTAAGCATGCAAGGTTTTCTTTCGATTTTCACAAGGACCTTGTGCAGTCAATATTATTATCCTTGTTTTATAGACATGGAGAGAAAGGAGTTTGATAAGTTGTGGCCTAGTTGACCAGTCCGCTTCAGTCTGCTCTGAGCCCAGGCCCTTATTTCTCATTTCACCACACCCATAAGTACTTTCTGACTTGAAAATGGATATTAAATTTAGGTGAGTCAAGATACATAATTCAAGTGGGAAGAATCATGTGTTTGGCATCGTTTTTTACTAGAAGGTGTAATAGTTTCAGCATATTGCCTAATTTCCCAAAGATTCCCAAGAAACACCTCCATACAAACTATTATGTATAAAATAAGCTACAAGGATATATTGTACAACACAGGGAATATAGCCAATACTTTATAATAAGTATAAATGGATTATAACCTCTAAAAATTGTGAATCACTATATTGTACACCTGTAACATATAATATTGTACATCAAGTATACTTCAATAAAAAGTTTTTAAAAACAAAGATACACATTTCAAGACCCAAAAAGCAGAAACATTCCATTCTTTAAGTGAAAACATTATAAGTAGTTTTTTTTTTTTGGCGGTACGTGGGCCTCTCACTGTTGTGGCCTCTCCCATTGCAGAGCACAGGCCCCGGACGCACAGGCTCAGCGGCCATGGCTCACAGGCCCAGCCGCTCCGCGGCATGTGGGATCTTCCCGGACCGGGGCACAAATTCGCGTTCCCCTGCATCGGCAGGCGGACTCTCAACCACTGCGCCACGAGGGAAGCCCTATAAGTAGTATTTTTAAAATGCAGCATCTTTATAACTGGTGCTAATGGAATTAGATACACTCAGCTATATAAGCAGGGCACACCATGTCCAGCTGGCCTGAGAGGGTGAGGAAATCAAATATTATTAAATGTGATTTAGAGATGTACAAAGATAGCTCTCATAGAGGAAGCTGTTAGCGGGTTTATACCATGTCTAGATTTTTCTTTTCTATTTTTGTATTACAGCATAGCTGTTGATAATCAAGAAGGATTACTTGTTTCCAGGGTGAAGGAAAAGAAGCAGCCAATTACACTGAATCAGAAGTATCATTTGGTAAGGAATAATAACGGATAGGAGTGATGAGTGACAAAGTTTCAACAAAGAATTTTAATGAGAACATTTTCACTCACTCATTCATTCATTCATCATTCATTCATTATTCATTTTTTTACTTCCAGTGCCAGGCCCTGATAAGTGTCAGAGAAAAGATAATGAGTAGGGCACAATCCTTCCCTCACAGAATTTGCAGTCCAGTGAGGGCAATAGATACGCATAGCTACTACCTTGAAGTGATGGGCTTTACAAGGACAGGATGAGCAAAGGGCTGTGAATGCCAGAAGGAAAGAGGCCTCTAACGCACCTAGAACTGTGTGACTGTTAAAGTAACCCAGGGGCCAGAGGCCAGCCCCGGTCCCCGCAATGCTGCCATTGTAGCAGCTGCAGAGCCGCCGTTACACCGTCGCAGCAACAGCTAGAGAGCAAGGTGAAGCCAGGGCCGGCAACCTCAGTGTTGTGGTTAACAGGTGTTGAAGCAAGTATGAAGAAAATGTTAAGATCAAGCCACAGCCGGGTTTTGAGAGGTAAGAGCTCTATTAAATGCATAAAGAAATAACATGAGCAGGCAACGTTGGTATTTCACTGAAGTTTAAATCCATCTTCAAATTATCAGGATCCCAATACTTTTTCTTCAGTTTTTCTCAGGCTTGACACTTATCTTGGTTATAGCCCTGATGTGGAAAGGATGGAAGTGTTGAGAGTTAAATGTTTGGAAGTGAAAGATGAACTTCTGTAAGAATGTGGCTGGAGTTTTGATTAGACCCTCATCTGGAACTTTCTCACGTGCTAATTCCTCACACTCTTTTCATTATTCTTTAAAAATTGTAGTGCCCCATTCATCCATTAAACACATATCAAGTGCCTAATGTGAGCTAAACACTGAGGATACAGAGGTGAGCAAGTGCTATCATTCCTCTCTGGGAGTTCCACCTTGATGAGAGGGCAACACTGAATCCCAATATAAGACAATAAATGTGTAAGACATACACTGGAAACACAGTGGAGAGACTGACTGATCTTCTCGAGAATGATGTCACAGCAGACAGCACCTTTGAGCTTGGTTCCCAAAGATGGGCAGGAGTTTTCAAATGGAGGATGGCAAAGAGCTTTCCAAAGAGCCTAAGCCAAGATACGAAGGCACGGAATTGCATGAAATGTTCAACCAAGGTGACCAGTTTTAGGTAAGAATTGGAGTGGCAGAAGATGAGCTGCTGGAAAGGTAGGTTGAGACTACTGTACAGAAAAGAGGAAACAAGTAATTGCATTAAAAGCTTTAGCCCCTCCAAACGTGTGGGTTCAGAGATAAGGGGGGTGCTTCTAGTTGACCTTAGATTGGCTTTTGCCTGTTGTCTACCAGCCCAGTCATTTCTCAAAAGTTTTGAAGCAAGCAGAGTGCATATAGAATGTCCCTCTCCCCCACTTCCTCTTCCCCTCCATCCTTCCCAAGAGTACCCTCTGTCTCCAGACTCCTTTCTAGCTTCTTTTACTCTGGTGATCTAATGGAGTTGACCAGCTAGAGACTCCCTTCCTCCTGGCTTTGCTCCAGGCTCAAACAAATTTGATAAACATATTAAAAAACACAGTAGCATCACTGTGTCACTTCTCAGTACAATATAGCTGACTCTTAGCAGAAGTGTTCAATGTTTTACATACATTTTTGGATCTGGCAAGTGCATGCATGTGTGTTTGTGAAGATTTGGGGAGGGAGGGAGCAGGTGCCTTTTGGGTTACTGAAGTCATCACCTGGATTCCCATTTCAGTGAGAGTAAGGAGCTGGTCACATCTAACCACTTATTGGCTGGTGTGGTTGTGGTCCTGTCACCAATAGTCTGGTGGTGGACAGTGGTGGTTGATTGCAGCTTCAGTGTACAACGTTCACATGTTTAAAATATTTATGATTATAAATTACCTGCGAAAGATGTAATAAATTATTTACACTAGCAAAACAACCATCACCACTACAACAGATTTCATTCATAAAGTTCCACTGTATGTTATGAATCTGTAGGCTTCCTGCTTTAAGACAACTTGGTGTTTAATGAGATGCTTTGGACAAATTAAAGAGAGAAAACATAAATAGACAAAACTGTAAATTATATGATGGTTTTGTTGCCAGAACCAATCAGTGACCTAGGAGCAGAAGCATCACTGTCATAGTCTATGAAACCAAAAGATGTTTCCAGGATCCTACTATTCCTTCTTTGACACACAGCCCATTATAGTAGATATAGGTTTCTACTACATTCTCCATTTCCTAAGTGAGGGTTCTAGAAGATATTGGGATGAGAGTGTTTAATATTATCAGTATGGATAGGGGAATATAAGTCTATCAGGGCGAGCAAAAAACTGCACTGTGGTATTAAAGGAAGAGCCATTTGCCTTGCAGTGTGTATAGTCTAAGACTTTCACAGTCTCTGGTGGCAACGTTAGGGGGCAGAAGTAAGAGATGATACTAATAAGCTCTGATCTTGCAGATGCAGAATGCTGGGCCAGGAACTGACTATAAAAGGCTTTGCCAGCTGGGGATCCAAGACTGTCACTTAAATTAAAATGTGAGAACTTCACACTTTTACACGACCTCTTTCCTCCCTACAAAGGAACAGAGGGCTTACAGTACTCTTTTCCTAATTCTACTGAGGGGTTTTAGCTTCATGAGCAAAGGGAGATGGAAGTTTTCTTTTAAACCAACATCCTAAGCAGGTCAGCTGGGAACTCTTCTACACGCCCCCCCCCCACCCCGGGGAAAGGTAAAAATAGTAACATGCTCCCTCGAGGGGACGATGTCAGAAAGCGGGGGTGGCTCTATTATATAGGGCTTCCCGACAGCAACATGATCTAGGCTTTGGCTGTGAGGGAATATTTAAAATGCTCATTGCCAAAGGGGATGAGCTACCTCCATGCAGTCATGGGAAACAATTGTTGGAGGCTGGTGAAGTGGAGTCTGGAGAATTTTGAGCATTATCTCTTCTGAGTTGAACTCCTTCCCTCGTTTGATAGTTGCTGTGTACAAAGCAGGTTAGCCCATCACCTTGGGGAAAGGAAAATCCAAACCGAGGGGCCACAGAAGCATTATCCATCTGCAACTTGGGCAGGGCTTTTGCATATTAGTACAGAGCTCAACGAGCGGCAAGAGGGTTGTTTGTGTTTGGCTTATGTTTGCTGTGTTTCAAAACTAAGGTGAAATCTGGCCTCCGATCCCTGAGGTCTAACTAATCCAGCAATGAACTGAGACAGCTTGATAGGCAATGTTTCCACCCAATTCCCAGACTGTTCTGTTCCAGGAAGATATTTTCTAAGCTGAAAATGGGGTAAATGTAGTGCGCCCCACTCAAAAACGACAAATCTCATTGTAAAATCATCTATAAATGAATTGAGCTGGTGATGCCTTAAAATATTCCTCTGTTCCTAAAGTTATAGTCAAGAGTCTTATTGTCAAGAAGACATGATAGGTTTATTAAATACCCTATAGAATAATATACTTGAAGCGTCTGCCTTATGCAATTTTTCTGTTTAATCTGAGTTGTATGTATGCTACTGTAGCTTCAAAACATCTGGGCACAGCAATTTTTTTTTTTTCCTGCACCTGCAAGGGTAAGTACACACATAAACAAAAAAGAAATTAAATCTTCCGCAGAGGCGGGGAAAAAAAGAACCCAACCAGCCATGAAGCTCAAGGGAGCAGTATGACAAGTGCTGAGCTGTAAACAAGCTTGAGAGGGATTTAATTCTTATGACAAGTGCCAGTGGTGGCATCTCACATGGACGCAGCATATGCACACATTTCAGAGAGGAGCCACACAGGATTTAATGCAAATAGAAAAGAAGAAAAAAAGGAAAAAGCTCTCAGTGCACCAGCTTCTCCTCATCTATAAATAGCCAAGCGAATCAGGATGAGCTAGTGTAATTATCTTGATCTTCAGAATTTTTGCCACTCAGAAGAGATTTTTAGAGTCTCCTCCCTGCTCTTTATAATTATAGCTGCTGTTCCAACCTCTGCCAAGTGTTGGTGGTTGCAAAGTGATATTAACCAGGTGGCTGCTCTGCAGCAGAGAAAATTACCAAGTTTCCTTGGTTGGTCCGGTTTTGTCACTTAGGATCCAAATCAAAACTTCAGAGGGCAGCCATTCATCATCTTGTGACAGCCACTTCTTCACTTTGCTTGTGCCTTCTAGACTCGGGCGCTGTGGGGCCCTCCTGCACTTGAGTAAATGACATGACTAAGATACCAAGTAGCTGTGTTCCACTTCGCTTAGAATCACAGACACCTGTGTCAGGAGAGGGTTAGAAACCAAGTCTTGTAACAGCCCAGAAACTGGACCCCTTCCAAATGTGAAATGCCATGTTTACTGATCCCTATTCTCTTGGTGTGTTTAAGAACTAGAATGCAGGATGGGAAAGGGGAATGGAGAGTGATTCTTAAAAACAGACAGGTAGGATGGGAGACCTTGCTCATTGCCTACCTAATATCTGTCTCCTACATCAAGAGTGGGCAAACTATGGTCCACAGGCTAACTCCAGCCTGCTGCCTATGTTTATAAATAAAGTTTTATTGGAACACAGCCTCACCATGTATTACCTACGGCTGCTTTCATGCTACAAGGGCAGAACTGAGCAGTTGTAACAGAAACCATCTGGCCCACAAAACCTAAAATATTTACTGTATAGCCATTTACTGAAAAAGTTTGCTAATCCCTGTCTTATACTAACAGAGCCCCATTTTGATTGTGGCAGCTATATGCCAGTTTTGTTTTTTTTTAAATCACCTTCTTGAAGCTAGGGGTAGACACGTGATCCAGTTCTGCCTAATGAGATGTAAGAAAAAGTGAACTTGGTGAGGGTGGGCTCTAGGAAAAACTATTGTTTGTCTAGATTGTAATGGGAAAGCTCCCTGAATCTCTTTCCCAAAAGTCATCTGCCTTTGTGGTATACATTAGCTATTCCTTGTGGTCAATAGTAGCGTTATGTGACGGTATAATCCTCTGACTTAGCAGGTAAACATGGTTGAATTTAGGATGTGAAAAGAGGTGGAACCAGGTAGAATTCTCTCCAGTTCTGTATTTGAAGATTTTCTTTTTGTTCCATCTATGAGGAGGTAAAAACTATTTCTAAATGATTTCCCCAGCTCTTCCCGCAAGACTTCTTCTCTCCCTTTTCCCTGCTCTCCTCTTCCTTCTCTCTGCTGTGGTTCCCATGTTTGATACGCAGGGGTTGAGGGTGGTGAGAGAGAGGAAAGTGGGAGGGGCAGGGATTTTATGAAATACGCAGTGCAATGTCTTCCCCTTACCTCCTCATAACTTGATCAAACTGCATCCATTAATGGACTTTACTCAAAAAGTGATCATCACAGTTACGAAATCAGTCCATGCCAAAACAATAGCTTCAGTGCGGACACTACTAAAACCATCCCACAGCTTCCCCTGCTTCCTTCTCTGAGCCTCAGTAGGACAGAAAGATTCTGAAAGAAACCCTTGAAATTTCTAATCTTTTCTCATAAAATCTGAACAATATCCAAAGAGACAAAATGCAGTCAAAGTTTCAATGGAAGATAATATGCTTGATACCTTCCTCCTTTGAATCTTAAAAGTCTACAATCAAATAGCTCATCTTATATAAGACCCATGTTGATTTTTAAGATACAGAGAGGGTAAAGTTCTAGAGTTGAATTACTATAAATATTTACCAGTAGGAATTTTAAATGAAAAAAATCTTTAAAAGGATTCTAATGTGGTCATTTGCATGAATGTTTCTATCTGAGAGACATCATTCAGGAAAGCATTAAAAATACTTTTTTTTGATATTAAGTGTAAACATTATTTGGTCTATTAATGCTATCTTGATTTGGTTGTAAACAGTCTGTACTTGGTTTAACTTTTCATGGTTTTGTCTAAAAATTATTGTAGACTCTGGCTACCATGCTTGTGAAGTTTTAAAGAAATATGATTGAATCCATAAGGCACTTGGTGCTTCAAAAATCACATTTCCACAATTAAAGCAGCCATTCTTTCCTCTTTGTTCTTTTGAGAATGACATCAGATCCACCAAACCCCTTCATCAGAAATGGTTCTAAAACACAGGCATAGCTACTGATACCCCAGCCTCCTCAACATGCATCTCTGAAAATATAAATGGCCTGGAAATATTCCCAAGTTAAAACAAAACAAAACAAAACACTCTAGACTTTAAAGATTTGAGGTCAGTATGACAAATGTAAACAGACTTTTTACTTGAAAAAATATCTAGGAACTTTGAAGAGCACTAGAACTTGCAACATTGTGAAAGGCAGAATTCTGCAGCAGCCCCCAAGATTCCATCCCCCTGGAGTGAACGCCCTGTATATATATCCCCTCTCCTTGAGTGCAGGCAGAACCTGTGAATATGATGAGATATTAGATATCAGGTTACTAATAAATAAGTTGACTTTGTTTAATCAAGAGGGAGATTGTGTAGGTGGACCTGACAGATTGGAAGTGTGAGAGGACTTATGGAGAAAACCATGTAGCTAAATTTGAGGGCAGCCTCTAGGAGCTAAGAGCAACTCCTGGCCGACAGCCAGCAAAAAACAGAGGCCTCAGTCCCACAGCTGAAAGGAAATGAATCCTGCCAACAACTTGAATGCGCTTAGAAGAGGCCCCCAGCCTCCAGATGAGACCCCAGCCCTAGCCAACACCTTGATTTCAGCCCAGTGGGATCCTGAGCAAAGAATCCAGTTTACCTATGCTTAGACTCCTAACCCAGAGAAATAATAAATTTGTGTTGTTTTAAACAGCTAAGTAAGTTTGTGGTAATTTGTTATGCAGCAATAGAAAACTAATACAATCACAAAAAGAACCCTATCTCTGATAATGCTTACAGCTATGGGACTCCGTATTCTGTTGTGGGGAGGAGATGTCTCTCTTTATAACTTTCCTGCTGAGATGGATGGTCTGTTGACTGGATGTTGTACTTGGCAAGAATCACACAGGAGTAATATTCCATTGTATATATGTGCCACATCTTCTTTCTCCATTCATCTGTTGATGGACACTTAGGTTGCTTCCATATCCTGCCTATTGTAAATAGAGCTGCAATGAACATTTTGGTACATGACTCTTTTTGAATTATGGTTTTCTCAGGGTATATGCCCAGGAGTGGGATTGTTGGGTCATATGGTAGCTCTATTTTTCATTTTTTAAGGAACCTCCATACTGCTCTCCATAGTGGCTGTGTTAATTTACATTCCCACCAACAGTTCACAAGGGTTCCCTTTTCTCCACACCCTCTCCAGCATTTATTGTTTGTAGATTTTTTGATGATGGCCATTCTGACTGGTGTGAGGTGATACCTCACTGTAGTTTTGATTTGCATTTCCCTAATGATTAGTGATGTTGAGCGTCCTTTCATGTGTTTGTTGGCAATCTGTATATCTTCTTTGGAGAAATGTCTCTTTAGGTCTTTGGCCCACTTTTGCCTTGGGTTGTTTGTTTTTTTGATATTGAGCTGCATGAGCTGCTTGTAAATTTTGGATATTAATCCTTTGTCAGTTGCTTCATTAGCAAATATTTTCTCCCATTCTGAGCGTTGTCTTTTGGTCTTGTTTATGGTTTCCTTTGCTGTGCAAAGGCTTTTAAGTTTCATTAGGTCCCATTTGTTTATTTTTGTTTTTATTTCCATTTCTCTAGAAGGTGGGTCAAAAAAGGATCTTGCTGTGATTTATGTCATAGAGTGTTCTGCCTGTTTTCCTCTAAGAGTTTTATAGTGTCTGGTCATACATTTAGGTCTTTAATCCACTGTGAGTTTAATTTTGTGTATGGTGTTAGGGAGTGTTCTAATTTCATTCTTTTACATGTAGCTGTCCAGTTTTCCCAGCACCACTTATTGAAGAGGCTGTCTTTTCTCCATTGTATATTCTTGCCTCCTTTATCAAAGATAAGGTGACCATAGGTGGGTGGGTTTATCTCTGGGCTTTCTATCCTGTTCCGTTGATCTATATTTCTGTTTTTGTGCCAGTACCATACTGTCTTGATTACTGTAGCTTTGTAGTATAGTCTGAAGTCAGGGAGCCTGATTCCTCCAGCTCCGTTTTTCTTTCTCAAGATTGCTTTGGCTATTCAGAGTCTTTTGGGCTTCCATACAAATTGTGAAATTTTTTGTACTAGTTCTGTGAAAAATGCCATTGGTAGTTTGATAGGGAGTACATTGAATATGTAGATTGCTTTGGGTAGTAGAGTCATTTTCACAATGTTGATTCTTCCAATCCAAGAACATGGTATATCTCTCCATTTGTCTGTATCCTCTTTAATTTCTTTCATCAGTGTCTTATAGTTTTCTGCATACAGGTCTGTTGTCTCCCTAGTTAGGTTTATTCCTAGCCATAAAAAGAAACAAAATTAAGTTATTTGTAGCGAGGTGGATGTACCTAGAGCTGTCATACAGAGTGAAGTCAGAAAAAGAAAAACAAATACCATATGCTAACACATATATATGGAATCTAAAAAAAAAAAAAGGTTCTGAAGAGCCTAGGTGCAGGACAGGAGTAAAGATGCAGACCTAGAGAATGGACTTGAAGACACAGGGAGGGGGAAGGGTAAGCTGGAACAAAGTGAGAGAGTGGCATGGACATATATACACTATCAAATGTAAAAGAGATAGTTAGTGGGAAGCAGCTGCATAGCACAGGGAGATCAACTCGGTGCTTTGTGACCACCTAAAGGGGTGGGATGGGGAGGGTGGGAGAGAGACCCAAGAGGGAGGAGATATGGGGATATATGTATATGTATAGCTGCTTCACTTTGTTATAAAGCAGAAGTTAACACACCATTGTGGAGCAGTTATACTCCAATAAAGATGTTAAAAAAAGAATATAACCTAGAAATTATTAGTCATAAACAAAATGCTTTCATTTTCTGGTCTTATCTATTCCCAATAATAATAGCATTTATTGAAAAAAAAAAGAATCACACAGGAGTTCATAAGGATGGCTTGATCAACAGTAAAATTAGTTGATTAATCAATTTATTTATTTGAAAAATATTTGAGCACCTACCACATGCCAGGCATGCTTCCAGTCTCCATTTTATATGATTTTCTTATATGATGGCGCTCAATTTTTTGTTTTCTCCTCTAGATACTATCTCCACTTGTTTCTGTATCTTAGGAGGCTGAATTTTAGGGCCTTCCATGTGCTCTGGATTCAGCTAATGGAACAAACCAGCAGGAAGATGAAAGTGTAGAAAGAGAATGAAGTCAGGAAACTTGTTTCCCTGGATTTTTCCTTAATGGGCTACTTAGAGTTAGTTGCAGGCCCCAGCTCTTGTTGGTGTTCCTCTCCTAGGCATCTCTCTTTCAGAGCAGCCCCCTCCCCTCCTCCCAGCCCCGGGCTGGTAAGAGCTCCCCACTATTGCTAGCCTTGGCATTACTGCACCCTCCCTACTGGTATACCTAACACTGGCCACACCTTTGTAAACAATTCCCTTATCAAACTCTCTTCATTTCTTTGATGTTTGACCGTGCTCTTTCCTACCAAGACCCTGAGGATACAGCACTAATAATCCCTCCACTAAAACTTGATATTTAGAACCAGTGGATCAGGGGACATGGACGCCAATCTCAGTTCATCGTCTACTTAACGGCAGGAACATGGTCTTTCAGGGACATGTTTCTTTATCTGTATAATGAGAGAAGAGGGTTAAAGTATTTCTAAGGTTTCTATCAGGTTTATGATATTGGTAAGTGGGCTGTAAAACACATTATGTGATGTTCAGAGAAAACGTAATATATTTGTCTGTGACTGATCTGGACTTCCTCATGTTTCTCCACCCATGCATGGATCATGTAACCAAATATAGTTAGAGAAACTATATTCAGGCCAATCTAATGAAATAATAGAACTAACCCTGTAGATAACACTCACTCTTTCTAGGTAAAAATGCTCAGCCTCTTCAATTTCTTCATTTAGTCTTTAGTCCCTATTCCACCTTCTCTCCAGCACAGTTCCTGGGTGTATAGAGGGAGGGGAGTGGCTTATGTTATATGACCTTATGATGAAGGAAAGGAGTCAGCTTCTTAGATTTTCTTGGTATCCTCTGGCTCCTCTGATCTCCAAGGTACCATCTCTTGTTTGCCTCATCGCAGCCTGTCCTGCAACCTTTCATAAGGTTTAGGGCAGGGGTTGGCAAACTTTTCCCATAAAGGGCCACATAATAAATATTTTAGGCTTTGTGGACCTTACAGTCTCTGTTATAATTACCTAGCTCTGCAGCTCAAAAGCAGCATAGACAACATATAAACAATTGGGCATTTACCTTGTTTACAAAATCGGCCAGCAGGTTGGATTTGACCCACGGACCATAGTTTGCTGACCCCTTGGCTGACTCAGCTTCCCCGAACTCTCACTCTCGTAGACACTGCCTTCTGCATGCTTACCACTCAGGGCTCAACTGGCTCCATCTGGGACCCTGGCCTGAGGGGTCCACTCCAAGTCTCTGCTGTGAGGTCATCTCACCGCCTCCAGGGTTAGCCCTCAAGGCCCCCGACTCAGAACCAGGGCACATGGGAACAAAGGCTCTAGTTTCTTTCTTTTGTACCCCTCCCTGCGTTGTATATGCCCCTCAGTTTAGATGGTGTTTCCATAACCACCCTGTCTTAAAGCTTTGCCCCAAGAAGGGAGAAAAAATTAAGAACTCTGGAGTCCACTGTCTCTAGTTTCCTTCTTCTCACTATCACTTAGGGTCAGAAGGGTCAGGTTTTTTTTTTTTCTCCTGACCTATATTTTTACTCTTATCACAGAACAATAAGCTTCCTGGTCTAGCTGCCTTAGTGGAAGGGGTCTCTTCTCTCTAATATGAGAGAACTCTTTGAGTTGGTGCTTCCATACTTAGTTCTTAACATGTTTAAGGGGAAATAAAGGAATTTTGAAAATCTTGTCTTGAGAAAATAATCTGTTTGCAGACTAACATCTTTCTGCAAAATTCTCTTTTAAATATTAAAAGCTGGGTATTAACTCTTTCATTCTCTTTATATGCTTTTTGGAGCCACTACTACCAGTAAACATACAAATGTCTTTAGTGGAAGTACGAGACGGGGGGGAAAGTCTTGTATTCAGGAAAACAAACGAGGAAAGCACATTCATGCTTTTTTTCTAAATACTACCCCTGTTACAAGTGAAAGGAGAAGCAAAATGTGGCAGCTGTGGAAGAGTCGCCAGAAAAGCAGCCTCATTCCTAAGTAGTTGTTTTATCTTTTATTCAAATCAGTATTGATCATTCACCTTATTTAGCACATGGGGCTCCAAATGACTCTGGGCTGTTTATTCTCCAATATACTCTCAAAAGACTAACTTTCCTGCCCAAGGATGTCAGAAGCATGTGCTGGTGGCTCTGAGGCACTTCTTGAAAGAGAGGTGTGGAATGGATGCGAGAACTTATGCTTTAGGGTCTTACAGGACCACGTTCCCATCTCTGCTTTGCCCTTCAGTTGCTATGAAATCATGGACTAGTTTTTTTACCGTTTCTGAGTCTCATGTTTCTTATTTCTAAAATTAGCTTTGTGATATGTAATGTTATATAACTGACTAGAATAGGGCCTGATTTTATGGTACATATTCACTACATGGACTTTGATAGCTAAAGCTATTATCAGGAGCAGTCTAAGATGTCTTTAATTCAGTCATAGTAGTGGATAGTCACAACTCTGTTTTGTAATCTCTGTGTCTTTGTAAAGGATTTTTAGCAAGTTGAATTGAACTTGGATTGAATTGGACAGTGTCTACATAAATCTACCTTTGACTGTTTCTTCACTCATTACAGGTGACCTCCAGTGGAGAAAAGCAGTGATAGGTTGGTTGGTACTGGATTTCAAGTACAATTTATGATAAGAATTACACATAATTGTCTTTTCTTTAAAATTTTTTTGCCTTTATATTTTAAAAATCATAATTCTTGGCTGGCAAAGAATAAACACACCAGCAGAACATACCACTTTAATTGACCAAACTGACATTTAGACCCTGTAGTTCATGCAAGGTGTGGGTTTCAGATACGTATAAGCAATTCAATAGTTGTAAGGGTTTAGTTCCATTTGTCCCTTTTGCAACAAACAGACAAGAAAAACTTGTCTCCCCTGACCCCTGTCTTTTGGCTTTACTCATAATACTTACTGGGAAATGAAATGTTAAATGAGGTCAAATAATAAATAGGTACAGGACTGTTTAAAAGTCAATACCAATTGTTACATTTCCCACAACAACTTCACACCAGAAAATAATTAGATTTGGTACCAAGCTCACTGATGCTGAGTCTTACTCCACTGATTCCTATTCTCTGTGGAGAGGCAGACTCAGTGTTATTGCCTGAAGACTGTTTTATGGATTTTAGTTTTTTAATTCCCATGAGAGAGTTCAAATGGCCACAGCTGCTGGGCTTATCAAAGTGTAACTGCAGACATCTGTGCTGTGTTTCCTGCTGTTTTTGATATTCCCTATGCTTATTTAAATGTACTGTGACTGACCTTTAGCCCAATCAGTTTAACTTTACATTGAGAGTTTATTGGGGATAGTGGAGATGGGGAGAAGAGTGAGTTTCATGATGAAAACTCATGTGAGGAGGTAAAAAGCCATCTTTGGAGTCATACCTGCTTACTCTAAGTGATGAACCAGCCCAGGACATGCATATCAGAATATAAAATTTAAGTTTGACGAGGATAAAGTTGCAAGACCGAGGGAAGAGTGTAGGGTGGGAGGGCACAAAGGTGACGACAATCACAGCAGCATCCCATAAGGGCAATTTAATAGGTCAGAGATGCTAGGAAAGTGTAGCTCCTAATCTGGTGCCTGCTGCTATCTACAGAGTAGTAGAGATGGAATTCCACAGAAAGAAGGGTGAGGTGGCAGAGTCATTGACAAAATGGAACTTCCCTACAATTTAGCTTCAGTCTCCATAACACTACACATTGGTGTTTCACAACACTTCTTTAAGAGGGTCTCTTAAAGACAGACGCTCATTAGAAATCTATGCAAATTCCCACGATGGAGCATGCATCCGTTCATTCAATTATAGTTATAGGAAGGCTGTGTTTTTTAGGCATGTTCCGAGGATGCCAAAATAAGACAGACTTCATGTCCTCAAGGAGCTCGTGATCTAATCCAGGAGAGACACGTGAGCAAGTAATTGCAATGCCATGTGACGGGTGCCCCAGTAGTTACATAGGTGGGGGAAGAGCAGGTGAAGGAGGAGAAAAGGCAAAAAGGTGTTCACAGAGGAGGTCATGTTGAATGAATAGGAGTTTGCTGGCTGGACAAGTAGGGAAAAAGCATCCCAAGCAGTGGAAGTAGCCAGTGCAAAGACACAGAGGAGTGAAATAATCTAGTGCCTCTTTAGGGAGCAGATAGATAGAAGTTCAACGAGGCTGAAGGGAGCAGGGGTCAGATGATGAAAAGTTTTGAATGTATTACTAAGGATCTTGGGTATTATTTTATAGGTGATGGGCAAGTTGAGGAATTTTTGACACCTTTGGACCTTGAAGCAATAGAGATTCGTCCCAGGCCAGGTTAGCGCTCTGCACTGTCTCTTTCTTCCTTTCAATGGGCTTGCTTCCCCTCAGGTGCCAAGAGCTGAGTTAGTCACACTCTGGTTCATGGCACTCTGTTGACATGGGTCTATGCACAGCCCCTCATTTATTTCATTATGTTATATTTTAATTTTTATTTCATTTTCCCCCTTCAACCATGATCCCTACACCCATTCCTTCCTCCCCACAGAGGCCTCCAGTCTGGTGGATTTGGCAGATGTCCTCAGATATTTATGTATCCTTGTAACTTATGCTGTGCTCTTTTGTATGTCTTTTTGTTTTCTGTTGTATTTATTTATTTATGTTAGCACGTAAAAACGATTTAAAATTTTTATTTTATATTGGAGCATAGTTGATTAACAATGTTGTGTTAGTTTCAGGTATACAGCAAAGTGATTCAGTTATACGTATACATGTATCTATTCTTTTTCAAATTCATTTCCCATTTAGGTTATTACAGAGTATTGAGCAGAGTTCCCTGTGCTTTTCGTATGTGTTTTTAATTCACACAAACAGTATTGTGACGTAACTATTTACATTCAGCACTATGTTTTATAACCTATCTTATGGCTATATGTATACTTGAATTATTACTTCCTACTCCTGCATAGTATCCCACAGAATCTATTCACATTTCCTGATCCCTTCCGCTAAAGTTGAACAAGAAGTTCACTGCCCTCTAGAACAAACAATGCAGTGATAAACATCCTCCTATATGTCCCTTATGGATCTGGGTAGGAATTTTTTTAGGTTATGTAATCAAGACTGGGATTGTAGGTATGAGCTGTATGTATCTTTGGTTTACCAATTTGGCAGATTGCTCTCCAGAACAGCTATACTAGTTTACACTGCAACTAATTATACATGAGAGTACCATGTCCCTTCATCCTCACCAACATATAGTATTTTCTGACTTTGTAATTTTTACCAAACTCAAATATGTCAAGTGGTACCTCATTTTTTTGTTTTTGTTTTTGTTTTGGCGGTACGCGGGCCTCTCACTGTTGTGGCCTCTCCTGTTGCGGAGCACAGGCTCCGGACGCACAGGCTCAGCGGCCATGGCTCACAGGCCCAGCCACTCTGCGGCATGTGGAATCTTCCCAGACTGGGGAACGAACCCGTGTCCCCTGCATCGGCAGGCGGACTCTCAACCACTGTACCACCAGGGAAGCCCGATACCTCATTTTAATATAGGTGTTTCTCTGACTGCTAATGTGGTTGAGCATCTCTTCAATGATTTGGTAATTGTTCAGATTTCCCTTTATGTGAATTATTCACTTATATACTTTCCCTATTTTACTCCTGGGTTTCCTTTCCTTTTCTTATTTATTTTCAGGTATTCCTCATGTATTGAGATATTAATCCCTTGGCTTCTTCAATCATTGCAAACGTCTTTTCCCATGGTGTCACCTGTTAATTTTGTCCATAGTGTTCTTCATCCAATAGAAATACTCAATTTTGATAAAGTCAAAACCATCAGGTTTTTTTCTTTATCTTACAACATATACTTTTAGGCCTTGTTTAAAGAATTTCTCTTCAACCCCCAAGTGGACAAAGATACTCTTTCACATTTTCTTCTTTTGGCTATATAGTTTTAATCTTTTATACGTAGGACTCCTTGATCTGAAGTTCACTTTTGTGTATGGTATAAAGGAGGGATCTAGATTTGTTTTTCTCCAAAGAGCAAAAAATTACCCCAACTCTGAGTACTAAGTAATCCATTTTTTCCCACCTATATGTCATCTTTTTCATTTATCGAGTACTCATACGTCTGTGGGTCGATTTCTGAGGACTCTATTTTGTTTCATTGTTCTTTTTGTCTATTTCTATAGCATTGCCACAATGCTTTTTAAAAAATATCTCTTGTTTCTGATAGGGTAAATGTCCCTCAACCCCATCCTTCTTTTTCACAACTGATGATGTTATCTGTGGACTTGTATTCTTCCATATAAATTTTGGAATGTTTGCAAATCTCCTCAAAAATTGCTGCTGAAATTTAAATTGGGATTCCTTTGTATTTATGGGTTAATTTGGGGAGAGCTTATTTTTAAAACAAATAAGTCAGGACTTCCCTGGTGGCGCAGTGGTTAGGAACTCGCCTGCCAACGCAGGGGACATGGATTCAAGCCCTGGTCTGGGAAGATCCCACATGCTGCGGAGCAGCTAAGCCTGTGCGCCAAAACTGCTGGGCCTGTGCTCTATAGAGTCCACACGCCGCAACTGCTGAGCCTGCGTGCCGCAACTACTGAGCCCATGCACATAGAGCCCATGCTCCACAACAAGAGAAGCCACTGCTGTGAGAGGCCCACACACCAATGAAGAGTGGGCCCCTCTCGCTACAACTAGAGGAGCCCACGAGCAGCAATGAGGACTCAATGCAGCCATAAATAAATAAATAAATAAGTCATTTCATCCATTAACATGAAAAATCTCTACATTTATTCAGGGTCTTTTTAATACCCTTTTAAAGTTCTAGATTTTTCTCCATTGAGGTCTTATGCATGCTTTATTGTTTCATTCCTAGATATTATATAGCTGTTGTTATTGTGAGCAGTGGCATTTTTAAAAAATAAATTTATTTATTTATTTTTTAAATTTTTGGCTGCATTGGGTCTTTGTCGCTACGCGCAGGATTTCTCTATTTGCGGTGAAGGGGGGTTACTCTTTATTGTGGTGCACAGGCTTCTCATTGTGGTGGCTTCTCTTGTTGAGGAGCATGGGCTCTAGGCACACGGGCTTCAGTAGTTCTGGCACGTGGGCTCAGTAGTTGTGGCTCGTGGGCTCTAGAGTGCAGGCTCAGTAGTTGTGGCACATGGGCTTAGTTGCTCTGTGGCAGGTGGGATCTTCCAGGACAAGGGCTCGAACCCATGTCCCCTGCATTGGCAGGCAGATTCTTAACCACTGTGCCACCAGGGAAGTCCCAGTAGTGCCATTTTTAAAATTACATTTTCTCTTTAATTGCTATTAGTGTAATGAAACCACTAGCTCTCTTATTCTGACAGGTTGCTGGTTTTGAGGGTTTTCCAAGTAGGGAATTATGATATCAGCAAAAAATGATATAATAAAGTCTCTTCTCTCTTAAAACTTCTAGTTCTTGCTTCTTTTTCTGTGTTATTGCACTGTCCACGACTTCCAAAATCATACTGAACAAGAGTAGTGATAGCTGTTTTCTTGCCTTGTTCCTGCTTTTAAGATGGCTACATTTAGAGTTACTCTAGTAAGTATGAAGTGTGCTGCAGGTAGCAATACAGAGCCTTTAACAAGTTCCAGACATTCTCTTCTATTCCTAGTTATCTGAGAGTTTATATTTTTATATTACAAATAGAGGTCAACTTTTTTCAAATGCTTTCTAGGCTTCTATGAGATAGTTGTGTATTTTTTTCCTTTTTTGTTCATTAATGTGGTGATTTACATGGACAGATTTTCTGTTATAAAACCATCCTTCATCCCTAGGATAAGTCCTATTTCATTATAATATATAATTTTTAAAAAACTCTGCCAGGTTCTGTTAGCTATTTTTTTTTTAGGATTTTACATCTATTTTCATATATGAAATGGTTATAATTTTCTTTTACTACCATCATTTTGTATTGGAATCCAGGTTATACTGACTTTATAAAGTGAGTTGACTAACTTTCTCTCTTTTTCTACTTTCTGTAACAACCTACAATGGTAGAAATAACATATCTCTAGAATATTTGGTAGAATTTACTTGTAAAACAGTCTGGGGCTAGGGGATTTTTATTCTTTTCATGAAAAGGTGAATTCTTATTTTTCCAATTTCACTTGTGGTTTTAGCCTATTCACATTTTAGATTTCATCTTGTATTAATTTTTGGCATTTGTGTACTTTCAAAGACATTTATTTATTTTGTCTAGGTTTTCAAATATATTGGTTATGTATATATGTGTGTACAATTTTAAATTTCTAATTTCTTTCTGTATTTTATTTGCAGTTTCTCTCTCTCACTTTTTTCCCCTTTAACATTCTTGCCAGAAGCTGTTCTGTTTTATTGATCTTATAAAAAAATTCAGGTCTTAATTTAGCTAAATTTCTCTATTTTTTGGTGTTGCTGCTGTTCGGTATTTTATTGATTTTAATCTTATGTTTATTATTTCCTTCCTTTGTATATCTTTGGCTATCTCTGCTGTTCATTTTCCAATTTCCTGATTTAAGCACTTAGCTAATTAGTTTTAAATCTTTCTTGTTTTCTGATAGATATAAGTTTATTAAATCTATAAATTTCCTTCTAAGTAGTGATTTAGCATGTCCTACAGATTTTGACTGGTATATTTTTAATACCATCGAATTTTAAGTTTCCTCTTTAAACAAAGGGTCTTGGTACATATTTTTTAGTTTCCAGACAAGTATATTTTAATATTTTTTTCTTGTTACTGATTTCTTATTTTATTACATACAGTCAGGTAACACTGTATCATTTGATCCTTTGGAATTTATTGTGGCTTCCTCTGTGTACTATTACACAGTTGCTTTGTGTAAATATTTTGTATGTGCTTGAAAAGAAGTGTATTCTCTCTTAAGGATAATAAATAGATACACGATACGTAGAAAGACACAAGTTCTTAATTTTGTTCTTTAAATCTATCTTCTTTATATTTGCTTTTTAAAAATCTGAACAAAGTTGGCCATATGGACTTCAAATTTCCTAATCCAGGGTTGAGTGAGTGTCAATGAAACAAGATTGGGCATGAGCTGGGTGATGGAATTTTTTTCACCTTCTGTGTCCAATTTGACTGTACTATGCTAATAACTTATTTTTATAGAGACATGTGTTTTATTGGCAGTGGTTGTAAGAAGAGTGGAGAATGAGGAAAGGAAATGAATGAGGTTTGGATGAATGCCTCCCCACAGTGGAAGGAGAATTAAAGAAAGTTGCTCCAATTTGCTCTAATTTGGGCCCTGTGGATGGCTTAAAACCTGGAGAAAGGTAATGTGTGTATGTATGTGTGAGTGTAAGTGTATGTATGTGTGAGTGTGAGTGTGTGTGTGTGTGTGTGTGTGTGTGTAGGTGCAGGTACCTTTAATGAACTGGAACATTTGGGCACCAAACTGCCTTGTTTTGGGACATCTTAGATGGAAGGGAAACACAAAGAAGAGAGAACACTTTGGTATCACCTCCAAACTGCTCCTTCCTGAACAAAACAAGAAAGCTCTATGCTGTGGTTGGCAGGAATAGGTAATTATTTTGGAATCATTTTTTTTCATAATTCTTGCTTTGTGTGAACAAATCTCAAAATTACCATAAATGTAGATGGAAGTTACACATTAATGCAGCCATCGGGTCTGAGACTAATATTTGTTTATGCATGTGAGCTCCCCTGGGGCTTTTAGAAATATTTTGGGAAGTGGACTTTGTAAAAGACTGGATAATCAAGCAGCAGAAGAGCTCAGGGCCATTGGATTTTGGCCATTAAGTGTTAAAATGACAATTTGTAATCGCAGATAGTGACATACTAATTTTTATATGTGTGTGTCTTTGTGTGTGTGTATTACCAGATTATATGTATTTGGAAAAATATATATAAGCACATATATAACATTTTCCACAACTAGCATACAGCTTTGTAAACCTGCTTCATCCATTCAACCATATGTCATTGTTGTGATATAACAGTCAATAAAAATATTACTAGTGGGCTTCCCTGGTGGCGCAGTGGTTGAGAGTCTGCCTGCCAATGCAGGGGACGTGGGTTCGTGCCCCGGTCTGGGAAGATCCCACATGCATCCGGAGCCTGTGCTCTGCAACGGGAGAGGCCACAACAGTGAGAGGCCCGCGTACCACAAAAAAAAAAAAAAAAAAAAAAAAAATATTACTAGTAATCTGCAGTTGGGAAGAATTAATACATTTGAAAATTTGAGGAATTCACCCACTACTGGCTTGTCTGATCAGGCCAAATTTATTTAGCAAGGTAGTATCCAAACATTTAAGTATGCAAATATATAAAGACAAGTGAGACATCATTTAATTCCTTTATTGTCTTACAGTGAAAGAGAGCAAATGAGCAAGTTGATGGCTTTATGCCAATTATTTTTACTGTGATTTCTTTTATGCTAAGGTATAGCTGAAGGCAAGCCCTCAAATTCTAGCATGAACATGCAGCAGCAATAACATGAATATTTCAGGGGCTATAAGATTCTTTTCATGGGTTATGGTTGGAAATAAAAGATTTAAGTTACAACTGCTTTGGCAAATGTCATAAACGACTGGGACTAAATGTAAGAATGTGTGTAGCCTCAATCCCAGACTTGCTTTAAAAAACCCAAGTTCAGGACTTCCCTGGTGGTCCAGTGGTTAAGACTCCACGCTCCCAATGCAGGAGGCATGGGTTCAATCCCTGGTCGGGGAACTAAAATCCCGCATGCCGCATGGCGCGGCCAAAAATAAATAAATATAAAAGACAAAGACCCAAGTTCTGGATGTTCAAGGCCCTCCACAGTGGTACCCTCTTTCTTCCTTTCTTTCTAGATTCATCTTTTACCACTCACCCCACTTAATGCAGCTCCACACCTCCTTCCAGACACACAGACTTACTTAACAGGACATGCATTTTCACATTCAAGGAATATGGCCTAAGGACTATCTTCAAATATCAAAGCCAGCAACCCTGCAGTACAATGGTGGCAACACCAAGAAACTCAGACGACTGAGGCTGACTGGCTGAGTCCCACGGAACAGTGGGTTTACATTACTTAGGTCATGACCCCCAGCATGACAACTACATTTCCTCCAGTCCTCTACCAGACTGCAGGCTTACCTTCATGCAGTCCTCTTGAAGACTGTGTCTATTGGTCACAACGGTGACCACAGCAGGGACCACATAAAGACACTCTTCCTGTCCGAATGACAGCTTGTTGGGAACATCTATTCACACTGAAAGGGAGACATTATTAATCTTGAGGAGAATTAACCAATCAGAGTATTTAACCTATTTGTGTAAGGGTGGTTTTTCCCATTCCCAGAAAAAAAAAAGTACAGTATTTCTGTGTTTAAAGCACATCAAGAATTAATGAACCTCATTCTATTTTTCTTACCCAAGGCACATCACTGCTTAAAACCACAAAGTGCTGACCAAGCCAGTGGTTCCAGAACCCGGGGCCTCCACACAGCATTTTAAAGACTCATCCTCATAATAACTTACTATTTTAATGATAGTCCAGGTAACATATGGTGAATGGAAAACACTTTCTGTAGATTAAGCAACATAGTTCCCATTAATGGTTTACTATACTTGAGACCTTAAAGAGATTTAAGTAACTGTTCATTTGGTGCAGTTTCTGCTGAATTATTTAAAATGCCTCCTTACTGCTTTAACTTTGAATCTGCATTTGAAAGTATAATGCCAATTAGGATTCCTCCATTGCTTCAAATGCTCTAAAAATAAATATAAGCTAAATCCCACCCCCAAATACATTTCTGTCTTTACACTGTGAGCTATCATCTTGAGCTTAGGCATAATAAATAAACAACACACAAAAGTTTGTGAAAGGAGAGAGCCAGAAAATTAGGAAGTAATTAAGGTAACAAAAATTAAAGTCTAATGGACGGCATTTTGGCAGTGCCAAAGATACATGGTTCAGAGTTGTACGCTTAGGTAAAAAAACTCAGCGTTTACATTTGACTGGTACAAGTTCCAGAATTACATAATCTAAAATATAAATGTAAGTACTTACACTTATATAAAACCAGAAATGAAAGCTATTGGCTCAGTTGACTGATTTGAATTTTATTTACTGTGATAATCAAAAGTGAAAATCAGATGCAAGGCAAAACTTTGGCTGACCATATTTTATTTTTGTTTATTTTTGCAAAGCTGAGTATTGCTCTTGTTTCTCCTCACCCACCTGCACCACTTTCCTCTCATGATATGAAGCTTAGGTGTTAACTTTAAGCCTCCTTCAGATAAGTTTCCCAAAGTAGACCCAAACTGTTTCATATTCCTCATATACACTTCTTTGGCTCCCAAGAAACCTTTCTGCAGGCCACTTCTCCTACCTGGAATGTCTGTCCCTTGCTGCCTCACGTCCCTTCCTCTCCATTCAAAGCACTCTACTTAAGGAAGCTCTTCCACAAAAGAGTTCTCAACTAATCCCATCTGGTGCCAGGCATTCTGATCTCTCTATAAGGATTGTGCCCTATATCCTTGTACACGCCAACTCTCCTAAAATAGTTTGCAGATATGGTTTGCATTACTTTTGTTACCACACATTTTCACCTGGATACATCTCAGCTGATTGGTACACTGTCTTCCTCACAGTTACTGCTCAGGACCTGTTCCTGCTGGACCACTGGAGGCTTAGAATATCAATTTGAACCAGAGTGCCATCTACTGGTAGGAAAGCTATAATACATCAACATAACTACCTTCTGCCCAATGTGTACACACACACACACAAACACACACACCATTTCTCACAGTTCGATTAAAGAATAAGGAATATGCTATATCAAATCAAAACTTTACTCCCACCTTTAGTAAGATCTATGTATTCAAAAAGAAATGACAAAGAAATAAGAAAAGGTCCCCATTTGGATCCTCTAAATGAACCTGTCATCTTCAAAAGATGGGTGTGAATTTTAGACTATGTCCCCAGGCTGCTTTGTAACTTTTTCCTTCTATTTATTAAAAAGATTATATATGAAATGAGGAACTGGAGCAATATACAATAAAACGCCTGAATGCCATTAAGTTTCTATGGAAATGGCACTGTTTTATGAAGAAGACTAATTTTTGTTTTTGTTTTACTCCAAGAATTGAGGCCTTCCGTAAGGTGAGCCATCCCTCCAGGACTGACCATATCTTTGAGTCATGAGTCTCTGAGTGCATGATTTCTCAGCACATTATGGAAGGAGTACATAAAAGAACAAAATGAGAAATATTTAGTCCCTGTTTTTCAGGCTAACATTTTAGCCTAGTAAATAATTCCTCAAACCCTTTAATAATGCCAATCTTTCTACTCACTATAAAGCACATCACATTGTGGGTGAATTTAAATTGCATAGAAATGGGTCTGTAAATTAAGAGAAAACTTTTCTTTCCCCACACAGAGGCTGATTTAGATAGCATGGGATCATTAGTGACAAAACAGATGCCCCCATCTATAACCCAGAGACAGCTCTCAGCTGTACAGAGAACCTTTCGTTTCCTACAGAGAGGTGAACTCAAAACTTGTCACTGATTTTTGCACCCTCTTAATCTTCCTGTTTATTCTGTGCTTCATTAAAGTCAATCTCCACGGGGCAGGCTGTCATCCGAGCTCGGCCTGTCCTGCTGTCTGCTCTCTCCAGAGAGCATCCTTCATCCTGATAAACGGGCTATGAGCTGAGCACGTGACTTCTTAAAGTAAATAGATTACAGAGAGCTGCTCCTTCCACACTCGCTCAACAGAATTTGATAAGCAGGAGCTCTGACGTGGGCATCACGGTGGAGACAATGCTTTCCCAAAAGATGGGGTTTCAGATTTACTGTTGTAAAATGAGATAGAGGATATTTATCTTTATCACTGTGTCATACCATCCGTTTAAGACTGCATTAGCTAATGTTGTTTATCTGCCAAGTGCCTCCCTCAGGATTTGGCATCATTATAGGATGTCTGCTGCGTGCCAGGCTCTGCGCTAGGCACTGGAGATGTAAAGATATTTAGAGGGAGGGACAGTGATGACCGTGGTGGGAAACACAGTGAAGCTCCGTGGGAAGCCAGAAAGTATGCTACTATTACGACGCCAGCCCATGTTCTGAGCTTAGGGTGTGCCTGTTTGCTGGACTCACAGACCATGTTATCCCAGAGCAACTGTTATATCTGCATGAAAAAGCAACACTGGGGCCCATGACTGGTTTCTAGGCAGCTCTGCTTCTACCCTGACTCATGCTGACAGATAAAGCAGCAAACCTACCCCGAGGGTGCACGGCTCCTTCCTACCTAGGAAACCAGACGCAGACCAGACTCTGGAGAAGGAAAGTCTCATTTCTCAGAGAGGAGGTTTAGAGGCATCTTGGATGCCTGAGCTGAGGACAGTTGTGTTCCCATGACCACCAGTGGAGCACTGGAATCACTTCCCAATACCTGGACAATGGGAACTGTGAAAAAGACACCCCATGTGTCATGGCAAGGGTAAAGGTATGGGCAGACCCATAAGACTTTGGAGGCATCCATTCCTGGATGGCCAGGGCAAGAAGCTCCCTTGTACTGAGCTAAGAAGCAGGATGAGTTCACGGGAGACTCTCAGCCACCCCACCCCAGTTTTCCCAAGGTCTGAGTAGCAGAAATCAAATCCAAGAAGGGTCCCGATGATTGGCACTTCTTAATAATGATTGCAACATCTGCCTGGGAGGCTTGAAGATCAACAAGAAGACAGGACTCCAAGGAGATGGTGTCCTGCTCCACCAGGGGCGGCTCTGGGCTCCTGACTTGCCTCTAGTTTACTTGGTGATAATAGCAGCAGTGAAGAGCCTGCCCGGGCAAGGCATCAAGGGGAAGGACTGCAACATCTGTGGGGCTGTTGAACTGTGCAAATCCACCCACCATCAAAGCTTAGTCCAGCTAACTTCTCTTCCTTTTGGTTCTCCAGGCCCTTGTTGGATCACATGCGTCTCTCTCTCCGCTGAGCTCCTCTTACAATGTGCAATTTAGCATTTTATCACAATCAGTCTCGTAATCTAATTGTTCCTGGTACATTGAGCTACCGCAACAAAACCACATTTGTGTCTTTCACTTCTTTGAAATGAGAGAGACACGGTATCAGGTGTGCAGCAGGTGTCTAATACTTAATCTAATTGGGAATCAGAAAATAAGAGCTTGTAGAAAATGTAAGTATAGCTTCCTCCTTTCAAAGAATAGTGCACAGATCCAGAGAATTGCTGCTTTATTCATTCCACAGGTGTCTAATGAAACCTTCAAGTCACTGTGCTGGGCACTGTGCAGGAGACAGAGGTGCCCAAGAGATGGGCCCAGCTCTCACGGACCTTTCAGTGAGGCATGGAAAATAGGAGTCGTGCCCCAATCACCAAAGGGCGAAACCCAGCAGGAAGGTAAAATAAGTCTGAGGGGGGATCTCAGGTGAGGGAGATGATGGGTCATTTAAAGACTCAGGGTGGTTTTATGGAGAAGGTGGCAGCTGAATTCCATGTTGAAGGATGTGCTCTGCGGGAATGGGGGAAGAGTATTCAAGTATGAATGCGCTGTGGCCTTCACCAAGCTTTACATCCAACTCAACACCGGGCACAGGAGTCCGCTGGGACAAGTGTGATTGTGGCTGCCATCCACGCTGAGCCTCCTGAGGGTTTGCTGAAGGAGGACACGACCGTGCACCAGAATCAGAGCTGCTCTTGACGTGGCTACCCCAGCTCTCCACACCCAAAGAGGGCTGCCTCTCTCCTCTCATTTCTCAGGTCTAATTGTCCCCTCTTGCCCCCACCAAGGGCAGGGAAGCTTGTAGTCCGACTTGCCTCTTGCAGCTGAGATGCGCTCTGACCTTCTCGGGTGGCCCCAGCCCCAGGGCCCTAGACCAAGGCCCAGCTGTGCCCAGAGCCCCTCTGCCCAAACGTGCTGTGAGTTTCTGCTCTGCCCGGCCCGGCCTGGTTATCGCGCCCCTGGAGGGGAGACAGGTGCGGCCCACTTCTGTCTCGGCTCCGCCTCCGCTCCGCCCCCGGGTTTGCTCTTCCCGGGAGGGAAACCAGACTGGACCTGTTTCTGGGAGAAGAGGGGAGTGGTTGAGTGAGCTCGCAACGCACAGGCCAGGAGCTTCCGAGCCCTCCCCACTGAGGCCCCAGCTCGCCCCTAATTCTGCCTTCACATGTCTCCGCCCCGCCCTCCCGCCTGCACAGAAGGCTCACTCTCCCCGACGCTGCCTGCGACCCAGTTCCGCCCTCCCCCGTCCACCGGAGTAGCGGCTTCAGCCCTGGGAGCGCTTCTGCTCACCCGGCTTCCCCTCGCTGGGCATGTGCAGTGGCCAAAGCCATCTCCTCTCCAGGTCTGCTTGCTTTCTTTTGTCTCCTGTCGCTTATTCCCTTTGGATTTAGGGAGAGAGGGAAAGCATCAGGATGCCAACACAGCAGCACAGGGAACAGAACAGAGCAGAGAGGTGCTGGGTAACGTGCTTCTCTTCTTAGCTTCAAAGCCTGTCCCACAATTTCCTCTCCATTCTCCCCTCTAGACCTGGACCTTCAGCTTCCTGTCTCCAACTTAACCGCCACATCAAGGGGAGTTCTGAAAGTGGCATCTGGATGAAAAGGCAGCCTCTTGGGCACTCCAGCAGCTGGTGAGGCCTTCCTGCCTTCTGATTGTTTAGGTTTCTGTCTGGTGGCGACGGGGGTAGGTAGGGTGGGGAGATGCTCCAAGCCAGGGTACCCTAATGTCCTCCCTCTTGGCTCTGAGGCTTCTTGTCCCTTTGGCCTGGGCAAGCTTTAAGTCACTAATTCTTTAGAGGTACGATATCCTTTTTACCTTTTATTTAAGTTCCTCTATCCCAAAGTTTAGTTTAAGTAAACATTTATATATGGCAAAAATATATGATTCACTTCTAATCCTGTGGTAGACGTGCATTTCACACTGTTTAATGTCACCCTGTTTGAGGTAGGACAGTACATCAGGGCTGTACCCAGTTTCCCTTTTTCCACCTTCCAACTACACCTCATTCTTATCACCTGCCCGTGGATGGGGGCCTCCATCTTCATGTCCGTCTGTCAGGCAGGCACTGGCAGTGCTGATGCTGGCCAGACTGAGCTCCCATTGCTGCCTCAGAACTTCCGGGTACTTAAAAAAACACCTTGCTTAGGGCTATCTGTGGATTTGGACTGAGGGAAAAGGCTAGAGGGGTGACTTCTTTGCTGTAATCTCATATTTGAACGTGTAGGCAGCAAACTCTGGTCTCCTGGCCTGATAATATGACAGCCCTGGGAACCAGTGGTCACAGACCACCCCGGCTTCAGTCTGAGCAAGCAGGGGGGTCATTGGACAGGGTTTCACCTGATCCTTCTCTACTTCCAGCCCCCCAAACCCCCATTAGCTCACGGTTAAGATTCAGGAGATATTCACAGACAAAAATGACATAAAATGTGCAGACGTTAAGTACTTCATATTGATCTCCTCAAAAGAGGTTTAACACCAGTAAAAACTGAAAACAGACTCAAAATAATTTTCATTTTAGAAATTGTCCTATGGAAGCATTTGAATGTATGATAAAGAGTATCCTTCTCAATCTACTAAGCAAATGTAGGATCCGTGAACCCAAGGCTGACTGAGCCCGGAAGCTTTCTCTCCAGCCTACAGGCCATGGCTCCCTCTAGTGTCCCTGACTCAGCCTTTGTTTCAGGCTTCAAATGCCCAGGGCCTGAGGAGTCTATTTATATGGAGATTCAAAGCCAGGTTCAAGGAACTTCTCTTCCTCTTAACCTTCCACGGGTGACTCTTGACCCCATGCATCTCCTCCCTCCATGAGCTCCTTTGTTATTTTCTGTTGCTTACAACTAACATTTTATCATAGTCTGTTTATAAGTTAATTCTTTCATGTCTTTACCAACCCCCCGCCAAAAAAAAAAATATCCCACAATATCAGTCATGCAATAAGTGTCTAATACTCACTTTAAATTTGGGAATCAGAATATTAGAGTCAGTAGGAAAGCTAATATAGCTTCCTTCTTGCACAAAATGGGAAACAGATCCAGAGAATTGCTGCTTTATTTATCCCACAGGTGTCTAATGAAACTTTCAAGTCACTGTGCTGGGCGCTGTGCAGGAGACAGAGGTGCCCAAGAGATGGGCCCAGCTCTCACGGACCTTTCAGTGAAGCATGGAAAATAGGAGTCGTGCCCCAATCACCAAAGGGAGAAACCCACAAGGAAGGTAAAAATAAGCCTGAGGGATCTCAGGTGAGGGAGATGATTGGTCTGCTGAGGGACTCAGGGTGGTTTTATGGAGAAGGTGGTACTTGAGCCCCATCTTGAAGGATCTGGCTATGAGGGAATAGGGGAAAGTGTGGTGGTGTGAAAGCACATTCAGGGAAGAAAACATGAAGGAGAATATTAGAAGCTAAGACCAGAATGCCTCAGGGTCAAATTGTAGCAGACCTTGAATGCTGGCCAAAAAGCTTGCACTCTAACCAGTAAGCAGGAAGCACTACAAAGGAAGAATTTATAAAAATTTCCAAATTCTTGAGCATGTACTGAACTCTTTTTCAAAAGTGAATTCTCCATCCTTGGAGGTTTAAGGACCAACTGGATGTGCTTTTATCCACCTATCCACTTATGATTTATAGAGATTCACAAAGAGGATTCATGCATGGACTAGGTAACTGCTACGGTTACTTCTGATTGAGATGACAAAATCAGGATTTTGGAACTAGAAATTGACCCTAACATCACAGGAGGGAAGACTGCATTTGTATTTAGTAGGTGCTAAATGTATGCTTCCACAATTAATGAATGACATGAACAGAGTTGTGCTTTAGGAAAAGGAATTTGGCTGCAATGTTTAAACTAGATTAGCAAGAAGGGAGAGACTGGATATAGGGAGACTGCTTAGGACGCTGTTATTCATTTTCAAGGCCTAAACTAGGTTAGTGGAAATGGGAATGGAAAGTAGATAGACACGGTGGATGTAGAATCAGGATGACTACTTTGTTGTAATTACCTGTGACTCTCTTCCTCAATGGATTGAAAATTCCATGGGAGCAAGCAGTGTTATCTTATTTGACTTTCTGTCCCCATTGCCTAACAATGACTAGCACATCTAAGTGCTCAGCAGGTATTGAATGAGGTTGTGGAGTCGGTGTTGCCTGGCTGAATGAGTAAGTAGTTGAGATGGTATCACTTGAGGGGCACTGGATATCCAAGCTGCTGGACAAGGGGCAGCCAGAGTCCCTGGATCTGAGCCCAGGACTTGGGTGGTCCTGGGGCAGAGAGAACACAGGACACAGCATCTGTCTCTACTTCCTCACTCTCCATGCCAGGCAGGCCTTCATCCCCACAGCCCCACCAGAAATTTTCACATTTAGGTCACCCCACTCTTGCCCTGTCTTCCCTCTTTGACTTAACTTCTCATCAGCATTTGACACAGCTGACCATTTCATTCTTGGAACATACCCTTCACTTAACTTCCAAGACATTACTCTGCTGGTTTTCTTCCTACCTTACTGATGGCCCCTTTCATTCTAGGCATTTTGGCTTAACCTCCTATTCCCAATCTTTACATCAATGGTTCTAAGTCTTAGCTGCACATAAGAATCACCAGGAGCTTTTTTTTTTTTTAACATCTTTATTGGAGTATAATTGCTTTACAATGGTGTGTTAGTCTCCGCTGTATAACAAAGTGAATCAGCTATACATATACTTATATCCCCATATCAACTCCCTCTTGAATCTCCCTCCCACCCTCCCTATCCCACCCCTCTAGGTGGTCACAAAGCACCGAGCTGAGCCGATCTCCCTGTGCTATGCAGCTTCTTCCCACTAGCTATCTATTTTACATTTGGTAGTGTATATGTGTCCATGCCACTCTCTCACTTCGTCCCAGCTTACCCTTCCCCCTCCCTGAGTGCTCAAGTCCATTCTCTACATCTGTGTCTTTATTCCTGTCCTGCCCCTAAGTTCTTCAGAATCTTTTTTGTTTTTTTTTTTAGATTCCATATATATGCATTAGCATATGGTATTTGTCTTTCTCTTTCTGACTTACTTCACTCTGTATGATAGTCTCTAGGTCCATCCACCTCACTACAAATAACTCAATTTCGTTTCTTTTTATGGCTGAGTAATATTCCATTGTATATATGTGCCACATCTTCTTTATCCATTCATCCAGTGATGGACACTTAGGTTGCTTCCATGTCCTGGCTACTGTAAATAGTGCTGCAATGAACATTGTGGTACATGAACTCTTTTTATTAATAAATTTATTTATTTATTTTTTATTTTTGGCTGCCTTGGGTGTTGTTGCGTGTGGGCTTTTCTCTAGTTGTGGCGAGCGGGGGCTACTCTTTGTTGTGGTGCACGGGCTTCTCATCAGGTGGCTTCTCTTGTTGCAGAGCACAGGCTCTAGGCACGTGGGCTTCAGTAGTTGTGGCCCTCGGGCTCAGTAGTTGTGGCTTGTGGGCTCTAGAGTGCAGGCTCAGTAGTTGTGGTGCACGGGCTTAGTTGCTCCACAGCATGTGGGATCTTCCTGGATCGAACCTATGTCCCCTGCACTGGCAGGCAGGTTCTTAACCACTGTGCCACCAGGGAAGTCCCTGAGTAAATGTTTTTGTCATTCCCCACATCTAATCCATCATCAAATTCTGATAGTTTTATTTCTAAATTACCTTCTAGACCCAACCACTTCCCATCACCTCTGCCACCACCATTCTCAGCCCTCACTGTTCCACAACCATGGCTTCCCGACTGTTCTTCCTGACTTCACTCTTGCTGTTTTACAGCTCACACAGCCCTTAAAGGGCTCTTCAAAAACTTACATCATATCATATTTCTTCCTCTTTAAAAATCTGTCCAGTGGCTTCCTATTATATATAGAACAAAATTCAAACTCTCTAGTCTGGCCTTCAAGGTTCTTTGTGATCTGACCTTTCCTACTATCCAACCTCTCCCTCACTCTCCCCTTCATTCACTCTGTTCCTGCTGTGCCTCCTTTTTGCTGTTTGTGATAGCCTTTGCCTCGCAAGCTCTTTGCCTAAATCTTCATGTGGCTTGATGCCTACAGTGTTCAGATCTCTGCTCACATGCTATCTCTTTAAAAGAGTCTTTGCTGACCTAGCCTCTCACAGCTAAAATGGTCACTATCCCTCCCCGCAGTGGTCCTCTATTTTACCCTTGCTTTATTCTCTTCTTAGCTCTTATTATTATCTGAAATCATGGTATTTGTTTATTTCTGTCTCCCTCCCCCCAAGGAGGAGACAGGGGACTTGTCTGTTTTGTTTATTACCAGTAGTTTCTCAGTAGTTATCTGTTGAATGAATTGTTTTTGTTTTGTTTTTTTTTTGCGGTACGCGGGCCTCTCACCGTTGTGTCCTCTCCCGTTGCGGAGCACAGGCTACAGATGCGCAGGCTCAGCGGCCATGGCTCATGGGTCTAGCCGCTCCGCGGCATGTGGGATCTTCCCGGACCGGAGCACAAACCCGTGTCCCCTGCATCGGCAGGCAGACTCTGAAGCACTGTGCCACCAGGGAAGCCCTGAATGAATTGTTAAATGCAGACTTGGAATTCAAACTGATAGTGAAGCTGACTGTACTACCAAGTTGTCACTGTGAGGTAGATGAATAATCTCAGCACGAGGCGTAATTAATTAAAGACCCTGTCAAAGGTGTTTTAGGAGAGTCTCTGCCTTAGCCGGTAGGCAGGCTGTCTGCCCTAAACTTCCTTCCTTCCTCTAGTCATGGTGTCTGAAACTCTCCCATTGGCAATTCAGATTCATGCCTCTATGTTGGAAGGTTTTCACCGCCTCTTGAATTCTCTACCAAAATTCAAATGCCTTCAGCATGTGTCTATTGGCTAATAAAAGATTCAGGAAAAAGGATTTTCTGAGAGATCAGACCAAGAACAGAAGGGACTAAAAGCAGAGGGAAGGCAGCTGATGGCCATACTAAATTTTCTTTACCATGCTGTAATGCCTTTGACAGAATCACTGGAGGGAATCAGTCCTATAGAAAGCTGGATTGCTATAGGTCTTAACAAAAGACTTTCTGTGTGGATTCCAGTGGGACTAGCAACCTCTTAATCTCTCCCTCTCCCGTGTACTTCCTGTTCCACTCCGCAATCCCCAGTATCATTTCCTGCATATGGGGGCTTGACAATTTGGTAGTCTACCCTCCTGACTCTTTTTCTGTCACAGTAAATCAACCAGCCCAACCTAAATGCTTAAGAAAATAATGATATTTAAATGCCTAAACAATATGTTATAGTATTCTTAAATGCTAGTTGAAAACATTTCCTTATTATAAGGTAATACTTATATTTTAATAACACGTTAGAAACAAAGAATTTAATTTCCCTAGTATTCAAATTTGGGTTCCCTGAGAAGTAGACTCAGAGATGGAGATTAGCATGCAGAGCATGTAGCAGGGAGCACTCTTGGGGTCAACATTTGTGGAAGGGAAGGAGGCAGGACTGGGCAGAGGGAAAAGCTGAGATCAGTGCAGCTTCCGCAGAGGCCTCAGCTCAGCCTCTGCAGAGCTCTTCAGAAGAGCTGGGGTGGCCTTTTAGAGTTGACTCCCCTTGCAGTGAGGAAGCTAGGGTTTCAAACTCCCACATCAGACAGACGTTGGATGCAAGCTGATCCCCTGTGAGAGAGGGGGCTGTGTGGCCAAGGGCAATTTCTGGAGAGGACTGACAGCTGAGGGGTATCTAGTGACAGCACTCCTAACATCTAGGAAAATAAGTCCTTAGACCAGAATACAGATCTGGGCAACACGACACAGCATCCATTACACCTAGTGTTTTCATGTTAATGTCGCTTTTTGGTTGCTAATATTAGTCTGGGTATTGATTGCAAGGCAGTTTGATTAATTATGTACTAAGAATCTCCCTCCACTGAGTTGGCTTTACTACTGAGAAATCTTTTCTTGTTCATGCTGTGCTTCTGAAATACTTTCACTTTTCTGTCCATAACATGTGCTATATTTATATGCAGACGAGAACTTTGTTTTTTGATGTTGTTGTCATTCTTATTTAGCATTTTGTGAAGCACTCACAGGATGTACGAGGGTTCTCAGATTGTTTCTTGGCCATCTGCAGTGGCCAGTCCGGCTGATTAGAAAAGTAAGATTCGACTCTCATTAATCCCGCAGACTCATTTGAGTCCATGTCCCAGAATTTTCTTTAAAAGAAATAAATAAAACCCTCAGCCTAGATGATGTTGGAGGAACTAATTACCCAGGCTTCCCATTATAGTTTTGTCTGTGTAAGGACTGCCAACTGGGGCCCTGAGTAAGCGTAATTGAGAATTAATGTGTTCTGTGGCTCAGAGATGGGAAATAAAACTGAGACAACCCACATAAAGGAAAAAAAGATGATTCTTATCATGTAATTGAGGCAATAAGGACCCATGATTGTTGGCTTTATTGCTCAGGCCTAGCACACGGACAAAGACAAAAGGACCTTCTTTCTGCTATGGTTTTTCAATCTGGCAAATTTGGTCTCTGAAATAAGACTAAATTATACCTTGTTCATCTCTGCAAAAACATGGACATGAAAGAGCAAAGAAGTTATACTTAGTAAGTTCAACACATGTCCCAGTGAGCATTAAGCAAATAATAGATTCTTTTTTTTTTTTTTGCGGTACGCGGGCCTCTCACTGTTATGCCCTCTCCCGTTGCGAAGCACAGGCTCCGGACGCACAGGCCCAGCGGCCATGGCTCACGGGCCCAGCTGCTCCGCGGCATGTGGGATCTTCCCGGACCGGGGCATGAACCCGCTTTCCCTGCATTGGCAGGCAGATTCTTAACCACTGCGCCACCAGGGAAGCCCCACAAATAATAGATTCTTATTTGAGATGGTCTACTTGTCTGGAATTCTAATATTGTGGTTGGAACTAGGAGTTGGTATCAGGTGCATCATGGGCCTATATCCCTCTCCCTGCACTACTCCCAGCAACTGAGGATGATGACGGAAGTTCCCTTTTTTCCTTGCAGCTTTGGTTTATTGCTAGGGAGGCTCTACTCAGTGTTTTTGTTTGGATGGCAATGTAGTCCAGTGGCTTGGCATGTGACTCTGAAATCCTGGCTTCATAACTTAGTAGTTGTATTATGTTAGGCATCCTAAACTATCTGCTCTGATCCTCAGTTTCTTCCTCTCTAAATTTACAATGACCAGAGCTCCTACTCCTAGAGTTGTTAAAATAATTAGATAATGCATGTGAAGTACTGATGGTGCATAGTAAAACCAGTAAATATTAGGTATTATTGTTTGCTCAGAATGATTTCACAGGTATAAGATTAGGTTGAGAGTCACTTGGACAATTTCTGGGACAAAGAAAGGGGCAGATAGATTTGGTTGAACTGCTAATTCTTTTAATATATACAATTAAGTAAATAAAATAGCAACAAAGAAGTTTCCATGCAGAGTTGAAACCAATGAGATAGATTCCCTCTTTAAAGTTAGATTCAGCTGTGGGAACTGGATTAGATAATTTATTGGTAGCAAAGGTAATATTAAATGTTAAGTTAGGAGTGGCCATTGCTGTCATTGCAAGTCCAGGAATAGCCATTTCTGTCCATCACAAAAGATATAAGTCAGTCAAGGAATTGTATTTTCCTATACTGAAAAGCCTTCCCTAGCTGAGCAGAACAAGATGCAGACTCACCAAACTCAACAACCTGCTTTTCTCACAAGAAAGCATAAAACTTAAGAACAGAATTTTAAATTTTGATCTGGTAGCCGACTTAGGCTCTGCTCCACTAAGGTATTATTAACTGGGTAGGAAAAACAGGTCTCTGTAAAACCTAAAACATTTCTAGCACACGTATTCCTTAATCTAGGTATTTTATTTGGACATTTTAAACTTCTATGTTAGAATGCCTGTTGATTTTTATGTTTAAGAGAAGTGTTTCTTCCTATCATGTTGTCTTTTCTAGTTGAATTTGCTCCGTCTTTATTCACTCAACAAATATTTATTGAAGGGCCACTATGAACCAGTTAGGTAGTAGGTGGGTGTTCTGAGTGGAGGTAAAAGGAGGAGGATAAAAACAGTTAACAGGCAAATGTCTTTGAAAATTCTATTGAAAATGTGTGTTATTTTTATACTTTACATTCATGTGTCTGAATGAACTCATCTCTATGCTTCCTTAGAGTTGGGATCACATCTCCATAGTATTTTGGTAAAATTTCTGTTATCTCTGACAAGCATCCACTTGACACATTTGCTAAGGGATGCTAAAAGATTGTTGTAGTCAGTAGCGGGAGACAGTGACTCTAAGGGCAACATGATTACCAGTAATATAGTTTCTCTGATTGGAAGAAAGTTAGCTACAGGTATAAATGCAACCTGAATAAATGATACAATTTGTGGATCTGTTTCTAGACATCAAGCTTTAAGAAAGTTTGAGTAGTTAAGTTTTATTTATTTAAAACCAAACACAAGAAAATCAAGCTGCAATAATCAGAAAAAGAAAAAATGGAATAGAGAGAAAAGGGAAGTTAAAATGAAAACCATAGTTTCTCTCTGAAATTATAACAGTGTTGGTAAAGGCTTTGGTATCTTGCCTGCTACAGGTGAGAATAATTTCTAAAATATAAAGTCAAGGTTTCACTGAAGGCATCCGGAAAGATTAGCATCCAGTAGAATTGAAAGGAATCAGGTTTAGTTTTTTATTTATTTATACTGTATTCTTCTATTGCTTCTTCCATCCTACTTCCTTTCATTTAAGGGAATCTCAAATAATTTGTTTTGGCTTTTCTGTGAAGACTGTGAGAGGGGAATGCAGGGCTCTACCCATAACCTCCTGAATCAGACCATCTGGAGAGTGTGATTCATTCACCTGCACATTTTTTTTGGTAGTAAAATAAACATAACATGAAATTTACCATCTTAACCATTTATAGTGTACAGTCCATTGGCATAAGTATATTCACATTGTTATGCAACCATCACCACCATCCATCTCCCAAACTCTTTTCTTGCAAAACTGAAAAGTCTGTGCCCATTAAACAATAACTCTCTGCTCTTGTCTCTTCCCCCAGGCCCTGGCAACCACCATTCTACTTTCTGGCTTTATGACTTTGACTATTCTAGGTATCTCATGCAAGTGGAATCAGACAGTATTTGTCCTTTTGTCAGTGGCTTATTTCACTTAGCACAATGTCTTCAGTGTTCATCCAGGTTGTAGCATGTGTCAGAGTTTCATTTCTTTTTAAAGGTGAATAATATTCCCTCGAATGTATATGTCACATTTTGTTTATCCATTCATCCATCTGTGGACACTTGGGCTGCTTTCACCTTTTGGCTATTGTGAATAATGCTGCTATGAATTTGGGTGTACAAATATCTCTTCAAGACCCGCTTTCAGTTACTTTCGGTATATGCCTAAAAGTAGGATGGCTGGATTGTATGCTAATTCTATTTTAATTTTTTTAAGGAAGAACCAAACTGTTTTCCGTGGCAGCTACACCATTTTATATTCCCACCAACACAAGAGTTCTGATTTCTCCACATCCTTGCCAACAATTGTTTCCTTGTTTTGTTTTTTTAATAGTAGTTATCCTACTAGGTGTGAGATGATATCACACTGTGGTTTTGATTTGCATTTCCCTAATGATTAGTAACGCTGAGCATCTTTTCATGTGCTTGTTGGCCATTTGTATCTCCTTGAAGTGTCTATTCAACTCCTTTGCCCATTTTCAAAACTGGTTGGGTTTTTGTTGTTGACTTGTATGAGTTCTTTATATATTCTGGATATTGACCCCTTATCAGATATATGATTTGTAAATATTTTATCCCATTCGCTGGATTGACTTTTCACTCTGTTGATTGTGTCTTTTGATGCACAGAAGATTTTTATTTTTACGTAGTCCAATTTATCTATTTTTTCTTTTGTTACCTGGGCTTTTGGTGTCATGTCCAAGAAAACACTGTCAAATCTAATGTCATGAACTTTTTACCCTATGTTTTCTTCTATGAATTTTACAGTTTTAGCTCTTAGGTTTAGGTTTTTGATTCATTTTGGATTAATTTTTGTGTATGGTATAAGGGAAGGGTCCAATTGATAAAACTGAATTCTCATTCAGGATTAAAACTCTTCACAAACAAGGGAATAAAACACCTACAGTGTGAAAAGCAGTTTCCAATATGTAACTTTTATATTACAGCATATACAGTATAATTTCTGTTAAAAATCTATAAGTATACATGTGCACAGTTCACTAAAGTGTTAATAGTCATAATCTCTGGGTAAAGAAACATAGTGTTCTGTTCTTATATTTAGTTATCTATATTCTTGCTTTCTAACAATGTACATATAATGCTTTTGCAATAATAAAGCAAAAAACAAACAAAATCTGCAGCAAACATCATACTTAGAGGTGAGATGTCAAACATATGTTAAGGTTGCCCCTATTAGTTCTTCTATTTGTCATTTTATTGTAGGTTCTAGCCAGTTTAATAAGGAAGGGAAAATTTTTAGTGGTATAAGGAGAGGAAAGAAAAGCAAAAAAATGTTTATAAACATGGAAACTCAAGAGATAACAGAAATGATTATAATTTTAAATGGAATTCAGAAAGACTAGTGGATGTAAAGTCAATATGCAGAAACAATTTGCATTCTTATGTAACAGCAATAAGCAGAAAATTAATTTTGTAAAAGATACAGTGCTGGATGTCTATTTGTCCCTCCGTATTTACTCTCTACTCTTGTCCATGCTTGGTAATGCCTTATTGACTAGTGATAAGAGGCTCCCTTGTTCTTTGGCTTCTCATTAGTTTAAGCAGCGGGAGATCAAGGAAGGGTGAAAGAGGATGGGGATTATATTGCCTCACCTCTCTTCCTGTGAGGTTGTTCCTGGCTGGCTGTATCCCTTGACCAAAGGTCCCAGCTCCCATCAAAGTAGCAGTTTTTTACTTTGGGTTCTGGAAAATTGCCTCTTCCCCTTGCCTTTAGGGTTAGGAGTGGTAACAGTTCCCCTCAGTACTGTACAATTTCCGGTTTCCTTAAACCCTGCTTACATCTTTGTAAATGACCCAGATGAGCTGCTCTTTCCTACTTGGACCTTAAATGATATAGATATTATTTGTGACAGCAGCAAAGAATTTAAAGTAACTAGGAATAAACCTAACAAAAAGAGGCATAAGATCTTTATAGAGAAAATTACAAAACTTAATTAAAAAATTTTTAAAAAGGCATTCTAGAGATGTACCGTGTACATGGATGGGAGGACATACTATCATAAAGACACAGGGTTTTCTCCAAATTGGTCCACAGATTCAGTGAAATTCCAATCAGTTTTTTTTTTCATGAAACTTGGCAAGGGAAATTTAAGTTTATATATATGAACTGAGGGCAGAGAATAGCCAAGGAAGTTTGAAGAACAGCAAATCTGGTCAAATATTATTATAATTTTACATAATAATAGTATTATATAAAAGTATTATAGGAAACACATAGTAATTAAATAACCATGAAATTGGTGCACTGTAAATTATTAGGGAAAGATAATGATGCTGGGACAATGGTTATCCATATGGACAAAAGAATAATAAAATTGTATACTTATATCACATTATATAAAAGATATGTAAATTCTAGGTGAATTATAGATGGATCATGAAAAGCTTTATGAACTCACATTATTAAAGGATTGTTTAAATAAGGCAACCCCCCCCATAAGACATAAAGGAAACAATTGATAGATTTGACTACATTGGACTTAAAATTTCTGTGCATTAAAAGGGATCTTAGAGAAAGTAAAAATATAAGCCAGAGCTTGGAGAAAACAAGTAAAGTAGATGTATGTGTACTACCATGTAATTTCACAAGCACAATGTGGAATTAAAAGCTATTTGCAGAAGTATGGCTCAGTTTTATCATTAAAGCATGCAAAATAATATCACATTTTTTCCAGAGATTGAATTGATTCATGGTATTAAAAGTATAAAGACATGCATGAGAATGATAAATGCTATTAAATACAGAATAGTGTTATCTCTAGAAGGACAAAATGAGACAGAGTGATATTTACAAGTGCACAAAACAGCTTCCATAGTTTTTCTTATGTTGTATGAAAACGTGGGTGTCATATTATTCTCCATACCTTTCTGTAATCAGAAATATTACCAATGCAAGTGGACATGATATAAAAGTAGAAACTAGATACCAGCAATCAAAGTTCAAGAAACTAAAAGTTGTGGGATTTAAGTTTTAAAATCTAAACTAGATATGACTGTAATATTTAAGGAAAAAGTAGGAAAATAAAGCATTGTTTAAATGAATAGATGTTAAAAGGAGGATAACATAAAATATTTTCTTATTAATGGGAAATCGAAACTGTGGGTTTCTTTTTGTTTATTTTTTTGCTAGAAAATTTACCAACGTCTTTTCTACTAGTAATTCAATGTTGACCCAAGGTAAAGGCTATTTATGGAAACTCAGAAGCCAAAGAAGAATAAGAAAAACATAATGGAATTAGATGAAGTAGGTGTGGACAGAACTAAAATCCCTGATCAGATGTCCGTGAGCACTTGAGAAATTGGTAAAGAATTTCACAAATCCACTGTCTATCATTTTATAAAACTCTGGTAGAGTTTCTGCTGAGGTTCTGAATGCAAAAAAAAAAAAAAAAAAAATGTCAGCACAAAGACTTTTTTTTTTAATGGAAAAGAACGGCCTTAGTATTATGTCTGTCAAGTCAAATTCCTTGCCCAGGAAGCTATTGAACCTGTTTCGAAAGGATTAATTTGCAAATCTTAAAAAATAGTGTTGGACTTAAAATCAACATGAATTGGTAAAGATTAGAATCTGTCAGTTGAATCTAATTTTCTTCTGTGATGGGTCTGTTAAAGGGCAGCGACAGTGTAATTAATTGCTTGAGGCTGAGAAACCCATTAATCTTTAAGCTGACTTTTATTTCATATAATGTTAGTGCTAGAAGAGGCCTCAAGGATCATCTAGACTACTCTGTTCATTTTATAGACGGGGAAACACACATCAGGGAGGTTAAATGATTTGTTCAAGGTCAAAGATACTGTCTGTCCTTGCCACTGAGTCCTGTAACTGGGTTCATATTGCATCCTTAAAGCTTTTATGAGTTTCTTTGCATCTGATCATGAAATATTATTTGAACATGGGTTTTTCTGGGAATTCGTCTCATGAATGTCTCCTTGGAAGGATTTCCAAGCCTCCGTTTTTAAAATTTGAAGCCTGCTCCATAATGTTTATGCAGCAAAGGGGGAGTGGGGAGGGGCCGTGTCCTGGTCTACACACTCCTGGAGACAGGAGCAGCCCTGTGTGGACTTGTGGAAAAACAGGGGTCCCAATTTGATGGTGTGAATGACACCTAATCCTGATGGTAACTTGCAAGCCATGCCATCCCTTAAGGATTCTATGGGCCTGATTGTAAGACGTAAGTAGAAAAAGCTGGTATGCAGAGTATTTTTTGAGAAGTTGTCAGTCTGGTAGCGATGATAACAAAGATGACATATGAGAAGATTAGCGGGAATGAGACAGCTACTGTAATTGTGGGAAGCATGGAGGCATGCCCTTTGTCAGTGTGGCAGCCAGGAGGTGTTCTGCTCAAATCTCTCTTTAAGAGAACCTGTTGCAAGGGTAATGGGTGTCCAAGAACCTCCAGTTGCTGTGCATTTGGATCTCAGCAGCATGCATGCTGAGCCCTCGCTCTCCCGAAGCTGCTCCCAGCCAATGCCTGAGCATAGCTGGGTGTTTTGGGCCCAACATGGGACACCTCTAATGCAGAGTCTTTGCTTGGGGACTCCCCATTGGCCTGGCAGAGACTTTCTCAATTGTGCTGCAGTTTGAGGCTCCTTCTTTTTTGTTTCCTCTCTCCTTTTACAGGTGTCAGATCTGTAGCAGTTCTGAAGGCTCTCCCTGCTTACTTCTGCTTCCCCTCCTCTTTCATCCTTTATAGACCCTTCCCAAAATAAATGTCTTGACAGACCAATTTTGTCTTGGCATCTGCGTCTCAGAAGACCTTAGCTGATGCAGAGTATAACAATTGCCTTGGTTGATGCCAAGGAGGGATAAAAAAAATAACTTGAAAAAGAATTAGGATCCTACTCTGCTGGTGAGGGCTGCATAGTAATTGTTTCTGTTTGGTTGTTGTTGTTCCCATTATTATAATTCCTTAACTGTGCTCCTTCATGAAAAAATTCCATGTTTCATAGATTCTAAGCTATACTTTTTTTTTTTCATTTTAACCTTTCTGAAATTGGGATAGGTCTTAAAATTGATGATGTGTGGCAGAGTTTTTTTCTTCTTTACTGATGAATAAAATAACGGTGCATCCTACCACTGATGTATTGTAGATTCAGTAAAATACATTAGCTTAATTCAGGTCACCAGATGCTAGGTACTATAATGGATTTTAAAGAACTAAGGGGCTGGATTAGCCTTAGGGGGCTGTAATTTTGCTATTTCTTAGGTATATCTATGAGGAAAGGAAAACCCTAAGGAACAGAATTGTATTATAGAGAGATGTACAGCAGATAACTGTTGCCATGGGTATATTAATATAGAAAAGACTAGAGATCCAGTGAAATATTAAGTAATCATAGAAAGCAAGGAAATATGTTCTTTCACTTCTGGCTCTATTCATTCCTTTATTCTTCCTTTTTTGGCTACTTTCATGACTGATACTTCCTTGCAGGCCATAGTCACCTTGTTTTCCTGGTTATTCTGTCATTCTCCCCATAGTATCTTGTATACCGAAACCTATGATAATAAAGGTTTTCCCCTCTATGTGTTGAACCCCATGTTGGTATGTGGGCAAGAAGCACTGCATGGAAGACCAAGCAAATTTAGTAAGCTTGCTAACAGTCTCCAGGGAGATGGGTTAGATGGAAGGATCTGTTGCCTGGAATCCCATAAATGTATCTGCTTATCTAAAATTGGAATCCTTGGCACTGACTGTTTCTAAAATTAGGATTGAAACCATTGTTTCCCTTCTCTCCAGGCACAGCCTTTATGCCTGGATAAGTTTCCCCTAGCACTCCCCGTTTCCAAAATGGGGAAGTCTCTGCCTCTGAAGAAACATAATTGTTATTCCTTACCTGGACACAAATCAAAGAGTACTGGATACTCAGTAAATAGTTACTATTCTTGTTCTATAAGTCCTATGCAGAACATAAACTGTGTAATGTATATACTATTAGTATATTACACATTTTATTATGTATAAATTAAAAGTGTGTTATGTAATCTATGATCTATTGTTAACATATGCATTTTATTATAGACATTAATTATAATGCATATTTTAACAAAACTGAAGGTTAGGTTTGCATAGGAAAGAATAAATGAGGATCATCTTGATATACTAATCCATAATCGTTAAAAGGACTGGTATAGTGTGTGGAAAACATTCCGTAAAATGAGAAATTTGCTATAATTCAGAAGTGAAGAGCATCTCCCTAAGATTGGGAAAGAGAGGCAATGTGATCTAAGTCAGTAGTTTTTAAACTTTTTTGAGCTTGACCCATAGTGAGAAACACATTTTACGTCATGATCCAATATATACATGCATTCTTTCTTTCAATAACTGAAGTTTCACAAACAATACCCATCTTACTAGATTTGATGCCCTCTAATGTTTTTCTGGCTATTCTATTTCTATTTAAATACTGTTCATGATCCACAGTTTGAAAAATTCTGAACTCATGAAAAGAGCATGAGCTGGGGAGACAGACTTGGTACAAAACTCTGTCCCACTATTGGCCCTCTCTGTGAACTTGGCAAGTTGTTTCTTCTGAATCTTGTTTTCTGCATTTGTAAAATGAACTGGGTTGTTCTGATGATTATAGACAATTATATACGAAGTGACTGGCATGTAGTAGGTGCTCAATAGATGATAAGGTACCAGGATAATACTTTCTAATATTAACTGTTTTCCACTACATTTCCGTATACACGTTGCCATCTATTACCTCAAGGTAAGCTTGTTACAGAATTTCTGGACCATTCTTTTCTGTTAGCTCTATCACTTGATGGATACAGCTTCTCTCTTTCTCTCTTTCCCCCTCACACTCCCTACTCCTCCCTCCCCTCCAGCAATGGACGTAGCAGGGCTGGGTCTGAGGACAGAACAATGGAAACAGCCTAGTACCAGTACTTCTCTGCCTGGCTCCAAGTTCCCGCAGCCAGCTTGGGTCCTTTGACTCCCTCCCCAGGGGGCTGCCTTCTTCATCTGCCATTCCTCCTGGAGGGTTATTGTGTCCCTGTTCCTCTCCTAGGACCTTAGAGTTACTCCTCAGGTTCTGAGTGCCCAGTCGTTCTCCTTTCCTGTGAGGGTGCTTAGGCTCCCCACAAATCACCTCTCCCTGGCCTGCCCTCCAGCCCTCCAGACACACCCACATTTCTCTAGGTACATAGCTGATGTGCTATCATTTACTTTAATCATTCTTTTATCATTGCATATTTCAATCACCCCTCATTTTTTGCTAAATTAGAAAATTTTACAATGAATAAATGCATTTAGTGGTTTGTAAGTTGGAGTCTTGTTAATTTTTAATTAGAAAAAATTGCCATAAATGTACCAAATTTGATCAAATTAGGCACTTTTTCTAAAGCTAAGAAATGAAAAAAATACCTTTATAAAGGTAGTTTATATATATATTAATATGTATACTTCTAAAAATCATTGAGAGCTTTATAATTCAGAAGCGGATGCCTCTGCTCGTCACAGTGAATTAAGTGTGGTCATCTTTGCTTCACCACTAACCAAATTACAGTCTCTGTGCACTGTAACACTGGACAAATCCCTAAGCAACTGTTATTTCATATCACAAGTTCCATACCCTGTTTATGTATACATGATTTTTTATATATTCCAATCCCCTATTTTACTACTAATTTACATCACTTTCATTCAATTCTGTCTCTATACCTGTTTGTCTCTACTTTTTCTCCTATGCTTAGAATTTGACATTCAAGGCACAAAAAAAAGACATTTGAGGCAATTATCTGGATGAAGGTAATTTTTTCCCAATTATATGGTATTTTAAACAAAAGTGGCTTTTTACAAAATTACCCAGATAAAACTGTGTTCGTATCTACAACGAATAAGCCTTCTTTCTGTGTAGTGTTCCCCAGCGCTGGAAATGAGTATATAGCAATTCTGCAGTTATTTTCCAGTTTTACTTTAGAATTTACAAAGTCAGCAACTTCCTGGTCCCTGTAGACTTGGTGGGTGAGGGTGCCAGAGCAAGAGTGAAAGTGGGAGAGCAGGAGAGGAAGATCTAGGTTTAAATGGGGCAACAAATAAGCCATTTAATAGTGCCCTTCCCCCCACCCCAAACAATTATGTGACACTTGATCCCATCCTCACATAGTCAATGTGATTCCCAGCTTATGGTGGCTAAAATATCTAGAAACAGATTTCATTGTCTTAACAGAACAACCAGATTCAACACATGGAAGCTGGCCTATTCTGAATCAACCAGAACGTAGTCATTTCCTAACTGCATATAACAGAGAGAAAAAGTACAAAAGGAAGTTATATACGATGAAACCATTAAATGCAGATTTGCCACAAGGCAAGTTGGTAATGCTTGAACATTATGAAGTGCAAAAACTGCACAAACACATTATATTTTAAACAGTCCATCTATTTAACAAACTATGTATGCTCTTCAGCTAAATAAGATGAATTGAGATTCAAGAGGCAGCACCGTACTGGCAAATCTCATCCTAAAGGCATCCATTAATATAAATCAACAGTAGCAATTTGGTTTGATCATTTATTTGCAAGAATCATTAAGGTTTATTAGCATAATTATTCCCTGTGGGATTTCATGTCAAGGAAATGAAAAATGGCATTATCAATATTTAAAAGATAAGTGTGTAATGTTCAGAGTACTTAAACAGTCATCTGCAGGTGGTGTCCAGCTGCAGCAAATTAGATTAGATTTGGGCATTTTTCTGAACAAAAGAAAAATTGTTCTAATTGCTTCATTTTATAAAGCAATACGATTTTGTAAATAATTTCTCCTGCAGAGTTAGAACTTACAGTGTGTACCTATTAACATGCCTTATTTCATATCAGCACCTCCGATATGTTCAACCCTTTTACGTTGTAACTATTGGGGAACATTAATCAGTATAATCCATCATTTATTATCAGGGAAAGCTTTTTCCCTTCAGCAATCTAGACCTTTAGTCTAGACCTGTGAGTGAAAAGCTATATCCCAAGGGGAAATGAGCCAGGAGATTTCCCCTTAATTCTGGGAGGGCATAAATCCGTCCTTAACAATGAAATATCGTTTATAATAGTAATAATTTATCATGAGACATCTTTAAATGTGATAATTTTTAAATATATTTTAAAAATTTATTTATTTTATTTTTTTATTTTTGGCTGTGTTGGGTCTTCGTTGCTGCACGTGGGCTTTCTCTAGTTGCGGCGAGCGGGGGCTACTCTTCGTTGTGGTGCACAGGCTTCTTATTGCAGTGGCTTCTCTTGTTGCGGAGCATGAGCTCTAGGCATGTGGGCTTATAATTATTTTTTTAAAAAGCCATACAATGGAATATTATTCAGTGATAAAAATAAATGCTCTATCAAGCCATGAAAAGACACGGAGGAACCTTAAATGCATATTACTAAGTGAAAGAAGTCAGTCTGAAAAGGCTATATACTGTATGATTCCAACTATATGACATTCCAGAAAAGGCAAACTATAGAGACAGTAGAAAGATTAGTAGTTTCCAGAGGTTTGGGTGGAAGGAGGGAAGGATAAATAGGTGGACCACAGGGCATTTTAGAGCAGTGAAACTATTCTGCATGATATTGTAATGGTGGATACATGACAAAATGCACTTGTCAAAATCCATGTAGACCTGCACAAAACAGTGAACTCTGATGTAAACTATGGACTATAATGAATAATGTATCAATATTGGCTCGTCAGCTGTAACAAATGTATGGTGCTAATCATAGTGGAAATTGTGTGGGTGTGAATGGAAGAGGGCACATATGGGAACTCTCTGTAGTCTATCAATTTTTCCATAAACCTAAAACTGATCTAAAAAGCAAAGACTATTAATTAAAAAAAAATTTAGGCTAATTTTCTTCAGATAAAATCAGTTAATCGTTGCAATTGATTAAATTTGTCTTTGTTTTAGATGGTCAGGCCAAAAATCTTTTTCTCTGGCAGACCCCCTATTAAATAGCATAAATTATTGTAGAATCTTTCTACAATACCCATGTGTGGACTAGACACAAGGAGCTACAACTAAAATTTCCTTTAGAGTCAGAGATCCTCAGAGAAGCAAAATAAATGAGAAGCATACATGTTTGCTAAAATACTTTGCAATGCTGCATGACATTTCACTATTAGGAATTAACAAATTCTAGGCTACTGAACCTGTTATATCCTGAACTGATCCTCATCTCTTACCCTCACTTCAAGGAGCCTAACACTTTGAGAAGATGGTTATGTCAAGAAATCTGCAGTAGGCTTCATCTCAAGTCAATTTATATACAACACCAAGAGGGTAACCTTCCTCTGTTCCTCTTAGACAGTGTTGCCAATGAGTAGAGCAGTAGAGGTAACGCTGATATGCAATCATGTGACCAGTGACTCAAGGAGAGAGGGGAGCAAAAGGTTTGCAGCTCCCAAAAACTCTTTCAAGGCTCAACGGAAGCTTTTTATTCGTGCTGTGTATTCTTTTTCTCACGGTATCAGTGTTTGCCACATACAGTGGTCCTTGGGTATCTGCGGGGAACTGGTTCCAGGACCTGCCCTGGATACCAAAATCCACAGATGCTCAAGTCCCATATACAGCCCACAGTGCCCGTGGTTCTGCATCTGCAGATTCAACCAACCAGTGATCCTGTAGTACTGTATGTATCTATTGAAAAAAATCCCTGTATATGTAGACCTTTGCAGTTCAAACCCATGTTGTTCAAGGGTCAACGGTATATACCATTTAACCACAATTTCCTTCAAGGTGACTGTTGCATGTTTTAACTTGATTATGTATGGCTCGATTTTTAATCACTGTTTCTTCATTAGTACACTTTGTTCTTATTATAATGTCATTACCTTAAGGTAGAGGTCCCTTTGCTAGGGCAACCGGGAGTACAGTGTGAATACTCTTATAACTGAGAACTTGAATTGTACTTGGTCAGAATCCTATTGGTTTTATTCAGCTCCCCCTCACTATTGTGTTTAAAAGTGTGGCAACCATTCCACAAATCCTTCGTCTCTCATAATTTCTGATGACCTACATGGCTTCCCCTTAGTTTATTTGTACTAACTGAATGCAGTGCTTCCCCCACCACCACATAATAGATTCCCTACCTGAATTACCCTTCTAATCATCCTAACACTCAAATTAGTACATTCTAAATATAATGTTAATCCTTCAATGGATATTTATTAAGCTATGCTATGTTCAGGGCTCTGTGCTAACCACATTTTGGTAAATTTAGACAATTAGTACTGCATTTAAACTACTGCTGTGTGTGATGTTATGAAATATTAATTGCATGTTTTAAGAAGAAAATAGTATTGATATATTTAACTGCCTGATGAAACAGATAATCTATATATCGATGAGTGACATACTTTGTGTATTTGATTAATGAGTAGTCTCAAAGTTACAAATATTTCCTGGCAAAAACTAATATCCTATTGTGATTTAGAAGTTCATTGTACATGATAGAGCTTACCTTCATCAAGTAACTAAACATTTAAAGATCAGATTTGTACCCTGTTAATGTTTCAAAGACATTTCTATTTATTGATGTGTGAGCATTTCAGATAAATAATGTTGACTTGAGTCTATGTTTGCAACCAAAGAATTTGGATGCCAAGCAATTAATTAGATTGTGTTAGGTAGATAAGGAAATGAAGAAATCATAATGTATCTAGAGTTTAGAGAAGTCTTTTTGGAGAATTCCCTCATTATATTCTTATAGAGGGGTATAGAAATATTGGCAGTATATTAGTAAAATTAGTGCATTGGTAAATTGTTGAATGATTGTACTCAGAGTTTGCTGATCTAGGTCCACCTGGAGAGATACTCTAGTAGTGCGTATCAGGGCTCTGTGTTCTCCCAGTCTTACTCAGCATTTTTATCTATGAAGTATTTGAAAATATGAAAGGCATTTTTATCCAATTTGTAAATGATGTCAACTGAAAAAGCACAATGTAAGACCTATGAGTTAAGTTTTATTTGGGGCAAAATGAGGGCTATAGCCTGGGAGACAGCATCCCAAATAGCTCTGAGGAACTTCTCTGAAGAGGTAGGGGGGAAGGTCAGTATTATAGGTGATTTTAGTGGAGGTGGATACATGCAGTCAAGTTTACTTTTTTTTTGTAAAAAGTAAACTTGACTGCTAGGCTCATGAAGGTTGCTGCTAGTCATGAGGAGCAGATGTCTCTGTTAATGATTTTAGTGTCTTACTGCATATGAGAAGATGCAAGTATTTGGGCTCATAAAATCTTCTCCTGAAAGTTTCTAACTATCTGAAGGCCTGTTCTGCTAGTTGTTCCCAGAGCACAGAGTGCCTCATTCCTGATCTCCACCCTGAACTCCTTTCAGGGTGTATTGAAGGTCAGTTACTGCAGTGGCTAGTGACTTAATCCTTGTAAAGGCAGATGGCAAGTGCCAATTTTTAGATAGCAATGACATGACTCTGGGTTATCGAATTACTAGACAAATATGTTGCATGGATATTTTGGAGAACAAAACCAAGAATTAAAAATTGTAGTCAAGACTGAGATCACAGGGATTAAAGGAAGGAAACTGGGTAGTAGCTTCTAGAAAATAAAGAAGGGAGAGAGGAAAATGTGAGAAAGGAAATTAGAGGTTTTCCACTCTAACTACTAATAATCTTTAAAATCAAACACTGATTTTGATTTAAAAAGGCAATTAATGCTGCAAAAAGTTTTGTTTTTCTTAATCATTTTCACCCATGAAATTAAACAGAGATAGTGGTTGTATCAGTTAGGAATTGCATTTGGATAACTGTAATAGAATCCCGGGTGGAGAAGAGGACACAGAGGCTTAGACAAATTAGTTTACTTTTCTGTCAGATAGCATGAGGTCGTGACTTAGGTAGCCCAGGGCTGGTGTGGTAGCTCTGTGGTCATAAAGAAGCAAGGCTCCTTCTCTTTTTCTGCTCTGCCATCCAGAGCATGTGTTATCTCATCGGCAAGACAGCTGGTGGACTTTGTCATCACATACTCTTATTAAGGACAGAAACCCACACATACAAAGGCCCTCTGACAAGAGAAAGCTCAGAGAAGTCCATTTTGGCCAAAGTTTGAAGAAGAAACCTGAAGGGCTAGATATATAAGCCTTTACAGGTCAGGTTGATGGTTTTAGGCTTTCTTTAAAGGCCAAAAGAAAACAGTGAATTCTTATCATTAAGGAAAGTTTTTCCAGTATGAGACACCAGAGACCTAGTGTGCCAAGACCTGTCTAAAATGCTGAGACTGGACCAGGATAACAGAGAACCCCTTTCCTCCCACCTCCTGGCTAGTAAACAGGAGCAACAAAGAAGAGCAATCTGCTCGGGAGGAGACGAGTATGGAGAGAACCTCTGACATGCAGGAATACAGGGAAGGCCTAAAGGTAAGGGTGAGTCAGGAATGTTGAGAGAAGCAATCTGGAAGACCAACCCCCAACATAAGCACAAGATAACACGGGAGAAATTTGAAGACAGTGGTGCACTGAAGATAACCGAAGCAACACAAAGTTCAAATCCAGCTCAGCTTCTGACTATACAGAGTCAACCTCCTACATTCACTGTAGGAGAATAGGTGTGCTATTGCCAGGCATAGATATGACTTATCTCGGTCTCTGCTGTCTTACACATGATGTCTGGCATTCAATCAAAAAGTATGAGACACACACACAAAACCAAGAGAAAACACTGTAAAAAGTGTACAAAGGTGAAGCAGTCAACAGAACAAAACTCATATGACCCAGATGGTGAAACTATCAGAAAAATTTAAATACTATAATTAATATACTCAAGTCTCTAATGGAAAAGACAGACAATATATGTGAAAAGATGGGTATTTTTAGCTGAGAAGGTAGAAAGTATAAGAAAGAGATAATGGAAATATTAGATTAAAAACAAAATAGTAATGAACATGAAGAATGCCTTTGACAGGTTCATCAGAAGACTTGACATAGCTGAGGAAAGAGTCAGAAAATTTGAAGATATGGCAATAAAAACTACCTAAAGTGAAACACAAAGATAGAAAGATTGGAGGAGGAAAAAGCAGAGCATTTGAGAACTTCATGACACTATCAAATCACCTAATATATGTGGAAACCTATGTATTGTGGATTTATATATGTAAATAAAATGTATGATAACAATAGCACAAAAGATGGGATGCAGGAATTGAAATTAAACTGTTGTAAACTGTATACACACACACACACATATATATAGTAAATCTTAGGGCAATCACTAAAAAATAAAGAGGTATAAATAATAAGCTGATAATGAAAATAAAATGGAACTACAAAAATTAATCAAAAAGAAGCAAGAAAAAGAAGAGAAAATGAATCAATAACAGATGCAACAAATATTTTAAAATTTGCAAAATTGTAGATATCAATCCATGCATAATATCCATAATGATATGTAGATATAAATGGCATAAACACACCAATTAAAGGATGGTGATTGTCAGATTGAATAAAAAAGCAACACCCAACTATACACTATCTACAGGAAAGCCATTTTAAATATAAAGACACATTAAAAGTAAAAGCAAGGAGAAAGACATATTATGTAAACACTAAATAAAATCTGGACTGCCTACATTAATATCAAAAAGACTTCAGAACAAACACTATCACCAGGGAAAAAGAGGGTCATTTCAGAATGTTAATGTCAAAATACTTTTAGGACATAATAATCTTAAAGGTGTATACCTCTAACAATAGAACTTTAAAACACATGCAGCAAAAAAAGAGCTGAAAAGAGAAATAAGCAAATCCACAGTTATTCTTGATGACCTCAACACTCCTCTCAGTAATTAATAAAGCAAATTGATAGAAATACAGTAACAATATAGAATACCTGAACAGCATTCTCAATCAACTTGACCTTATTGAACATCTCACCCAAAACATCAGAATACACATTCTTTTCAAGGACACATGAAACATTCACCAGAACAGACAGTATTCTGAACAATAAAACAAACCTCAATTTAAAAGATTTGAAATCATACAGAGTGTGTTCTCTGACCATAATGGAATTAAACTAGAAATCAATAACAAAAAGACACCTGGACAATCTGAAATGTTTGGAAAGTTAACAAAACGCCTCTAAATAATTCATGGGTCAAAGACGAAGTCTCTGAATATTCTGAATTGAACAAATGAGAATGCAGAACATATCATAATCTGTGGGAGGCAGCTAAAGCAGGGCTCAGAGGGAAATATAAATTATACATTTATATTTGAAAAGAAGAATGGTGTTAAAGATTTAAGCTTTCACCTTATGAAACTATAAAAAGAAGAGCAAATTAAACCCAAAGCAAACACAGAAGAAAATATGATGGTAAGAGCAGAAAACAATGGACTTGTAAATAAAAAAAACAATAGAAAAAAAATTAATAAAACCAAAAGTTTGCTCTTTGAAAACATAAATAAAATTAATAAAACTCTAACTGATGAAGAACAATATTTCTTCAAAGTTATTTCTGGTAGGGCTTTCTCTTGTGTGCATAACAGTAATATAATTTCAATCATTTCTTCATTTAACAAATATTTATTTATCACTTACTATATTCCAAGCACTATTTTAAATGCTTGGGATACATTAGTGTTCAAAACAACAACAACAGGGCTTCCCTGGTGGCGCAGTGGTTGAGAGCCTGCCTGCCAATGCAGGGGACATGGGTTCGTGCCCTGGTCTGGGAAGATCCCACATGCCGCGGAGCGGCTGGGCCCGTGAACCATGGCCGCTGAGCCTGCGCGTCCGGAGCCTGTGCTCCGCAATGGGAGAGGCCACAATAGTGAGAGGCCCGTGTACCGCAAACAAACAAACAAACAAAATTTCTGCTGACAGCCCAGTCAACAAGGTGTAATTAGAGGCTACTTAAAGAGAAGCTATACATAAGCCATGATTTTCGGAGAGTTCTTTTGGAAGTTGCTAGACTAACAGGGGATTAAATGCAAATAATAGTTACATCCTGGTTTCAAAGTGCTTTGTACTGTACACACCCTGTTGTCAATTTTACTTTTGTAGTAACTGGGTTTATAAGACTCCCAAAAGACAGAAACATTGACAATATTCTCCCTATACACACACACGCATACACTTGCACAAGTCCCTTCTGATGTTAGAAAGCAATTTGAGTCTAAGGTGAGGTCTAAAAGCCCATTAGGGTTATCTATTTGCTATTATTCTCTTTGCATTTCAGTTTGGGAGGTTTTTATTGACATATCTTCAAGCTCACTGATTCTCTCTTCAGTGCTGTCCAGTCTTCTGATATCCTATTAAAGGCATTTCTCATTTGTTACAGTGTTTTTGATTTCTAGAATTTCCTTTGGATTCTTCCATTTCCATGTCTCTGCTTAAATTACTCTTTTGTTCTTGTATGTGGTCCACATTGTCTGTCAGATGCCTTAGTATATTAATCATAGTTATTTTAAATTCCTGTTTGATTCCACATGTGTGTGAGAGCTGAGTCTAGTTCTGATGCTTACTTTGCTTTTCAGACTGTGCTTTCCCTTGCCTCTTAACAATCTGCCTTTAGCCTTGTAATTTGTTGTTGAAAGGTGGACACGGTATATTGGGTAACGGGAACTGAGGTAAACAGGGCTTTAGTGTGAGGTTTTTTTTTATTATATGGCTAGGAGTTAAGCTGTGTTTAATGTTTGCTGTAGCTGTAGGTTCCAGAGGCTTCAGATTCCTCTGTTTTTGTTTTTATCTCCTGTTGTCTTTGGATTCCCTAAGAATTCCTTGTTAGAGTGTGTTTTGAAGGACTTCCAGCTGTAATCAACTGTTATTACACTGGAGCATTGTTGGTGTGGTGATAAAGTGTGGGAAAGGGGAAGCATTTTATGGTTAAGTCTTTTGGTAGAGCTGTGTCCCTGGGCTGGGACCTTCACGCATATTTCTTAGATCCCCTTTGTCCACTTAGGTGAGACAGAAAGGCTGGAGGCAGAGAAATGTCCTTGCCCCAGCTAGAAGAAGGCTCTGGTAAAATCTTTTCCTCTGTAAAGTAGGCCTTTATTGTGGAGAAGGCCTTTATTGTGGAGAAGGCTCTGGACATATTTCACAATGATTCTTCTTCTCAGCCTCCTGCCATGACCATGGGCGATCTTTTTCGGTTCTTCATTGTGAGAACCTGGTGAGATTCCTGGAGACAAAACCCAGAGAAGTGTGGAGGCCTCCCTAACATGGCAGCCCCCACTAGTTTCACTGATTCTAGTCCATACTCAGTCTCCAGCAATCCATCAAAATTACCATTTAATTATTCCTAATTCATGGCTTCAGGGGCTTCTGCTCCATGTAAGGAGGTTTTGACTGTGACTCTCTGGATTTACCTCTCCCCACATTTCAGGGTGATGGGTTGCCCTGTGACCTCAGTTTTATGATGAATGCAAGAAAAGTTATTAGTTTCGAGTTTATCCAGCTTTATCTGGTAGTAAGGGGGGAAGTGATAACTTCCAAGTTTTTTATATTTTGAAGCTGAAACCATAAGTCCTATTTTTAATTAATCTTTAAGCAGACATATTGCTACAAAAGATGGACTTCAAATTAGCCCCAACTAAGCCAAGTTCACATGCTAACTACCTTAACAATTTTTTTTTTTTTTAGTTTGGACAAGAGTTCTCTAAATATGTCATCTCTAAAATCAATATATTTGACTAATTTCTCTGACCCATTCCTGTTCTTAAGTTCTTCCATTTAAAATGCACTTCAGTGTGTAACTTGCCAATAAAATAAACCTAACCAAAATCCTGCCATCATCTGTCTGCTCTCTCATTGGTACCTGGACCTTGTATTACATAGAATAAGATCCATGTGGCCCATATATTTTATTCCCTCAATTTACCAATAGCTTCTTTGGGTCCCCCACAGTGCACAGTTACTCAGCTAGGGAGACCGTGACCGCGCCTCCCACTGCTGAAACGAATGCCGTCATCAACCCTGCAGAACATGCATTGACGGTGCAGTAAGTACTGTGCACGGAAAGTGACTTTGGCCTCATGTCTTAGGAGTTTGCCGTATTTCTCTGTAAACAGTTTCCACACCTCAACTTGGCTCCCAACTCCAGCAAACCGACAGATAGTGGCTTGAGGGAAATCTTGGCTCCTAACAGACTGCAAAGGGCCTGCCTCAGGACACATTTATACTTCCCCACCCCATCTCCTTAAAATTTATGGAAAAACAAAAACAAACAAAAAAAACTTACGGAAGTAGCCGCCCTGCCAAGCCTCCCAAGAAGCTCAGCGCTCATTGGATAGGGCTGCGCCCAATGGGAGACGGCGGCCTTCGCGGGTGGCTGGCGCGCTGCGCCGGCAGTTGCCGGGAAACCGTATCAAAACCGGAGAGCTCTGTTGGAGTCTTGGTAAACCGCCTGAGTTGGTGGCCGCCAGAGCGAGCGAGGGGGAGTTTCGTCGGCCGAGATGGTGAGCCTGTCGGGGGGTCTCAAAACTAGTTGGTTGTCTATTGATTTAATTCTAGTTCAGAGCCAGCCTGCTTCTAAAAATGGATTTGAAGTGCCCAATCTGAGAATAAAGTGGGAAACTCGTATTTGCTTTCAGAGACCTCAGGTGCTATTATTTAAGGGACTACTTGGTTGTCTATTGATTTAATTCTAGTTCAGAGCCAGCCTGCTTCTAAAAAAGGATTTGAAGTGCCCAATCTGAGAATAAAGTGGGAAACTCGTATTTTTTTCAGAGACCTCAGGTGCTGTTATTTAAGGGACGCTCCTGGTGGCTTCCAGCCTTTTTTCGCATTTCTCCACAGTATATTTAATCTGACCGGTAAAAATCTTACTTCCCACACAAGTGGAAATTTGGGAAATGTTTAAGAACCGCTGAACAAATGAGTGGAAATGAAGGTCCAGGAGAGAGCGAATGAATAAATAGCAGCGGGTTGACCTATTAAATGTATATTGGAAAAACGTGACCTTTTTAAAAACATCTTTATTGGAGTATAATTGCTTTACAGTGTTGTGTTAGTTTTTGCTTTATAACAAAGTGAATCAGCTGTGTATACATACATCCCCATATCCCCTCCCTCTTGCATCTCCCTCCCACCCTCCCTATCCCACCCCTCCAGGTGGTCACAAAGCACTGAGCTGATCTCCCTGTGCTATGCAGCTGCTTCCCACTGGCCATCTGTTTTACTTTTGGTAGCGTATATAAGTCCATGCCACTCTCTCATTTCGTCCCAGCTGACCCTTCCCCCTCCCCGTGTCCTCAAGTCCATTCTCTACGTCTGCATCTTCATTCCTGTCCTGCCCCTAGGTTCTTCAGAACCATTTTTTTTTAAGATTCCATATATATGTGTTAGCATATGGTATTTGTCTTTCTCTTTCTGACTTACTTCACTCCGTATGACAGACTCTAGGTTCAACCTCCTCACTACAAATAACTTAATTTCATTTCTTTTAATGGCAGAGTAATATTCAATTGTATATATGTGCCACATCTTCTTTATCGATTCATCTGTCGATGGACACTTAGGTTGCTTCCATGTCCTGGCTATTGTAAATAGTGCTGCTATGAACATTGTGGTACATGAACTCTTTTTGAATTATGGTTTTCTCAGGGTATATGCCCAGTAGTGGGATTGCTGGGTCCTATGGTAGTTCTATTTTTAGTTTTTTTAAGGAACCTCCATACTGTTCTCCATAGTGGCTGTATCAATTTACATTCCCACCAACAGTGCAAGAGGGTTCCCTTTTCTCCACACCCTCTCCAGGATCTATTGTTTGTAGATTTTTTGATGATGGCCATTCTGACTGGTGTGAGGTGATACCTCATTGTGGTTTTGATCTCCATTTCTCTAATGATTAGTGATGTTGAGCATCCTTTCATGTGTTTGTTGGCAATCTGTATATCTTCTTTGGAGAAATGTCTATTTAGGTCTTCTGCCCGTTTTTGGTTTGGGTTGTTTGTTTTTTTCATATTGAGCTGCATGAGCTGTTTATATATTTTGGAGATTAATCCTTTGTCTGTTGATTCGTTTGCAAACATTTTCTCCCATTCTGAGGTTGTCTTTTCGTTTTGTTTGTAGTTTCCTTTCCTTTGCAAAAGCTTTTAAGTTTCATTAGGTTTCATTTGTTTATTTTTGTTTTTATTTCCATTACTCTAGGAGGTGAGTCAAAAAAGATCTTGCTGTGATTTATGTCAAAGAGTGTTCTTCCTATGTTTTCCTCTAAGAGTTTTATAGTGTCCAGTCTTACGTTTAGGTCTTTAATCCATTTTGAGTTTATTTTTGTGTATGGTGTTAGGGAGTGTTCTAATTTCATCCTTCTACATGTAGCTGTCTAGTTTTTGCAGCACCACTTATTGAAGACTGTCTTTTCTCCGTTGTATATCCTTGCCTCCTTTGTCATAGATTAGTTGACCAAAGGTGCGTGGGTTTATCTCTGGGCTTTCTATCCTGTTCCATTGATCTATCTTTCTGTTTTTCTGCCAGTATCATATTGTCTCGATTACTGTAGCTTCGTGGTATAGTCTGAAGTCAGGGAGTCTGATTCCTCCAGCTCCGTTTTTCTTTCTCAAGATTGCTTTGGCTATTCGGGGTCTTTTGTGTCTCCAAACAAATTTTAAGATTTTTTGTTCTAGTTCTGTAAAAAATGCCATTGGTAATTTGATAGGGATTGCATTGAATCTGTGTATTGCTTTGGATAATATAGTCATTTTCACATTATTGATTCTTCCAATCCAAGAACATGGTATATCTCTCCATCTGTTTGTATTATCTTTAGTTTCTTTCATCAGTGTCTTACAGTTTGCTGCATACAGGTCTTTTGTCTTCTTAGGTAGGTTTATTCCTAGGTATTTTATTTGTTTTGTTGCAGTGGTAAATGGGAGTGTTTCCTTAATTTCTCTTTCAGATTTTTCATCATTAGTGTATAGGAATGCAAGAGATTTCTGTGCATTAATTTTGTATCCTGCTCCTTTACCAAATTCATTGATTAACTCTAGTAGTTTTCTGGTAGCATCTTTAGGATTCTCTATGTATAGTATCATGTCATCTGCAAACAGTGACAGTTTTGCTTCTTTTCTGATTTGTATTCCTTTTATTTCTTTTTCTTCTCTGATTGGTGTGGCTAAAACTTCCAAAATTATGTTGAATAATAGCAGTGAGAGTGGGCAACCTTGTCTTGTTCCTGATCTTAGTGGAAATGTTTTCAGTTTTTCACTATTGGGAATGATGCTGGCTGTGGGTTTGTCATATATGGCCTTTATTATGTTGAGGTAAGTTCCCTCTATGCCTACTTTCTGGAGGGTTTTTATCATAAATGGGTGTTGAATTTTGTCGAAAGATTTTTCTGCATCTATTGAGATTACCATATGGTTTTTATCCTTCAATTTGTTAAAATGGTTTATCACATTGATTGATTTGCGTATATTGAAGAATCCTTGCACTCCTGGAATAAACCCCACTTGATCATGGTGTATGATCCTTTTAATGCGCTGTTGGATTCTGTTTGCTAGTATTTTGTGGAGGTTTTTTGCATCTCTGTTCATCAGTGATATTGGCCTGTAGTTTTCTTTCCTTGTGACATCTTTGTCTGGTTTTGGTATCAGTGTGATGGTGGCCTCCTAGAATGAGTTTGGGAGTGTTTCTCCCTCTGCTATATTTTGGAAGAGTTTGAGAAGGATAGGTGTTGGCTCTTCTCTAAATGTTTAATAGAATTCACCTGTGATGCCATCTGGTCCTGGGCTTTTGTTTGTTGGAAGATTTTTAATCACAGTTTCAATTTCAGTGCTTGTGACTGGTCTGTTTATATTTTCTATTTCTTCCTGGTTCAGTCTGGGAAGGTTGTGCTTTTCTAAGAATTTGTCCATTTCTTCCAGGTTGACATGACCAGCTTTTGAACCTCACTTTACAGCCAAATGGGAAGGGGTAGAGGGTGGAATGAGTAGGAATTCCCTCCGTAGTGGTAAAGAGCTGGGTCTATAGAGCTCAGCTGCACGTCTTTGAATTCTAGTATGGCTGTTTATTAGCTGAGGAAACTTGGGTCAAGTTGCTTTAATTTTCATGCCTCATATATAAGATGGGGAACACTAATAGTACCTGCTTCATTGATATATCATGTAGTTACCTACCACATTTGCTTTTTTATTATGATATATTTCTTTGAATTTAGGAAGGAAGCCAAAAGCCTTTCGTTTTTTACTGTTAACTATCTTCATTTCATTTGTTTCTGGGGCTACATCAATATATTAAAAAAAATTAGATCCTGGAGCACTAAAGTATGCTTCCCCCCCCCCCATTTTAGGCTTCCAGAAGTAGAACTCTGAGCTCTAGTGAAAGGCATCAGAAATTAGTAGATGTAAACTATTGCAAACAAGTGCATGTCGAGGCACTACAAAGGCTGCAGAATCAAATCAGGGACCAAATGGTGCAGAATGAGAATGATGACCGGGCTGAGCGCAAAAGGTTCCTCCGATTATTACAGAATGAACAATTTGAGTTGGATATGGAAGAGGCCATTCAAAAGGTAAGTTTTACTATTCATTTTTACATCATTTTTTTCCTTCATTTTCTCTTTGGAAACAATGAAAGCCAACTGGAATTGAGTAGAGAGACTAAGTATCAGGCAAAGGATGCCTCCCAGTGAGTCAGCCCAGTATAGTGGGAAAGAGCTGGGGTTTTGGAGCTGGACTGTGTATCTTTGAGTCCTAGTACTACTATATGTTAGCTGTGGAACCTTGGGTAGTTTGCTTTTACTTTCTCTGTCCCATCTAGAAAGTGAGAAGAATAATAGTACCTACTTCATAGGATTGTTTTAGTAATTAATCAGTTAATACAGGCAAAGCCCTTAGAATAGTGCCTGGAAGAGTAAGCACTCAGGTTTTTTTTTTTCATAAATATGAAATTCATAATTACTAACTTCCACAGTTTTGTTCACATAAGTATAATTCTGTTGCTTTCCCTAAAATTCTAAAGACAAAAATTTAAGAATACCTTTTTTGAATTTATTGAGATTAAACATGTACATTAAGCGGTAGAAAATGAACACTTATTTATTAGCTATGAATTTACTTGTATTTTTGATTTTTGAAATACTGCCTTGAAAAATTCAGGTATAATACGTAGGTATGTAGCTACTAAAGTGTGGAGACAGTTTTTCAGTGCATATTTTAAGGGATGAGGGAGGTAGAAAAAGGGAAACCACCGAGAAAAGAAATGAGTTCTCATAAATGTGAAAAAGATGTTCTGATATTTCAGTATTTTTTGAGTGTCTGCTGTATGTTCAACATTTTGTAATATATTGTGGGGAATGGCAAAACCAAGTTTTAAAAGTGGTATTCATCCTTCTGAGTTTCAAATTCCAGAAGCTTAGACATGACTTTCTAACCCTGAGCAAGAAGATCCTTGGGGATTAGATTTTTTTGCCTATTCTTTTTATTCTTATTTTTCTTTAATTTTAAAGAAAATCCCAGATATCATATCAACTCTCTCGTATACTTCAGTATACATCTTACAAAATATGGATTTATTTTTATATAGCAGCAGCATAGTGCCATTATCTTACCTGATAGAATTATCAATAAATTCAAGGTATCATTTAATACCATTCCATAATCAAATTTCTATGATTGTGTCAGAAGACTGCTTTTAGAGTTGGTTTGTTTTAATCAGATCCAAACAAGGTTTATCCAGTGTATTTGGTTATGTCAGGTCCCTTTTAATCTAAAACAACCCTTCCCTGTGCTTTTTTTGTTAACTTCATGTTTTTAACTTGTTAAAGAAGCTAGGCCAGTTGTTTAATACGATATCCCACTTTCTGAATTTATCTATTTGCTTCCTCAGCGGTTCCTTTACTTTGTTCCGCTATCTCTTATATTTCCTCTAAATGGAAGTTAGCCCTAAGGGCAGGATTAGATTTAGGTACAACTCTTTTGGCTGTGACTCCATGGCAGTGCTATCCTTGTTATCTTATCCCACCAGCAGGCACATACTGGTGCTGATGTTGATGCTAATGTTGATTAGTGGGTTTAATGAGACAGCCTGGTTCCTCCATTGTAAAGATCCCCATCAAACTTTAATCTTTGGTTTCACCAATAAATCTTTTTCATTATTAGGGGTTGCAAAACACTGATTTTCTAATTTTGTTGTTCCTTTCACATTTAATTAGCTGCAATTCCTCTGTAAAGAACTTTCCCTCATCAACTAGCGTAATTTGGTACCCTGAGATATAGTTTTTACTGGAAAGGGAGATAAATAATTTTCAGAGTAAGAACTGGTGCCCTAGTCACTTCCATTGGTGTATGCCTATGTTGCTTTTTAAAATTTTATTTTCTTGAGCTTTGGACTTTTTCCCTTAAAAAAAATTTTTTTTTTGGAGTCATGGGCCTTTATATACTTGAATTAATTGTATTTATTATTCTTTTTCATGCTCAGATTGTCCTACATTTGGCCAGTGGATGCCCTTTTATTGCTTCTGTGTCCTTTTGACAAGACTCCCTTTATTTGTGGTAGCTTTCTTGCTTTTTGTCAGAATACAGTGTTACAGGCTAGGGATGGTTAATTTTACGTGCCAGCTTGACTGGGCTGGGGGGTGCCCAGATATTTGGTCAGCCATTATTTTGGGTGTTTTTGGATGAGATTAGCATTTAAATTAATAGACTGAGTAAAGCAGATTTTTTTTTTTTTTCTGTATGCGGGGCTCTCACTGTTGTGGCCTCTCCCGTTGCGGAGCACAGGCTCCGGATGCGCAGGCTCAGCGGCCATGGCTCACGGGCCCAGCCGCTCCGCAGCATGTGGGACCCTCCCGGACTGGGGCATGAACCTGTGTCCCCTGCATCGGCAGGCGGACTCTCAACCACTGCGCCACCAGGGAAGCCCGAGTAAAGCAGATTTTGAACTGAAACAATTCTTACTGAGTCTCAAGCCTGCCAGCCTTCAGGCGGGAACTACACCAGTGGCTCTCAGGCCTTTGACCTTAGACTGGAACTAAACTATTGGCTGGCTTCTGTCTCCAGCTTTCCAACTCACCCTGCAGATCTTGGGACTTGCCTGCTTCCATAATTGCTTGAGCTGATTCCTTATTATATTGTTTCTGTTTCTCTCGAAAACCCTAATACAAGGTTCATCTTGTAAATTTCTTGCTTCATACCTGGTATTGGCCATTGTACCAACGAGTTCTATTATCATTTAGTGGAGACAATTTTGGTTTTAGGTATGCTTATTACTCCTGGGTGTTAGATATGCTTATTATATTGGTTCCAGGTCTTTTCAGCAGATAGAACTTGGGCATATGCATATTTTTAACTTTTTGAGATAAGTTTAGTTTTACAGAATAGTTGCAAAAATAATACCCTTACCTGACTTCCCTTTATGTCACTGCTAAGATAATCATAGAATAATTATCAAAATGAAGAAATTAGCCTTGCCACAATACTATTAACTAAACTGTGAGATTTATTCAGATTTCATCAGTTTTTCCACTAACACCTTTTTGTTGTTGTTGTTGTTGTTCCAGTATCACAAATTGCATTTAGTTGTCAGGTGTCCTTAGTCTCCTCTAAGTCTCCTCCATTCTGTGAGTTCCTCCCTTTTTTTTTCTTTCATGACCTTGACAATTTTGAAGACTATAGTTCATTTGTTATATTAGTTTTCTGTTGCTGTGTAACAAACTTCCACAAACTTAGTGGCTTAAAACAATATCCATTTATTACCTCACAATTTCTGTAGGTCAGAAGTCCAGGCATGGTGTAGCTGGATTGTCTGCTTGGTCTCACAAGGCTGAAATCAAGGTGTTGCCTGGGATGCATTCTCATCTGGATCTTGGGGCCTCTTCTTGGCCCGTTTAAGTTGTCAGCAGAGTTCATGTTCTTGTAGTTGTAAGCCTGAAGTTTTCATCTCCCAGAGGTTGCTGACATTCCCTGCCACGTGACCCTCTCTACACATGCAGTTTACTTGCTTTCTGGTACCACAAGATGTTCCAGGCTCAGCTTATTCTTCCCTTGCCTTGGAATCAACCAGTTCTCTAAGAAGACTTGGTTCCTTTTATTGGAAAATGGTATTTAGAAACCAAGGTCTGAATGATGGACGTGTTCATTATTACTGGGGTTTTACTGCTCTACTCCCTCTAGGTGGAAAGAACTAGAAAACAAACTAGAAAATAACCATACACACACATCTGTGTTTACATTTGTGTGTCTATCTGCATGTATTTATTAATAAAAAAACCCATGAGCCTGAGTTGGTACTGCTGACTCCAATCTGCCACCACAGGGGTCATTTTAGTCTTTCTCCTTTCCTTATTTGTAATTGCATTCTCCCAACAAAAAGAAAGCTGGCTCTCATTATCTACAGTATAACCTTGTCTGTAACCTTTAGAATAGGCTTTTTTCACTCCACATAATGCTCTTGAGATTCATCCATGTTGTTGGATGTGTCAACAGTTGATTCCTTTTTATTATTAAGTAGTAGTACACAGCATGGATGTACTAGTTGATTTCATTTAAAATTTACATATTATAAAATTCGTTCTTTGTTATGTACAGTTCTATGGATTTTAGCAAATGCAGATTACTGTTTCCACCATCACAATGTCATACAAAGCAATCCATCACACCAAAAGTCCCCTCATGCTTCCCCTTTATAGTCAACCACTCACACCACCCCCCAATTCCTGGAAACAATTGATTTCTTTTTTGACCAATAGGTTTATCTTTTCCATAGTATCATATAAATGGAATTATGTAATATGTCACCTTTTGGGTCTACTTCTTTCACTTAGCAAAACAAATTTAATATTTTGTGTTGTTGCATGAATCATTCATTTTAATTGCTGAATGGTATAGTAGTATTCTATTATATGGAGGTACCACAGTTTGTTTATCCATTCACAGTATGAAGTAAATTTGAGTTGTTTACAGTTTTGGGCAAATGTGAATAAAACTGAATACAAACTTTTTTATGAACATAAATTTTCATTTCTCTTGGATAGATATCTGATAGTAGGATGGTTGGGTCATATGGTATGTGTAAGTTTCATTTTATAAGAAACTGCCAAATCATTTTCCAGAGTTACTGCACTACTTTGCATTTCCTCAAGTAATGTATAAGAATTCCAATGGCTTTGTGTCCACAGCAGTACTTGCTGTTGCTTTTTGTTCATTGAAATTTTTATTGAGATAATTATAGATTCATATGAAGTTGTAAGAAAAATACATAAAGTTCCTATATATCCTGTACCCAATTTCTCCCAATGGTACATCTTGCAAAAGTATAGTACAATATCACAAACAAGATATCAACAGTGATGCAATTCACCAGTCTTGTTCAGATTTCCTCAGTTTTATTTGTGTGTGTGTGTGTGTGTGTGTGTGTGTGTGTTTAGTTCTATACAGTTTATAACACGTGTAGCTTTGTATATATAATACCATAGCCAAGATCCAGAGGAGTTCCATGAGCACAAGGATCCCACGTTTTGTCCTTTTATGTACATACCCTTCTCTTTCTTGTCTATCCCTACCTCATCCTTAACTGTAGAAATCACTAATATGTTCTCCATTTCTATAATTTTGTCACTTAAAGAACATTACATGTACAACTCATCAGTAAAATGAGCAAAGGATTTCAATAGCCATTTCTCCCAAGAAGATATACAAGTGGGCAATAAGCCCAAAAAGCAATGCTCAACATCATTAATCATTAGGGAGATGCAAATCAAAACCACAGTGAGATAACCACTTCAGACCCACGAGGACTGCTGCAGTTGGAGGAAAAAAAAAAGGAAAATAAGTGTTGGAACCCTTGTACATTGCTGCTGGAAATGTAAAATGGTGTAGTGGCTGTACAGAACTGTTTGGTAGTTCCTCAAAAAGTTAAGCATAGTTACTATATTACATAGCAGTTACACTCCTAAGCATATGACCAAGATAATTGAAAATCTATGTCCACACAAAAACTTTTACACAAATGTTCATAGCAGCATTAATCATGATAGCCAGATAAGTGGAAACAACCCAAATGCCCATCAGCTTGTGAATGGATAAGCAAAATATGTTATATCTGTACAATTGTATATTATGCAGCCATAAAAAGGTATGCATTACTGATATGTACTGCGACATAGGTGAACGTTGAAAGCATTATGCTAAATGAAAGAAGCCAAACACAAAAAGGCCACATATTGTATGATTTCTTTTCAATGAAATATCTAGAATAGGCAGATTCACACAGATAGGAAGTAGATTAGTGGTTGAGGGGTAAGTGGAATGGTGAGTGACTGCTAACACGTATGGGGTTTCTTTTTCGGGTGATAAAAATGTTCTGTAATGTTAAAAACTTACATCCACACACAAAACTGCACATGGATGTTTATGGCAGCTTTATTCATAATTGCCGAAACTTGTAAGCAACTAAGATGTCCTTCAGTAGGTGAATGGATAAATAATCCACAAAATAGAATATTATTATTCAGTGCTAAAATAAATGAGCTATCAAGCCATGAAAAGACATGAAAGTGAAAGAAGCCAATCTGAAAAGCTACATAATGTATGATTTCAACTATATGACATTCTGGAAAAGGCAAAACAATGGGGTTAGTGAAAAGTTCAGTGGTTTCCAGGGGTTTTGGAGAGGGTGGGATGAATAAGCAGAACAAAGAGGATTTTTAGGGCAGTGAAACTACTCTGTATGATATTGTAATGGTAGGTATATATGTCATCATACAGTTGTTTAAACCCATAGAATATATAACACCAAGAATGAACAGTAAGGTAAACTATGGACTTTGGGTGTTAATGATGTGTCAGTGTAGGTTTACTGATTGTAACAAATGTCCCCTCTGGTGTGGGATGTTGATAAGGGGCTGTGCATGTGTGTGGGCAGAGTGTTTATTGGGAACTCTGTTCTTGTCAGTTTTGCTGTGAACCCAATACTGCTCCAAATAGTAGTCTATTAAAAAAAAAAAGTTCTGGAACTAGGTAGTGGTGTTGGTTGCACAACATTGTGAATGTACTAAAAAACTGCTGAGTCGTGAATTGTGAAATGTGAATTTTACGCTGTGTGAATTATGTTTCAGCTTTAAAATAGAACATGTTCCAAGAACATTATATAAATAGGATCAAACAGTATGTAACCTTTTGGGATTGGATTTTTTCACTCAGCATAATTCCTGGAGATTCATCCAAATTGTAGTTTGTATGAATACTCATTCTTTTTTGTTGCTGAGTGGTGTTCCACAGTATGGATATACCACAGTTTATTTGACCATTCACCTGTTGAAGGATGTCTGGGTATTTTCAGTTGGGTATTTTGAATAAATCTGCTGTAAACATTTGGGTACAGGTTTTTTTAATAAACATAAATTTTCATTTCTCTGGGAGAAATGCTTAAGAGTACAACTGTTGAGTTGTATTGTAAAATCTATTTTCCAGAGTAGCTATACCATTTTACATTCCCACCCAGTGAATAATGCTGTTTCTCACCAGCATTTGTTTTTGCTGCTACTTTTTGTTTTAGCCATTCCAGTAGGTATGTAGTGATATATAATTGTAGTTTTAACTTGAATTTCCTGATGTCTAATGATATTGAACATCTTTTCATGTGCATATTCTTTCCTAAATACAGAATTTAATCAAGTCTCTAGATCTTTCTACCATTTTATAGGAAATACAAAAGAGAAACAAGATATCCTGGTGAAGCAATCAGTCGAATTCAGAATGTGAGACATTCTGTGGGACATATGTCCTAATTTCCACAACAAATCAGTGTGCTGGCGGGGGGTAGTCTGTGAGGAGACTGTTAAAAAATAAAAGAGACTTAATAGAAATCATAACTAGATACAATATATGGACCTTGTTTGGATTTTGATTTGAACAAACCAAAAAAAAAAAGATCTTCAAGACAGCTGGGGAAATCTAAATATGGAAAAGTTATTAGACCTTACTAAGGAATTATTGTTAATTTATTTCAGTTTATTACTTGTATGGTTATATAAGAAGAAATTCTTGTCAGGTAGAGATCAATATTGAATTATTTACATGGTAATGATATATCTAGGATTTGTTTTTAAATACTCTAGTAAAAAAATATATATATATAGGAAAAAGTGGGAGTGGAGTAGAAGAGTAGAGAAAAAAGATTGGCAAAATACTGATAATTTTTGAAGATGAGTGATGGCTACCTGAGGGAGTGTTTCAGTATTCTTCTTACTTTTGGTGATGTTTGAAAATTTCCATGAAAAAATGTTCAGAAAAAAAAAACATTCAGATAAAATGTTCAGAAATTTTCCGTGATAAAATGTTCAGAACATTTTCCAGATAAAATGTTCAGAAAAATTATTTATTGAAATTATATTTTGTATTTTAAAACATAAACAGTTGACTGCTCAGAAGGTACTTGTAGTTTTTTGCTATAAAACAAATTCAACCTTAATGAAAAAAAATCTGGTTCTGGGGGACAAATGACTAAAGTTATTTATTTTTTTATTTAGGCAGAAGAAAACAAAAGATTGAGGGAGCTCCAGCTTGAACAAGAAGAAAAATTAGCTATGGAATTGGCAAAACTTAAACATGAAAGTCTAAAGGATGAAAAGATGAGGCAACAAGTAAGAGAAAACAGGTATCTTGGCTTCCAAAAATTTCATTTATTTAGTCTTTTTGGCCACTTAAAAAAATTTTTTTTTTTGCCTTAGGTCCTTGGTTATCTATTTTAAATATAGCAGTGTGTACATGTCAATTCCAAACTCCCAATCTACACCTCCCCTCTGCCATTCCCCCCTGGTAATCATAAGCTAATTCCCTGAGTCTCTGAGTCTGTTTCTGTTTTGTAAATAAGTTCATTTGTATCATTTTTTTTTTAGATTCTGCATATAAGTGATATATTTGTCCTTCTCTGTCTGACTTACTTCACTTATCTTTAAACTTTTATGTAATGCTTAGCATCTGAGAGTGAGATTTCTTTCTTTATGCCATTGTTCTTAGTTAATATTTTGACTAGAAATACTGCTTTAAATCCTATATATATGTTCATCTGAGAAAAGAGGTAATATTCTTAGAAATACAGTGTTAATATTTAAGGTGAAAATCAGTATCAATTCCCTCTTCTCTAAAGATAATTTTTAAAATGACCTCTTATAAAAAATAGACTCATGAATTCTACTTATAAGAAAAATCTTAGGTGATACCTAATTTAATTTTATGCCCCTACATAAATTTCCTACAGTATTTCTGGAAGGTGACTGGTCAGCTGTGGTTTAGCACGTCCAGTGACTGCCATAGGAACTTTTTCATTCAGCCCTATCTTTGAATAATCTTTTTTTCCCTATTGTTTCAAAATTAATTTCCCTGTAATATCCAGGCATTTATCTTAGTTCTGCTATCTGATTGAAAAAGAAATAAATTGAGTTTTTCTTTAGGACGTCTCTTCATATTTATGAATCCACTAAACATTTCCTTCTGTAAGTTAAATGTCCCTTATTCCTTCATTTGTTCCTCAGATAACATGATTTCAAGCTTCTTTACCATCCTGGTTCTCTTCTGTAGATGTAATGTAGATTTTTAGTATTCCTTAACAAAATATTGCCCCCACAATTATGTGTAATACTCTAGGGTACTGTTTATTTTATTTAATTTTTTAAAAAATATTTATTTATTTATTTGGTTGCACCGTCTTAGTCTTGGCAGGCAGGCTCCTTAGTTGCAGAGCACCGGCTCCTTAGTTGCAGCATGTTGTCTTCTTAATTGTGGCATGTGGGCTTCTTAGTTGTGGCATGTGAACTCTTAGTTGTGGCATGCATGTGGGATCTAGTTCCCTGACCAAGGACTGAACCCAGGCCCCCTGCATTGGGAGCATGGAGTCTTATCCACTGCACCACCAGGGAAGTCCCTAGGGTACTGTTTAGTACTTCTAATAGTGAGACTATTAACCACATTGTTCTAGAATATGTTTCTTAATGTTGCCTCATATAGAATTACTTTTCAGTGGCAGCCTATCACACTATTGATTAAAACTCAGACTAACTAAATGCCCATTCTGTACTTATGTAGTTGAATATATTAGGAATTTACTTTGATAGTTGTTACATTTTATCTTTAACTGAGCAAGGCTTCTATAGAATATTATATAACCCATGGATGAGCTCCAGAGATTTTGAGCCCATTAAATTATATATGTATGTTTGGCAAATGTACCCATGTGTATTTTTCTGTGTCCACAACTTTTATCACATTCTCTAAGGGATTACTAATTCTTAGAAGAAAAAAAAAGATTTAAAATTGCTGCTAATGTCTTCGTATTGCTCTAGTCTCAAACTGTCTTTTTTGATCTTAATTCTGCAATTATTGTTAGCTATCACTCACACTTTTATGTTTTCTGAAGATGAAATGTTTCATATTTCTTTGTCTGATTCACTGATAAAAGATTTAAATATAGGACCTATCTAGCAATTGAAGGCTAGGTGATTCAGATAAAAGCTCCCTCTCAGAGAAGACTGTCTAGAGAAAGTAAAATAATAAGATATGGGAGAGGAAGGAAACCAGAATGGTGAGCCTGGCATTTGTAGCTGCATTTCTCCTGGAAGTTTCTGCAGATGGCAAAAGTATGGCTGAGAGTAAACAAGTGAAGCAGAGCTTGGCCAGTAAGCATATAGTAAGGTGTTCAACATCATTCTACACGCTGTATGCTTAAGAGTTGTGTACTTTGGTGTATGTTTTACTTTAATAATCCAGAATTTAATTAGATTTTATTAGATAGAAACAGATGAAGAGATACTGTGCAGTTTAGTGGAAAATATCCACAATAAGCATAGAGAGACAAAAGGGTAGAAAAATACAAAAGAGAACTTAAAAGAGATAAGGGCTGTGCTGGAAAGTGCTACCACAGGCGTCCCCAACCTCCGGGCTGTGGACCAGTACCGGCCCACTCCCTTTTAGGAACCAGGCCACACAGCGGGATGTGAGTGGTGGGCAAGTGAGTGAAGCTTCACCTGCCGCTCCCCATCGCTCACATTACCGCCTCAACCATTCCCCCCACCCCTCACCCTCTGTGGAAAAATTGTCTTCCACAAGACCAGCTGGTCCCTGGTGCCAAAAAGGTTGGGGACCTGTTCTACCAGATGTATAATTTTCATTCTGGTAGTAGGAATGAAAGTGGATGATGCAGAAGCAGTATTCAAAGAGATACAGTCTGAGAATTTCAAAAATAAAAAAGGCATAAAGCCACAAAGACACAGTAAATAATTAAAAATACATCATGCTCATCCTAGTCAAACTTCAGAAATCTAACAATAAAGAAAATCATAAAAATCACAAAAGTAGCCACACAAAAATGACTACTGCCTTCAAAAGAGCAACAGTGAGAAGTATGACAACTTTGAGCAGCAACATTAGAAACTAGAAGACTGGATTTAAAGGACTGAAAGAAAATTTAGTAATCTATACATTGTGGAAAGTTTCTTCAAACATAAGGCAAAAGTCGTTCTTGAGTATTCTTTCAAATAGAGTATGTTTCCTCTCAGCAGTGTCAAAACTGCTAAGAGTTTTTAATTTTGTGCATAAGCCGTGGTAAAATTTTGACTGACATGCAGAAATGGACCATTTTCTGATCAGTGTATTCATCTGGAAATTGGCAGGTCTAAATTGAAGGAAATGTTTGCTGTGGTGCTTGAAATGTATCCAAAGTAATTAAAAATCACCTATATCATGATTAGGCTCTTTAAACTTAAAAGAAATTAATTTTTAAAACCCAGGGTAGGGCTTCCCTGGTGGCACAGTGGGTGAGAGTCCGCCTGCTGATGCAGGGGACACGGGTTCGTGCCCCGGTCCGGGAGGAATCCACATGCCGCGGAGCGGCTGGGCCCATGAGTCATGGCCACTGAGCCTGCGTGTCCGGAGCCTGTGCTCCGCAACGGGAGAGGCCACAGCAGTGAGAGGCCCGTGTACTGCAAAAAAAAAAGAAAAAAGAAAAAAAACCCAGGGTAAATTTTTAAAACTCAGTGAAATTTATTTTGAAAATAATTGTTCAAGTTCAGAAGTCATGAGACTCTTTTGTATTATTTAGAACACATGATTTTTTTTAATCCAAGAAAATATTTAAAAGACAATCTAATTTTATTATAGCTTTTAACTGGAGTTGAGAAACTCACTGTCTAGTTTTATTTTATTTATTTTTTATTGGAATAAAATTGCTTTACAATGTTGTGTTAGTTTCTGCTGTACAATGAAGTGAATCAGCTATATGTATCCCTATATCCCCTCCCTCTTGGGAATCCCTCCCACACCCCACCACCACCTATCTAGATCGTCACAGAGCACCGAGCTGACCTCCCTGTGCTATACCGCAGCTTCCCACTAGCTCTCTATTTTACACCTGGTAGTGTATTTATGTCAAACCTAGTCTTCCAATTCGTCCCACCCTCCCCTTCCCCCCCATGTCCACATGTCCATTCTCTACGTCTACATCTCTCTTCCTGCCCTACAAATAGGTTCATTTGTGCCGTTTTTCTAGATTCCACATATATGTGTTAATATACGATATTTTTTTTCTCTTTCTGGCTTACTTCACTCTGTATGAGAGATTCTAAGTCCGTCCACATCTCTACAAGTGACCCAGTTTCATCCATTTTCATAGCTGAGTAATATTCCATTGTATATATGTACCACATCTTCTTTATCCATTCATCTATTGTTGGACATTTAGGTTGTTTCCATGTCCTGGCTATTGTAAATAGTGCTGCAGTGAACATTGGGGTACATGTGTCCTTTTGAATTATGTTTTTCTCAGGGTATATGCCCAGTAGTGGGATTGCTGGGTCCTATGGTAGTTCTATTTTTAGATTTTTATGGAATCTCCGTACTGTTCTCCGTAGTGGCTGTGTCAATTTACATTCCCACCAACAGTGCAAAAGGGTTCCTTTTTCTCCACACCCTCTCCAGCATTTATTGTTTGTAGATTTTTTGATGATGGCCATTCTGACTGGCGTGAGGTGATGCCTCATTGTAGTTTTGATGTGTATTTCTCTAATAATTAGTGATGTTGAGCAGCTTTTCATGTGCCTCTTGGCCATCTGTATGTCTTCCTTGGTGAAATGTCTGTTGAGGTCTTCTGCCCATTTTTTAATTGGGTTGTTTGTTTTTTTGATACTGAGCTGCATGAGCTGTTTATATATTTTGGAGATTAATCCTTTGTTAGTTGCTTCATTTGCAAATATCTTCTACCATTCTGAGGGTTGTCTTTTCGTCTTGCTTATGGTTTCCTTTGCTGTGCAAAAGCTTTTAAGTTTCATTAGGTCCCATTTGTTTATTTTTGTTTTTATTGCCATTTCTCTAGGAGGTGGGTCAAAAAACATCTTGCAGTGGTTTATGTCAAAGAGTGTTTTCCCCTAAGAGTTTTATAGTGTCCGGTCTTACATTTAGGTCTTTAATCCATTTTGAGTTTGTTTTTGTCTATGGTGTTAGGAAGTGTTCTAATTTCATTGTTTTACATGTAGCTGTCCACTTTTCCCAGCACCACTTATTGAAGAGGCTGTCTTTTCTCCATTGTATGTTCTTGCCTCCTTTGTCATAAATTAGGTGACCATATGTGCATGGGTTTATCTCCAGGCTTTCTATCCTGTACGATTGATCTGTATTTCTGTTTTTGTGCCAATACCATACTGTCTTGATTACTGTAGCTTTGTAGTATAGTTTGAAGTCAGGGAGACTGATTCCTCAGCTCCGTTTTTCTTTCGCAAGATTGCTTTGACTATTCGGGGTCTTTTGTGTTTCCATACGAATTGTAAAATTTTTTGTTCTAATTCTGTGAAGAATGCCATTGGTAGTTTGATAGGGATTGCATTGAATCTGTCAATTGTTTTGGGTAGTAGAGTCATTTTCACAATATTGATTCTTCCAATCCAAGAACATGGTATACTTCTCCATCTGTCTGTATCCTCTTTTTGCATCTATGTTCATCAGTGATATTGGTCTGTAATTTTCTTTTTTTGTAGTATCTTTGTCTGGTTTTAGTGTCAGGGTGATGGTGGCTTTGTAGAAAGAATTTAGGAATGATCCTCCTCCTGCAATTTTTTGGAAGAGTTTGAGCAGGATAGGTGTTAGCTCTTCTCTAAATGTTTGATAGAATTTGCCTGTGAAGCCATCTGCTCCTGGACTTTTGTTTGCTGGAAGATTTTTAATTACAGTTTCATTACTTGCGATAGGTCTGTTTATATTTTCTATTTCTTCCAGATTCAGTCTTGGAAAATTGTACCTTTCCAAGAATTTGTCCATTTCTTTGTGGTTGTTCATTTTCTTGGCATATAGTTGTTTGTAGTAGTGTCTTAGAATCCTTTCTATTTCTGTGGTGTCAGTTGTGATTTTTCCTTTTTCATTTCTAATTTTATTGATTTGCATCCTCTCCCTTTTTTTCTTGATTAGTCTGGCTAAAGGTTTATCAATTTTGTTTATCTTCTCAAAGAACCAATTTTTAGTTTTATTGATCTTTGCTATGTTTTCTTTATTTCTGTTTCATTTATTTCTGCTCTGATCTTTATGATTTCTTTCCTTCTGCTGACTTTGGGTTTTCTTTGTTCTTCTTTCTCTAGTTTCTTTAGGTGTAAGTTAGATTGTTTATTTGAGATTTTTCTTGTTTCTTTAGGTGAAATTGAATTGCTATAAACTTCCCTCTTAGAACTGCTTTTGCTGTGTCCCATAGATTTTGGGTTGTGTGTTTTCATTTTCATTTGTTTCTATGTATTTTTTTATTTCTTCTTTGATTTCTTCAGTGATTTCTTGGTTGTTTAGCAGTATACTGTTTAGCCTCCATGTATTTGTGTTTTTTACAGTTTTTTTCCTGTAATTGATTTCCAATCTCATAGCATTGTGGTCAGAAAAGATGCTTGATGTGAGTTCAATTTTCTTACATTTTCCGAGGCTTGATTTGTGACCCAGGATGTGATGTATTCTGGAGAATGTTCCGTGTGCACTTGAGAAGAAAGTGTATTCTGACACTTTTGGGTGGAATGTCCTATAAATATCAATTAAATCTATCCGGTCTGTTGTGTCATGTAAAGCTTGTGTTTCCTTATTTTCCATTTGGATGATCTGTACGTTGGTTAAGTGGGGTGTAAAGTCCCCTACTATTATTGTGTTACTGTCGATTTCCCCTTTTACGGTTGTTAGCATTTACCTTATGTATTGAGGTGCTCCTATGTTGGGTGCATAAATATTTATAATTGTTATATCTTCTTCGTGGATTGATCCCTTGATCATTTTGTAGTGTCCTTCCTTGTCTCTTTTAACATTCTTTATTTTAAAGTCTATTTTATCTGATATGAGTGTTGCTGCTCCAGCTTTCTTTTGATTTCCATTTGCATGGATTATCTTTTTCCATCCCTTCTCTTTCAGTCTGTATGTGTCCCTAGGTCTGAAGTGGGTCTGTTGTAGACAGCATATATGGGTCTTGTTCTTGTGTCCATTCAGCCAGCCTGTGTCTTTTATTTGGAGCACTTAATCCATTTACTTTCAAGGTTATTACTGATATGTATGTTCCTATTACCATTTTCTTAATTATTTTCATTTTGTTTTTGTGGGTCCTTTTCTTCTCTTGTGCTTCCCACCTAAAGAAGTTCCTTTAGCATTTGTTGTAAAGCTAGTGTGGTGGTGCTGAATTCTCTTAGCTTTTGCTTGTCTGAAAAGCTTTTGATTTCTCTGTCAAATCTGAATGAGATCCTTGCTGAGTAGAGTAATCTTGGTTGTAGGTTTTTCTCTTTCATCACTTTAAGTATATCCTGCCACTCCCTCTGGCCTGCAGAGTTTCTGCTAAAAAATCAGCTGATAACCTTATGGGGATTCCTTTGTATGTTATTTTTTGCTTTTCCCTTGCTGCTTTTAATATTTTTTCTTTGAATTTAATTTTTGTTAGTTTGATTAATATGTGTCTTGGTATGTTTCTCCTAGGGTTTATCCTGTATGGGACTCTCTGCACTTTCTGGATTTGGGTGACTATTTCCCTTCCCATGTTAGGGAAGTTTTCTGCTATAATCTCTTCAGATATCTTCTCAGACGCTTCCTTTTTCTCTTCTTCTTCTGGTACCCTTATAATTCGAATATTGGTGCATCTAATGTTGTCCCAAAGGTCTCTGTGATTGTCTTCAGTTCTTTTCATTCTTTTTTCTTCTGTTCCTCGGCAGTTATTTCCACCATTCTGTCTTCCAGCTCACTTATTTGTTCTTCTGCCTCAGTTTTATGTTATTGATTCCTTCTAGTGTATTTTTCATTTCAGTTATTATGTTGTTCATCTATGTTTGTTTGTTCTTTAGTTCTTCTAGATCTTCTTTTTTTTTTTTTTTTTGTATTATGTGGGCCTCTCACTGTTGTGGCCTCTCCCGTTGTGGAGCACAGGCTCCGGACACACAGTCTCAGCGGCCATGGCTCACGGGCCCAGCCACTCCGCGGCATGTGGGATCTTCCCGGACCGAGGCACAAACACATGTTCCCTGCATTGGCAGGCGGACTCTAAACCACTGCGCCACCACGGAAGCCCTCTTCTAGATCTTTGTTAAACATTTCTTGTATTTTCTCAATCTGTGCCTCCATTCTATTTCTGAGATTCTGGATCACCTTTACTGTCATTACTCTGAATTCTTTTTCAGGTAGCTTGCCTATTTCCTCTTCACTTATTTGGTCTTATAGGTTTTTACCTTGCTCCCTCATCTGTGACATTTTTTCGTTGTCTTATTTTATTTTATTTTTTGATGGGTGGGATTGTGTTCCTGTTTTACTGGTTTTTGGCCTGAGGCTTCCAGCATTGGAGTTTGTAGGCTGTTGGGTAGAGCTGAGTCTTGGTGCCGAGGTGAGGACCTCGGGGTGACCTCACTCTGATGAATATTCCCTGGGGTCTGAGGTTTTCTATTAGTCCAGTGGTTCAGACTCGGAGCTCCCACAACAGGAGCTCTGGCCTAACCCTCTGCTCATGAACCAAGATCCCACAACCAACGTGGGGCGGCAAAAAAAAAAGGAAGAAGAAGAATAAAAGGAGCAGAACAATAACAGAGTAAAAAATAAGATTAGAAAACTAACAGATATGTTAGAAAGAATAAAAAAATAAAAATATAGATGAAACAACAACCAGAAGCTAAAACAGAACTACAATAGTAAAAAAGAGGAGAGGAAAGAAACAAAAAAAAGCCAGAAAAGACCTTGGCTGTGTGGGGGGGTGGGGCTTAGGCAGGGGTGGGGTTTATGTGGTGGGCAGGGCCTATGCTTAGGACCCACAGGGCCGGAAAAGACCCTGGGTGGCTTGTGAGGCTTAGGCTCAAGGCAGCAGGAGGGACCCAGGAGTGCCTCTGGCCTTGGAGGGCAGAGCACCAGGTCCAGGACCCCAGCAGGCTCACTGGGCCCTAGTGGGTGGGGGGAATTGCAGGGTGCTTTCCCCCGCATCCTCCGATCCTAGAGGTCCCCTCCCTGTTGGCCTCTCTTCTTCTTTCCCCTCACCTCCCTCCTGTGCCCCTAGGAGCCACGTGGCCAGAGGGAGCCCCAGAAGGCAGGGGACCAGACCTGGAAGCCCAACAGGCTTCCCGAGGCTTAGTGGGTGGGGGAAATGCCCTCCGCCCCTCCCCTATTCCTCCAATCCCAGAGGGCCCTCCCATCTGCCTCTCCTCCTCTTACCCCCCTTCTCCCTCCATCCTATGCCCCTAAGACCCTCACAACCCGACAGGGCCCGGGAGAATGGAGGACCAGGCCCGGGAGAATGGAGGACCAGGCCCGGGAGCCCAGCAGGCTTCCTGGGCCATGGTAAGCAGGGGAAACACCCTCCATGCCTTCCCTGATCCTCTGATCTTGGAGGGCCCCTCCCTGTCCACCACTCCTCTTCTCTGCTCAGTCCCGCCCCCCATCTCCCTCCTATACCCCTAGGACCAACGTGGCCCGGAGGGGGCCTTGGAAGGCGGAGGACCCGGCTGGGGAGCCCGGCAGGCTTCCTGGGGCCCGATTAGGCAAGGGAAACTCTAGGCGTGCTCCCACTGATATCTGAGCCCCTGAGGGTCCCTCCAGGCATGGGAACCCCTCCCCGCTCCCAGCCACCACGTCTCCTCCCCCCTCACTCCCCCCACGTCCTACCCATTGCTCAGGGGGTACTTCTCATCTCCTTGGGCGTCTAGGTCCCCCACCAGCGTGTGGCAGGCGCCCTAGTTGTGGGGAGACGTGAACTCCATGTCTTCCTACACCGCCATCTGGACTGCCCCCACCACTGTCTAGTTTTAGAAATCCTATTTTAATTGTAGCATTAATAATTATAATTAGTTGTACAATTAGTTATAATTATTTACAGTTATTACAACTAATTGTATAATTATGACCATACAATTTATAATTATTAAATAATAGCAATTTATATTTATTATATAGCTAACACATAGCTTTATGAAAGAAAAAATAAGTACCTTGTTTATAACTTGTATTTAAGTTCAGCAAAAACTATCTCAAAGAAGAGACAGTCTGCCCTTATTAAATGTACAACTAGTTCCTTGCTGATGCCAGTACTATTATATTACATTTCTGACTGATAATCAATATGTTAATTATTAAAATAAATAAGATGGCTTAAAAAAATAACATTTTCAGTCAAACAAAATAGAGAATTGATCACGATAACCCTGCATTAAAGGAAATACTAGCAGTTGTTCTTCAGGTAGAAGAATAAAAATGATCCCAACATTAATCTCAAAACTTCAGGGAGGAAAATGCGTAGTAAGTCTAGGTGAAATATGAATCTGTAAATCACTTATTGTAATGTCTTTGGGATTTAAAATATATAAATAGTTAAAAATGTAACAAACCATAACAAAAGTGAGGTAGGAAGTACATACATGGAGTTAAAGTGGTCAAGAATCTCTCATTGTTTGGTAAAAAATGGACAAATTTTATCAGACTTGAAACAAACATGTAATCTCTGTAATACAAATTTGGAAAAGAATATACAATTAACAAATTAATAGAGGGAAAAATGTGATAATAAAGAATGATGAGGCTGTGCAGAAAAGAGTTGACATAGCACACTTGAGGCTAATTTCCTCAGATAGCCCTGCTTTGCAAGTTTGTCCTTGGCTGGCATCTGGAAACTTGGATTTCAAGAAGGTTCCCACCACTCTGTGATAAGAGTGCCTAATTGTTTGGAAAAACAGTATGGTTCATTCTGAACTCTGTTCCTTCTGGTAGTCGTAATTTTGGTACTTGTAGGCAGAGGGTACATGCATGACTAGCCCCTAATGAAAATCTTGGGCCCTAAGTCTCTAGCGAGCTTTCCTGGTAGACAATTCTCACATGTTGTCACAACTTATTGCTGGGGGAATTAAGCGTCTCCTGTGTGACTCCACTGGGAGAGGACTTTTGGAAACTTGCAGCTGATTTCCTCTAGACTTTGCCGACATGCTTTTTTTCCTTGTCGATTTTGCTCTGTATTTCACTGTGATAAATCATATCCATGAGTATGACTATATACTAAGTCCTGTGAGTCCTCTGAGTGAGTGATGGAACCCAGTGTGGGGGTGGTCTTGGGGACTCCAAACATAGAGACAAAAAGAAGAGAAGAGAGAACACAGAACAGGTAAGACAAATAGAAAGAATATATTAAGATTGTAAATGTAACCCAACTATATTAGTAGTTATAATAAACATGTTTGAACCATTTATGAAAACAGACCATTTGTTATGCCAGAACAAATACAACAGATTTTTAACACATTTATTTCATACATAGTATGTTCTCTGACCACAGTGGAGTTAAACTAGATATACAGTAACAAAAAGACCCCAAAAAACTAGACAATCTTTGTATATTTAGATATTTTAAAATGTACTTCTAAATAACCCCAGGCTAAAGGAGCAATCAGAATTGAAATTAGAAAGTATTTTTAACTGAATGATAATGAAAATGCCACATAGTAATGGTTGTAAGATTGGAGTGACATCTGAGAAATGGTGTAGTAGGCAGCTCCAAGTTCCTGTCCTCCCAGTCAAAGTAGCAGAAACTGTCAGAATCAACTTTGTAAGAACTCTGAACAACAAAGTTTTATAGCAACCAACTGCATGCTCAAACAAGAAAAAGGCAACTTAGCAATGGAAGCAAAGTCTTTAGTGTTTTTACTTTTCCTTGCTCCATCCCCTCCCAGCTATGAGGCAGTCTTGAGGACAGCAGCCCATAGAGTACCAGGCCCTGGTTCTGGAGGAAGAAGAGCAGATCTTATTTGCAAATTATTGTGTCTGTATATTCTAACCTACCTGGGAGCTACCTGAAGGACTGACACAATGTGCTTATCTGTGTTTCTCCTAATTCAGAACTCAGGCCAGAAAAGCAAATTGTATCTCTGGTAAGATTTAATTTCCATAATATATAAAGGATGCCTACAGTTCAACAACAAAAGACAAACAACCCAATTCAAAAATGGGCCTGGTACTTAAAGATTTCTCCAAAGCAGACAGACAGTGGGCAATAGCACATGAAAAAGTACTCAACATTTGTTATTAGGGAAATGCAAATCAAAACCACAAGCAGATACCATTTCACACCTGGTAGGATAGCTGTAATAAAAACAATGGAAAATAAGTGTTGGTGAAGATGTGGACAAATTGGAAACCTCAGACATTGTTGGTAGGAATGTAAAATGGTGCACTGTGGAAGACAGTTTGGCAGTTCCTCTAAAAGTTAAACAGAATTACCATGTGGTCCAGCAATTCCACCCTTAGGTGTACGCTCAAAAGAATTGAAAAATTGAAAACAGGGACTCAATCAGATAGTTGTACGCCAATGTTCAATGCAACATTATTCACAATAGCCAAGAGGTAGAAGCCACCTAAGTGTCTATCAGCAGATGAGTAGATAAACAAATCGTGGCATATACATACAGTAGAATATTATTCAGGTATAAAAGGGAATGAAGCTCTCATACATGCTGCAATATGGTTGAACCTTGAAAAGCATTATCCTAAGTGAAGTAAGCCAGAAACAAAAGGATAAAGACTGTATAATTCCACTTACTTGAAATATCTAGGGACAGATTTGCAGAGACAAAAAGTAAATTAGCAGGGAAGGGAGGAATGGGGAGTTATTGCTTACATGGGTACAGCATTTCTTTTTGGAAAAAAAGTTTGGAAATAGTGTTGATAGTTGCCGAGCATTATGAATGTAATTAACACCACTGAATTGTACACTTAAAAATGGTTAAAATGACAAATTTTTGTTATATATATTTTACAAGAAAAAAATTCTAGGATTGAAAACCCCCCAGAACTTGTCCCATAAATAGCTAAAGCTATTCCTTGAGGATAGCTTATAATCTAAAATGACTATTAGAAAAGAAGACTCCATCTGGAATTATTTGAAAACAAAGAGAAAATTCCCATCTGGAGTGATTAAAAAATAATGTAGGATAAAGATAAGGTCAGAAATGAGCAATTTAGAATGTAGACATAAAGTAGAATCAACAAAGCCAAAAATTGTGCCTTTAAAAAGGCCAATAAAATTGATAGTCCCTGGCAGGAATATATAACTGTAAAAGAGAATGTACAAATAACCAATTCTAGGAATAGATAGTGTGATATAACTGTAGATCGTACAAATGGGAGATCACTGTAGGTCATAGCAGGATATTGTGAACAATTTTATGCAAATTTGAAAATTTAGGTAAATTACTAAATAGCACATTTACCAAACTGACTAGCAGTAGTAGAAAGGGAAACTGGCTCTGCAGTGCCAGTTTTGTCATAAAATAAGTGTGCATATGTGCATGCATCTGTTTTTGCATTTTTCTATCCCATCCTTCCGCAACTGGGGTTCCATAGGAGAACCAAGTGTCACAGAAAGTTGAGTGATTGTATTTTTAATTTTCTCAAAGACAGTATATAGCTGGTATTATTTTAGATCCAGAGGAACCAAGTTAATTCACTGCACATAATAGATGCTTAAGGGCATTAGGGCTTAAAACTTGTAGTTGAGAAGAGCTGCTCTAGTCTATTCCATTGATCCATTTGTTCATCCTGTGCTAAAACTACACTATCTTAAGTATTGTGGCTTTATAATAAGTATTCATATCCTGAAGAAGTCTCCAATTTTGGTCTTCTTAAAGATTGTTTTAGGGCTTCCCTGGTGGTGCAGTGGTTGAGAGTCCGCCTGCCATTGCAGGGGACACGGGTTCGTGCCCCAGTCTGGGAGGATCCCACATGCCGGCGGAGTGGCTGGGCTGGTGAGCCATGGCTGCTGAGCCTGTGCTTCCGGAGCCTCTGCTCAAAAAAAAAAAAAAAAAAAGATTGTTTTAGCCATTCCTACTTTGCATTTCCATATACATTTTAGAATCACTGCAGGGCATTCAGAAATAGACATTTAAAAAAAATGATACTGTATCAATTAGATATCCATATGGAAGAAAATGAACTTGATTTCTACCTCACACCACACATAAAAATCAATTCCTGGAGGATTATCGTCTAAAAGTTAATGGTGAAATAACAAAGCTTTGAGAGACTAATACAAGAAAATGTATTTATGTCTGTGGGGTGGGCAACATTTCTTGAAACATGACACAAAAGTTACTGACAATGAAGAAAAAGATTGGTGGATTAGAATACTCTTCATCTGAAGAAACCACTGTGAGAGTAACTGCAAACTGGAAGGAGGTATTTGCAATGCATATAACCAACAAGAGACTTGTATCTGGAATATATAAAGAACTTTTGGGCTTCTCTGGTGGTACAGTGGTTGGGAATCCGCCTGCAAATGCAGGGGACATGGGTTTCAGCCCTGGTCCAGAAAGATCCCACATGCCGTGGAGCAGCTAAGCCTGTGTGCTACAACTACTGAGCCTGTGCTCTAGAGCCCGCGAGCCACAGCTACTGAGCCTGCGTGCACAACTGCTGAAGTCTGCTTGCACAACTACTGAAGCCTGCGTGCCTAGAGCCTGTGCTCCGCAACAAGAGAAGCCACCGCGGTGAGAAGCCTGTGCACTGTAACGAAGAGTAGCCCCCGCTCGACGCAACTAGAGAAAGCTGGCGTGCAGCAACGAAGACCTAACGCAGCCAAAAATAATAAGTAAATAAATAAATTTTAAAAGACTTCTATGCAACAATAAGAAGTAGACAAACCAGTATAAGAATGAAAATATTTTTTTAAATATTAAACAAGAACTTCATAGAAGTTATACAAATGAGTCAACATATGAAGAGGTCTCAGTTCCATTAGTAGTTGGGAAACATAAATTAAAACCCCAGTGATAAATTACATCCCCCAAAAGAATGGTTAAAATCTATGAAAAGACGAAAGTGTTGCTGAGGGTGTGGAGTGGTGCAAGTGCTTAGACACTGTTTATGAGAGTGTAAATCTGACAAAGCTTTGGAAAACTGCCATTATCTACTCAATTTGAACACAGCCTACCCTGTGACTCAGAAATTTCACTTCTAGGTATATATCCAATGGGTATGGGTGCCCTTGTCCTTCAAATGAAGGTCGTTTATTTGAATGTTGGTTGTTTGCAACTTAATGCACATTTTTTTGTAGAGACAATATTATAAATTGATTGGGTTTGCATATTGGTGCATAATCATTAGTACCCAACTCTAACAAAAATCTTTGTAAATGTATCTCAAACTCTTAGTGGAATAAAATATGTAGACTAACCTAGAAACTTAATCCTCGTTTCTAACACTTTTTATGTAAGAAGGTAATCTTGTGTCATATACATTTGCACCTACAATGGTAAGGGCAAGAAGGACCCACACCATAATACCAGGAATATCTCTCTTCCCTTACCCCTTAGGATTGTTTCTTTGTAGGTAGGGGGTACTTGTAAGTTGAGTTTATAGGTAGGTGAGTGCCTCTTTGTTCCAGTAAGAATTAACATGTACATCTTGGTGACATCTCAGGGCCCTTCCAACTCAGAATTCTCATATTCTGTCATATTCAGAATTATGACTGGCACAGTAAAATAAAAATTTTTGTATGGCATATTGTTTTCAGTAAATTTAGGAGAGTGATAGATTAAAAAGTAATTCAGAGATTATCTGACGCCAATCCCCATTTTTTTTAACAGATAAGTAAACAAGCCCAGAGAAGTGACCTAAACTTCCCATGTTACTCCCTCTTCATCATCATCAAAAAATAGTTACCATATGTAGTAGAGTGTCTGCTGTTATACACATTAACTTAGTTAATTGCCAAAACTACACCTTTTACAGATAGCAAAACCAAGGTACAAAATTTAAGTAACTTGTATAGGTTTAAACCTCTCCACTATAGTTATTCTTTTAGCCTAATAGTACTGGTAACTGGACAGAAATTTTAACCTATATTGATATAGCACCTTTTCTGAGCCAGGCACTGGCAGAAAGATTTTTAGTGATGATTATTGAAAATAAAAGGGTTGTTTTGTCTAGAAAAATTAATTACAATGTCTCTTTTCACATGCATTCTGATTTTTCTTGGGATGAATGGAGAAAGGGGTATTTTTTCAAAATATTTTAAAAATAATGTAAATATCTTTTATGCATTTAGAAAAAAATTCATTTAAATTGCAGATACATATTATTTTTAAAATGGTAAGAGATACATGGTCCTCGAATTTAAATTTCTGTCTTTTTTAAAACAGTATTGAGCTCAGAGAATTGGAGAAGAAATTAAAAGCAGCTTACATGAGTAAAGAAAGAGCAGCTCAGATTGCTGAAAAGGATGCCATCAAATATGAGCAAATGGTAATCATGTTTCTGGTCATTATGTTTTCCATATTTTTAGCTTCATTTAGAAAACCAAAAATAGACCAATTTTTGGAAAATTGTTACATTCTATACAGAATTTACACTGTTAGATTTCTCAAATACTTTTATACTTTGCAGATCCTTAAGGTGTAAGAAATTATGGATATTGAGCTTTGTGTAATTTAATAGTAGAACCTTTCAGAGACACAAGGAATTAGGTTGACGCTTAGAATGAACAGCTATATTCAGTAACTCCCAGCATTCTTGATGGTCTCTAACTGATTATTCTCTGACAAACCAATACAAGTTGTTAGCATAATCAGTGTATTTTAGAATGTTACTAAATTTTTAATTTTTAAAATGTTTTAAAAAATAAACTATAAGCAGGAAACTTTTCTGTTTCATAAATATCAATCTTTTCTTCTCATGTTTTCCTCTATTTTTATCCTCTTTTCTTACTCGTGACCTACTGTGCATTACTGGTAATAGTTACTCTTGGGCAAAGGAGTTTCAGACACATGCAGCAGTAGTGTTGCACAGTATAATATAAAATAGGGTTTATTAACACTTAAAAGCAGGGTGTACGTCATCACTTGAGCACTCGTTGTCACTCATAAAGGCTAGACATAGATGAAAAGGTCTGATTGCAATGTTACACAGTCTTTTAAGTTCCCTTCTCTCATTTCTCTATTACTTTGTAGAGCATTTTGATAGCAGAGTTCCCCCTCTCCTAGATCCCTTTCAAAGATGTTATACGGCTATTAAAGAGAAAGAGGTAAAGGGAAATAGTTTGGCTTTTAAAGTTGGCCAGAATATATTATATGTTAAAAGGAAAAAAAGCAAGTTGCAAAAAAATTTGGAGAATAATACATTTCACAGTACATTTTTTAAAACTTGTACATGTGTGTATGTGTATATCAGCATCTGTGTGTGCATGTATATCAACACACATGTTCACACACACATAGAATTAGAGGGGTGATATCAAAATACTTGACCAGTGCAGTGTTATACAGGCTTCAAATAAGAACAGATGCTGGCCATAGTGAAATGTGTGTGTGCATGTGTGTTAGTATAGAAGTCGTCTGGTGGGTTGTACAGCATGCTGTTAACATGATAACCTTTGGTGTGACAGGTGGTAGGAGAGGGTAAGGAGACTTCACTTCATGAGCCATACTCTACCCTTTAAAAAATAAAGTAGAACATAAACAATGTACTATTTGACCAGTAGATTGCAGTTTAATTATTTTGATAATTGAGATTATTCGAGGCAGTTGTAGATATTTATTCTGGTTGTTGAAAGAATTGCTGTTATTTTCTAAATAAAATTGATCCACAAAAATTAAAGTCAAATACTCCTAGGACTTGACTAGGTGTCAGGATATTTAGGTGCTAGTTTTGGCTCTCTCTCTCAGCCTAAATTTTCTTATCTGTGAAATGAGAACATTGTACTTCTATAAGTGTGTGATAATTTGTACATACATGTTTTTGTCTTGTCATATTTTTTCTATAGAGCCTAGTACAACATGTGCTAAGAAAAGAGAAGGAAAGAAAGAATTTTGGTCAAGTCATATTAACAGTGTATATGTTAAAGGCATCAATTAGATCAGGAATGGCATTAGCATTCATATTTTAATCTGTTTCTTCTTTTATGTTTGATGCTGCTAGCCATTCTAGCATTTGGGATGTGATCCTAATGGTAAAGGATGACTTTTTTTTTTTTTTTTGAGGTACGCGGGCCTCTCACTGTTGTGGCCTCTCCCGTTGTGGAGCACAGGCTCTGGACGCGCAGGCTCAGCAGCCATGGCTCACGGGCCCAGCCACTCAGCGGCATGTGGGAGCTTCCCGGACTGGGGCACGAACACGTGTCCCCTGCATCGGCAGGCGGACTCTCAACCACTGCACCACCAGGGAAGCCCAAGGATGATTTTTTTAAAGTGCCCTAATATATTTACTTTAAAACATTTTGTTAAATGATTTCAAAATGCTCAAAACAAGTAAGGAGGTTAACCCATTCAAGAAGCAGGGTTGTGTCTAACTCAGAAGGAATGGTCTTGAATGAGTGAATTAAAACCTAAGAAAACAGGCACAGTGACATATGTGACCCTTTTATTAAATTAAAGTGATTACCAGGGGCCTTTAATAAATGAGAAAGAGGAGACTTCAAAGGCCAGTAGCAGGAAAGAAAATTTAGGCTGAGAGAAACTTAAGAGCTGCTCAGAGCTATTTAATAGCAGACCTGTATAAAAAAGATAGTACCGTCCTTACTCTAAATAGCAGCCAATACCCAGTGGAGCTAAAATTTGTGAAAATTGCCTACATCAACTTTTAAATAGATGAAAAAGATGACTACTGCTCTGGCAGTTAACATAGTTGTTAACAAAGCACTTCTAATTTTACTTACTGTTTTTCAAATGTGGAGTTTATTCTCCTTATTGCCCTGAGAGAGCTACTTGAAGGAATAGGAAAGCCTCTTTAGGGTTTGACTCATCATTCAAACCCTTCAGGTGACAGTGACTTACCTTTGCTTTTTACCTACACAGTTACATAATATTTTATATAACAGGCTTTATAGTATTCAATTCCATCTGCTAAAAGTATTCTATCCTACTGTGCTCAGATTTGAAAGTGGAAAGATGAATTTTGTTTTAATAACAGAAACGTGATGCTGAAATTGCCAAAACTATGATGGAAGAACACGAGAGATTAATAAAGGAAGAGAATGCTGTGGAGGAAAAACGAAACAAAGTAAAAGCACAGTACAGTCGTGACTTAGAGAAACAACTTGAAGAACAAGGAAAGAAGAAGCAGGAAGCTTATGAGCAACTGCTGAAAGAGAAACTCATGATTGATGAAATTGTTAGGAAAATCTATGAAGAAGATCAATTGTAAGTTTATCCCAACTTTCTTACATGCCTAAACATTTACATTAGATTTATCTCAGGCTTGTCATGAAGAGGAAATCACCTAAACAGTGCCCAGTACATGGTAAGTCCCAGTAAATGTTATCACATAAACTGAGACCAAGTCTTCTCTTTTTTTATAAATTTCTTTCTTTCTTTCTTCATGGCTGCGTCGGGTCTTTGTTGCTGTGTGCCAGCTTCCTCTAGTTGCGGCGAGCCGGGGCTACTCTTTGTTGTGGTGCGCAGGATTCTCATTGCAGTGGCTTCTCTTGTGGCGGAGCACAGGTTCTAGGTGTGCGGGCTTTAGTAGTTGTGGCTCGCGGGCTCTAGAGCGCAGGCTCAGTAGTTGTGGCACATGGGTCTAGTTGCTCCGCGACATGTGCGATCTTCCTGGACCAGGGCTCGAACACGTGTCCCCCACATTGGCAGGCGGACTCCCAACCACTGTACCACCAGGGAAGCCCCCAAGTCTTACTTATCTTTGTTAGCATGATAATTAATTGTCTGATAGTTAAGAAATACTTATTGACAATGGCTAAATTTTGATTTTCTTAAGTAAGCCCATATCAAGAGAATTTGTTTTCTGTTCAGTTTCCCTGGTAGACAGCTAAAGTGTAGAGTGCTGTGAAACATATATAAACAGGTGGTGGCCTTTCTGAAGTGAGATGCATAAAACATCATAATAGGTTAGAGAAGAGGCATAGTAGTAGTTGACTCAGAGAAAATTCATATCTGTTATTATATTTAGTGGCACATAGTAAACACTCAAAATGTTTGTTGCATGAAAGAATGAAAAAATTGTAAATAGGGAAGCCATTTTTCTCCACATCATTATCAACTGAAGGAAATGATACTTACATTTTTTGATATTTTATTATTATTTCTGTTACTATACAACTGCATTCACTATTGCTTTTTAGGGAAAGACAACAAAAGTTAGAAAAAATGAATACAATTCGAAGGTATATAGAAGACTTTAAGAAAGAGCAGGCTCTCTGGAGAAAAAAGAAACATGAGGAAATGGAAGAAGAAAACAGAAAAATCATAGAGTTTGCCAAGATGCAGCAACAAAGAGAAGAAGATCGGATGGCAAAAGTTCAAGAAGGTGAAGAAAAAAGGCTACAGCTTCAGAATATGGTATTAAAATAACCATTTCTTTAACACTGGAGAAATTCTGAAATATTTGTCATAGAATTTGATTCCTTTACATGTTTGTGTGTTTTTTTAAAATTTAATAGCTGACTCAGAGATTGGAAGAAATGCTGCGACAACGTGAAGATTTAGAACAAGTGCAACAGGAATTATACCAGGAAGAACAAGCAGAAATACATAGGAAGAAACTAAAAGTAAGTTTTGGAAATTGAAGGAATGATTAACATAGAGAAGCAGTAGAAGCAGTAGATTTTGAGATGAAGCAGTAGAAAGATAATAGATTTAAACCTAACCATATTGATAATTACCTTATATGTAAATAGTATAAACACTACAGTTAAAAGAGATTTTTAGGATGGGTAAAAATGCTAGACCCAGGCAGCAGTTCACAAAGTGCATCAAAAGCATGATGCAACTATATTATCTACAAAGGAACATAATTTAAATATGAAGACACATATGGTTTAAAAGCAAAAGGATGGAGAAAGATATACCATACCAACACCAACCAAGAGCATGTTAGAGTAGAAATCATGATGAATAGGCTAAATTCATGTAGAGGATGTAATAGCCCTAAAGGTGTGTGAACCTAAGTAAAACTTCAAAATACATGCAGCAAAACTGGAAAAACTGAAAGGAGAAATAAATCCATAATTATTTATATTTGAATGTTTAAATACTTCTCATTACTATATAAAATAAGTAGTCAGAAAACCATGGAATATAGTGTTGAACAATAATATCAACAAATCAAGATTTGTCAGTTTTCTAAATGGGTGTTTTTTGTTCACTTATTGTAGAATTTTAAGAGTTCTTTATGTATTCTAGTTACTAGTCCTTTGTCAGGTGTGTGTTTTACAAATATTTTCACTCAGTCTATAGCTTGTCTTTTCATCCTCTTAACAAAGTCGTTTTCCAAGTAAATGTTTTCAATTTCTGTGAAGTCCAATTTATCAGTTTCTGTTTTTATGGATCATACCTTGGTATCAATTCTAGGAAGTCTTTGCCTACATCCTGAAGAATTTCTCCTTTTTTTCCCTAAAAGGTTTCATTTTCAGTTAATTTTTGTTTATAAGGTATGAGAGTTAGGTCAGGTTTCATTTTTGCTTCTCTGTGTCCAGTTGTTCCACACTATTTGTTGAAAAGGTTTTCTCTCTTACATTGAGTTGCTTTTGTACCTTTGTTTAAAACACAGTTGAGCATATTTGTGTGTATATTCCTGGGATCTCTATTTTGTCTGTTGATCTATGTGTCTATCCCTTCAGCAGTACCACAGTTTTTTTTGTTGTTGTTGTTTTTGCGGTACGCGGGCCTCTCACTGTTGTGGCCTCTCCCGTTGCAGAGCACAGGCTCCGGACATGCAGGATAATCTTGTCTGTATCTACAAATAGTCATTGGGGAATTTGATAGGAATTATATTAAGTCTGAATATCAATTTGGGGAAAATTGACATATTCATTATATTGAGTCTTCCAGTCCATGAACACAGAATGACTCTCCACTTACAGTTGCCCCTTGAACAACACGGGTTTGAATTGTGTGAGTCCACTTATCTTCAGATATTTTTCAGTAGTAAATACTACTATTTACACAGTCCATGGTTGGTTGATTCCACAGATATAGAGCAACTGTGGATATAAAGAGCTGACTAAATTTTGTGGATTAACCCCTGTGTTGTTCAAGAGTCAAGTCTATTTAGATGATCTTTGAATTTTTTCATCAATGTTTTATAGTTTTCAGCTTACAAATCCTGTACGTTTTGTTAGATTTACATCTAAGTATTTCAGTTTTTTGAGTGATTGTAAATGGAATTTAAGTTTTAGTATCATTGTCCACATACTCATTGCTAGTGAATTGACTTTTTTAATGTTTATCTTGCGTCTCATGACCTTGCTGAATTCACTTAGTAGCTGTAGGAGTTGGTTTGTTTGTTTTTCCATACATAGTCATGTCCTCTGCAAACAGGGACAGTTTTATTTCTTGCTTTCTTATCTATATACCTTTTATTTACTTTTTTTGCCTTATTGTACTGGCTAAAACTCAGCACTGGCTAGCACTATGTTGAATAAAAGTGATGAGAGTAGACATCACCTTTCTTTGTTATCTATCAGGGGAAAAGCATTCTGTTAATTGTAGTTTTTTTTTGTAGATGCTCTTTATAAAGTTGAGGACTTTTTCTCCTATCACTGTTTTTCTGAAGATTTTTGTCATGAAGGGTGTTGAATTTTTTCAAATGCTTTTTCTACATCTATTGATATGACCATGTACTTTTTCTTCTTTAGCCTGGTTGATTGCATTGATTGATTTTGGGGGGTTACTGAACAACCTTGCATCACTGGAATAAATCTCACTTGGTCATGGTGTATACCTCTTATAATATATGACTGGATTTTAGTTTCCTAATAATGTGTTAAGGATTTTTGCATCCATATTCATGAGGAATATTGGTTTTTAGTTTTCATTTTTTATACTGGTGTCAGGGTAATACTGTCTTCATAAAATGAATGGAGAAGTATTTCCTTCTATTTTCTAGAAGAGATTGTTTAGAATTGGTGTTAATTCTTTAAACATTTGGTAGAATTTTCCAGTGAAACTATCTAGGCTAGGAGTTTTATTTTTTGAGAGTTTTAAAATATTAATTCAATATTTTATTGTATATTTATTTATTTTAAAGTTTTTATTTTATATTGGAGTATAGTTGATTTATAATATTGTGTTACTTTTAGGTGTACAGCAAAGTGATTCAGTTATACATATATCCATTCTTTTCCTGATTCTTTTACCATATAGGTTATTATAGAATATTGAGAGTTCCCTGTGCTATACAGTAGGTCCTTGTTGATTATCTATTTTATATATAGTGGTGTGTGTATGTTAATCCCAAACGCCTAATTTATAACTCCCCCCCACCTTTCCCCTTTGGTAACCATAGATTTGTTTTCGAAGGCTGTGAGTCTCTGTTTTGTAAGTAAGTTCATTTCTATTGTTTTTTAGATTCCACATATAAGTGATATCATATGATATTTATCTTTCTCTCTCTGACTTCATTTAGTATGATAATATCTAGGTCCATCCATGTTGCTGGAAATGGCATTATTTCATTCTTTTTTATGGCTGAGTAATATTCCATTGTATATACGTACCACATCTTCTTTATCCATTCCTCTGTTGATGGACATTTAGGTTGCTTCCATGTTTTGGCTACTGTAAATAGTGCTGCAGTGAACACTGGGCTGCATGTATCTTTTCGAATTATGATTTTCTCTGGATATATGCCCAGGAGTGGGATTGCTGAGTCAAATGGTAGCTCTATTTTTCGTTTTTTAGAGAACCTCCATACCATTCTCCGTAGTGGTTGTACCAATTTACATTCCCACCAACAGTGTAGGAGGGTTCCCTTTTTTCCACACCCACTCTGGCATTTATTGTTGTAGACTTTTTGATGATGGCCCTTCTGACCGATGTGGTGTGATATCTCATTGTAGTTTTAGTGATGTTGAGCATGTTTTTGTGTGCTTTTTGGCCATCTGTATGTCTTCTTTGGAGAAATGTCTCTTTAGATCTTCTGCCCATTTTTTGATTGGGTTGTTTGTTTTTTTGATATTGAACTGTATGAGCTGTTTGTATACTTTAGAGAGTAAGCCCTTGTCAGTTGCATTATTTCCAAATATTTTCTCCCATTCTGTGGGTTGTCTTTTCATTTTGTTTATGGCTTCCTTTGCTGTTCAAAAGCTTTTAAGTTTCATTAGGTCTCATTTGTTTATTTTTGTTTTTATTTCCATTACTCTTAGAGGTGGATCAAAAAAGATATTGCTACAATTTATGTCAAAGAGTGTTCTGCCTATGTTTTCCTTTTAAGAGTTTTCTAGTATCTGGTCTTACATTTAGGTCTTTAATCCATTTTGAGTTTATTTTTGTGTATGGTATTAGAGAATGTTCTAATTTCATTCTTTTACTTGTAGCTGTCCAGTTTTCCCACCACCACTTATTGAAGAGACTGTCTTTTCTCCATTGTATATTCTTGCCTCCTTTGTCATAGATTAATTGACCATAGGTGCATGGGTTTATTTCTGGGCTTTCTATCCTATTCCATTGATCTATATTTCTGTTTTTGTGCAAGTACCATACTGTTTTTTGTTTGTTTGTTTTTTTTGGCTGCATTAGGTCTTCATTGCTGCACGTGAGCTTTCTCTAGTTGCGGCAAGCAGGGGCTACTCTTTGTTGTGGTGAGCGGGCTTCTCACTGCGGTGGCTTCTCTAGTTGTGGAGCATGGGCTCTAGGCACGTGGGCTTCAGTAGTTGTGGCACGTGGGCTCAGTAGTTGTGGCACACGGGCTCTAGAGCGCAGGCTAGCAGTTGTGGCGCATGGGCTTAGTTGCTCACGGCATGTGGGATCTTCCCAGACCAGGGCTCGAATCTGTGTCCCCTGCATTGGCAGGCAGATTCTTAACCAGTGCGCCACCAGGGAAGCCCTACCATACTGTGTTCATGACTGAGGCTTTATAGTATAATCTGAAGTCAGGGAGCATGATTCCTCCAGCTCTGTTTTTCTTTCTCAGGATTGCTTTGGCTATTTGGGGTCTTTTGTGTTTCTATACGAATTGTGAAATTTTTTGTTCTATGAAAAATGCCATTGGTAATTTGACAGGGATTGCATTGAATCTGTAGGTTGCCTTTTGTAGTATAATCATTTTAACAATATCGATTCTTCCAATCCAAGAGCATGGTATATCTGTCTATCTGTTTGTGTCATCTTTGATTTCTTTTATCAGTACTTTATACTCTTCAGGGTAAGGGTCTTTTGCCTCCTTAGGTGGGTTTATTCTCAGGTAATTTATTCTTTTTGATGCAATGGTAAATGGAATAGTTTTCTTAGTTTCTCTATCTGATCTTTCATTGTTATTGTGTAGAAATGTAAGAGATTTCTGTGTATTAACCTTGTATCCTGCAACTTTACCGAATCCATTGTTGAGCTCTAGTAGTTTTCTGGTAGCATCTTTAGGATTTTCTATGTATAGTAGCATGTCATCTGCAAACAGTGACAGTTTTACTTCATCTTTTCCTTCTGTTTCTTTTTCTTCTCTGATTGCATGTTAGGACTTCCAAAAATATGTTGAATTATAGTGATGAGAGTGTACATCCTTGTCTTGTTCCTGATCTTAGAGAAAATGCTTTCAGCTTTTCACCATTGAGAAGGATGTTTGCTGTGGGTTTGTCATATATGGCCTTTATTATGTGGAGGTATGTTCCCTCTATTCCCACTTTCTGAAGAGTTTTTATCATGAAAGGGTGTTGAATATTTTCAAAAGCTTTTTCTGTAACTATTGAGATGGGCATATGGTTTTTATTCTTCAATTTGTTAATGTGGTGTATCACACTGATTGATTTGCTTGCAGATATCGAAAAATCCTTGCATCTCTGGGATAAATCCCACTGGATCATGGTGTATGATCCTTTTAATGTATTGTTGGATTTAGCTTGCTAGTATTCTGTTGAGGATGTTTGCATCTGTGTTCATCAGAGATATTGGACTGTAATTTTCTTTTTTGTGGTATCTTTGTCTGGTTTTGGTATCAGGGTGATGGTGGCCTCATAGAATGAGTTTGGGAGTGTTTCCTTCCTCTGCAATTTTTGGAAGAGTTTCAGAAGGATAGGTGTTATCTCTTCTCTAAATGTTTGCTGGAATTCAGCTGTGTTTGCTAGAGTTCTGGTCCTGGGCTTTTTTTTGTTGGAAGATTTTTAATCACAGTTTCAATTTCAGTACTTGTGATAGGTCTGTTCGTATTGGGTTGGCCAAAAGGTTCGTTTGGGTTTTTCCATGAAATGTTACAGGAAAACCTGAATGAACTTTTTGGCCAACTCAATATTTTCTATTTCTTCCTGGTTCAGTCTTGGAAAGTTGTACCTTTCTAAGAATTTGTCCGTTTTTTCTAGGTTATCCATTTTATTGGTGTATAGTTGCTTGTAGTAGTCTCTTATGATCCTTTGTATTTCTGTGGTGTCCATTGTAACTTTTCCGTTTCCATTTCTAATTTTATTGATTTGAGCCCTCTCCCTTTTTTTCTTGATGAGTCTGGCTAAAGGTTTATCAATTTCGTTTATCTTTTCAAAGAACCAGCTTTTAGTTTCATTGACCTTTTCTATTGTTTCCTTCATCCCTGTTTCATTTATTTCTGTTCTGATGTTTATGATTTCTTTCCTTCTACTAACTTTGGGTGTTGTCTGTTTTTCTTTCTCTAGTTGCTTTAGGTGTAATGGTAAGTGGTTTATTTGGGATTTTTCTTGTTTCCTGAGTTAAGATTGTGTTGCTGTAAACTTCCCTCTTAAAACTGCTTTTGCTGCATCCCATAGGTTTTGGATCATTGAGGTTTCATTTTCATTTGTTTCTAGGTATGTTTTGATTTACTCTTTGATTTCTTCAGTGATCCATCAGTTGTTCAGTAATACATAGTTTAGCCTCCATATGTTTGTGTTTTTTACAGTTTTTTTCTTGTAGTTGATTTTTTTTAATTTATAAATTTTAAAATTTATTTTTGGCTGCATTGGGTCTTCGTTGCTAAGCACGGGCTTTCTGTAGTTGTGGCAAGCACTGGTTACTATTCGATGTGGTACACAGGCTTCTCATTGTGGTGGCTTCTCTTTGTTGTGGAGCATGGGCTCTAGGCGTGCGGGCTTCAGTAGTTGTGGCATGCGGGCTCAGTATTTGTGGCACACGGGCTTAGTTGCTCCATGGCATGTGGGATCTTCCCAGACCAGGGCTCTAACCCGTGTCCCCTGCATTGTCAGGTGGATTCTTAACCATTGCGCCACCAGGGAAGTCCTTGTAGTTGATTTCTAATCTTATAGCACTGTGGTCAGAAAAGATGCTTGATATGATTTCAATTTACTTAAATTGACTGAGGCTTCCTTTGTGGCTTAGCTTGTGATCTATCCTGGAGAATGTTCCGTGTACACTTGTCCCTCCTCCCAACGCCAGACCCTCAGGCTGGGGAGCCTGACGTGGGGCTCAGAACTCTCACTCCTGTGGGAGAACCTCTGCGATATAATTATTTTCCAGTTTGCATGTCACCCACCTCGCAGGTATGGGATTTGATTATATCGTGAAAGCACTCTTCGTACCGTCTAGTTGTGGCTTCTTCTTTGTCTTTGGATGTAGAACATCTTGTATGGTAGGTTCCAGTCTTTTTTGTCGATGGTTGTTCAGCAGTTAGTTGTAATTTTGGTATTTTAATGAGAGGAGGTGAGCTCAAGTCCTACTACCCCACCATCTTGTCTCATCCCCTCAATATTCTTATTAGTTACTGAATAGAGTTATTCAAATTATCTTATTTCATATTTGGTGAGTTTTGGTGACTTGTGTTTTTCAAAGAAGTGATCCATTTTGTCTAAATTGTCAAACTTAGGTGTGTAGAATAGTTTGTACTATTATCCTTTTAATGTCTGCAGAGTCTCTAGTGTTTCATTTCTGGTATTGATAGTTTGTTTCTTCCTTTTTTTGGTCACTCTTACATTAGGATTTAATTTTATCTGATTTTTCTTTAAATTTCAGCTTTCTTGAGGTATAATTGCCACATAAAATTGTAAGATATTTAAAGTGTACACTGTGGTGATTTGATAAACATTTACATTGTAAAAAGATTCCCCCATCTAGTTAATTACACATCTGTCACTTAACAGATTTGTTTTTTTATGTGTGAGAATATTTTAAGTTCTACTCTCTTTGGAAATTTCATTTATACAAGAAAGTGTTATCAACTATAGTCACCATGTTTTACACTAGATCCTCAGACCTTATTTGTTTTAGATCCAGAAATTTGTACCGTTTTACCAATCTCTTCCTATTTCCCCCGCCTGCCAGCCTCTGGCAACCACTTTTCAACTTTCTCTTTCAATGAGTTTGACATTTTTTTTTCTTTTTTGATTCCACACGTGTTACCATGCAATATATGTCTTTCTTTGTCCAGCTCATTTCACTTAGCATAAAGCCCTCAGGGCCCATCCATGTTGTCAAAAATAGCAGGATTTCATTCTTTTTTATGGCTGAATAATATTCCATTTTATATAGATGTACCACATTTTTTTATCCATTCATATGTTGATGGACAATTAGGTTGTTTCCATATTTTTGCTATTGTGAGTAATACTGCAATGAACATGGGAGTACATATACCTTGTTAAGATCCTGTTTTCATTTCCTTTGGATATATACCTGGAAGTGGGATTGCTGGATCACATGATAGTTCTATCTTTAATTTTTTGTGGAACCTCTATACTGACTACCAATTTACATTTCCACCCACAGTGATAAGGGTTCCCTTTTTACCACATACGCACCCAACTCTTATTATCTCTCAGGTTTTTTTTGATGATAGCCATTCTAACAGGTATCTCATTGTGATCTTGATTTGCATTTCCCTGATGTTTAGTGATGTTGAGTACCTTTTCATGTACCTGTTGGCCATTTGTATATCTTCTTTGGAAAAAAAATCTGTTCAGATACTCTGCCCATTTTTTAATTGGGTTTTTCTGTTCTTTTCTGTTAAATTTTATGTCATCTTTATGTATTTTGGACATTAACTCCTATCAGATACAGGATTTGCAAATGTTGTCTCCCATTCCATAGGTTGCCTTTTCATTTTGTTGATGATTTTCTTCGCTGTGCAGAAGCTTTTTAGTTTGATGTAATCCCACTTGTCTATTTTGCTTTTGGTGTCAAATAACAAAAAAAATATTGCCAAGACTGATATAGAGGAACTTAACCCCCCTGTGTTTCCTTCTAGGAGATTCATGGTTTCAATTTCATTGATATTTTAAAGAGAGCCAGCCTTTTGCCTAATTGATATTGTCTATTGGTTTTCTATTTTCAATTCCACTGATTTCTGCTCTTCATTTACTTCCTTCTGCTTCCTTTTTATGGGTTCCTGAGGTGTAGTAGCTTAGATTATTATTAATTTTAAAATTCTTTTTCAGACTCTTTTTCCTTATAGGTTATTACAGGATATTGAGAATAGTTCCCTGTGCTATACAGTAGGTCCTTGTTGGTTAAGATGTAGTTTTTTGTTTGGTTTTGTTTTTAGCTTAGATTATTGATTTGAGACATTTCCTACATGCATGCCCTTAATGCTATAAATGCATTTTACAAAATGGATGCATTTGGTGCTATAAATTTCTCTCAAAACTGTTTCAGTTTCATCTTACAAGTTTTGATGTCTTGTTTTCATTTGCATTAACTCTGATGTATTTATTTTCTTGAGACTTCCTCTTTAACCAGTGGATTACTTAAAAGTGTGTTACTTAGTGCCCAAATGTCCAGAAATTTTTGTGTTTTTTTAAAATTATTGATTTCTAGTTTGATTCCATTGTGATCAGAGAACACACTCAATATGATTTTATTTGCTTTAAATTCTGTGAACATTTAAAAAGAATATGTATTCTGCTATTTTGGGTGAAATGTTCTATAAATGTCAATTAGATCCTACTGATTGATAGTTTTGTTGAGTTCTTCTATATCCTTGCTGATTTTCTATTTAGTTGTTGTATCAGTTGTGGAGAGAGGATTGCTGATGACTCTAACCATATATTTGTGGATTTGTGTGTTTCTCCTTAAAGTGTTTTTTTTTAATTAAGGTAAAATTCATGTAACATAAAATTGACTACTTTAACTATTTTAAAGCAGCATTTAGTACATTCACAATATTGTGCAACCATTATCTCTGTCTAGTTCCAAAACATTTTCATTACCCCAAAAGGATACCTGCATTAAGCAGTCACTGCCCTTTCTGTGCTCTTCTAGACCCTGGCAACTACTAATCTGCTTTCTGTCTTTATGAATTTGGCTATTCTGGGTGTATCATATAAGTGGGATCATACAATACGTGATCTTTTGTGTTGGGATTTCTTTTCCCCTTAGAATAATATTTTGGAGGTTTATCCATTTTGTAGCAGGTATCAGTATTTCATTCCTTTTTTTGGCCGAGTAATAGTCCATTGCATGGATATGTAACATTTTGTTATCCATTCGACAGTTTATGGATATTTGGTTTGTTTACACCTTTTTTTTTTTGACTGTCGTGAATGTTACTGCTATGAACATTTGTGTACAAGTTTTTGTTTGAATATCTTTTTCAAATTCTTTTGGGTAAATACCTAGCAGTGGTATTGCTGAGTCATAAGGTAATTCTGTGTTTACTTTTTTGAGGAAGTGCCCAACTGTTTTTCCACAAAGGCTGCACCATTGTACATTACTACTACCAGTGCAGGAGGGTTCCAATTTCTGCACATCCTTGCCAACACTTGTTATATTCTATCATGCTATAACACAAAAAAACTGAAACTAAAAAATTTCTAGACGAAGACATAAGAGAAGGTTGTTATAAACTTGAGAATGGCAAAAATTTTTTAGAAGGATAAAAAAGTCATGAGGCATAAAAAAAATTTATAAACTGGCTACATTGAAATTAATTTCCGGACTTCCCTGGTGGTGCAGTGGTTAAGAATCCGCCTGCCAAGGCAGGGGACACAGGCTCGATCCCTGGTCCGGGAAGATCCCACATGCCATGGAGCAGCTAAGCCTGTGTGCCACAACTACTGAGCCTGCGTGCCTACAGCCCGTGAGCCACGACTACTGAAGCCTGCATGCCTAGAGCCCATGCTCTGCAACAAGAGAAGCCACCGCAATGAGAAGCATGCACACCACTAAGAAGAGTAGCCCCGCTTGCCGCAACTAGAGAAAGCCCACGTGCAGCAATGAAGACCAAACGCAGCCAAAAAATAAATAAATTTTTTTAAAAAATTAATAATTTCTTAACATTGTTAAGAAAATGAAAATGCAAGCCACAGTTTGGGAGAAAATATTCCCTATATGTATATCTTACAAATAACCTTTATCCAGAATATATAAAGAACACTCATAACTTGATAAAAAATATAAAAAACCCATTTAAAAAAATTAATTTATTTTTGGCTGCATTGGGTCTTTGTTGCTGTGCGCGGGCTTTCTTTCTAGTTGCGGCGAGCAGGGGCCACTCTTCACTGCAGTGTGTGGGCCTCTCACTGCGGTGGCTTCTCTTGTTGCAGAGCACAGGCTCCAGGTGCATGGGCTTCAGTAGTTGTGGCTCACGAGCTCCAGAGCGCAGGCTCAGCAGTTGTGGTGCACGGGCTCAGCTGCTCTGCGGCATATGGGATCTTCCTGGACCAGAGCTGGAACCCATGTCCCCTGCATCGGCAGGTGGATTCCCAACCACTGCACCACCAGGGAAGCCCCCCAGTTTTTTTAAATGAGCCAAAAGTTTGAACACTTTGTTTGTTTGTTCTGGCCACACTGCATGGCTTGCAGGATCTTAGTTCCTTGACCAGGGATTGAACCCATGCCCTAAGCAGTGACAGTGTGGAGTCCCATCCACTGGACCACCAGGGAATTCCCAAAAGTTTGAACAGTTTGTAAAACTAGATATATGAATAGCCAAGTACACAATATATTATAGCTATTAGTACTATTATTTGTAATATTATCAGCAATATAAAAATGGAACATTATTTTAGATACTGTTTCATTAATGAGGAGGAAATAGATACCATGTAAAATATCAATACTTATTTCATGTAAATAATTAACTGCATGTAAGAATATAAAATGTGTCCAGTTTTTTAAAAAAAGTATCTTAATGTAATCCACTTATAGATACCTAATGTCAAATAACCCCAAAAGCATTAAGAATAAAATGATGGAGGAAGGCATAACAGGCATATATGACCAAATGGGAAGCAGGTAGGCAGGGTTATCACTAGGTAAGTGGAACATCAAATGAATCCCAGATACCACAGATAAAAGGTATAATCACCAAGGGAGGTATAACAGAATGAACATTTAATCTTCCATGTAACGTTGTACTGAAGTACGTAACTTTAAAAGCTGTTAGATCGCCAAAGAAAATTTACTGGAATAATACAAGGGGAAAGGGTGTTTAAACATCACTAGAAATTAATAACAAATATTTTAAACTACTAACTGAAAATTTAAAAACTTTCTTTTCAATTATTATTGGTTGAAGAGGATATTTGCAAAAAATTCAGAGGATAAGATTATGAGCTATCAAAATCTATCAGGCAATTAATTATTAAATGAGAAATATTAGAAAAAACTGTGTAGGCACCCAACTCAGTAACTGAGAAAACAATATAAATTCAAGTATGAGGCAAGAATATGGAAGGAAATAATAAAGATACAAGTAGAAATAAACCCAAAATCAGGAGAACACATTAGCATTTATTAATCCAGTTGCTTAATATTGGGAGGAAAAAGATTTTACTCTGGAAAAACGTAATAAAAAAGAAAAAAGGTGAAAACAAAATTTGAAGGAATAAAGGGTCTATAAAGAGAGTAGATTAGAAAAATACTGAAAAGTTGTTCAATTATCTACTAATAAAATGAAAATCTCAATGGCATAATTTTCTGCATTAAAAATACAGTGATTTCAAAAAATGTAGGAAAACTAGACAAAATAAGATTATTAAGGATATTTCCTCTATCACAAGACTTTTGTGCCCTGCCTCACATCTTCTCAGTCTCACCTCTGATTTCAGTGACAGCTTTGGGGAACAGTTGTGAGGGCTCAGACGGACTCTGTGCTGACGGCTTCTTAAAGTGCAGGGGTGTGTGTGGGGGCAGGGAGGTAACATCCTTTGGGGCATCCCTCAACCAACAGTGGACAGAAATTGAGGGATAAATTCTTCTCTGCCTGGCGGCCTTTGGGAAGGTCCTAAAAGGTGCTCCATGCATTCCTCACAAGGTCCTGGCAGGATTAAGCCTCAGTTGTCTGAGGCGGTAACCAGCTCAGTGATGTACCCTTGTGTTGGCTTTTCTTCTTTCCTTGTTTTACTCTGTCCCTCACCACTGAGATTCCCTCCCCAGTAAAATATCTATATATAAGTCCTTGTTTAAGGCTCTGCTTTCAGAGGAGAACCCAGACTAAGATATCTCTAAAAAGTTTCCAGCCTCAGAGTAGTTTTACAGCAAATTACTTCAAACCTTCAGTGAACAGCTGTTCCTCAAACCACATAATGGGTTTTAGAACACAGAAAAGGATGGAAAATTATACAGTTCATATTATGTAACTACATAATCCTGATCCAGACACATCAGAGTACATGAATACTTTTCTGGTTGAAAAAACATAATAAATGGTGTGTTGTTTTGCCAAACTCTTCCCTGTTCTTTAGCCAGATGTCTTCACCATTGGATTAAACTAAAATTTGTATGGGAGATGGTTGCCAGGCATGTCAACAGTTCATTTAGTTCAATATGTACTGAATTTCTCTGTGCAAAGTATTATGATAAGCTCTGGAGGAATTCAAAGCTAACTGACACAGCATCTCTGCCTCCAGTGAGCCTTTGACTTCTATGAGATATATGGCAAATAAACACAAACTATATATTACAAAATCACTACGTGCCCAGCATCCCAAAGGAATATAAGATATGCCATCTATGAATTTATTTTTAGTGAGGAGATGAGGCATGTATATATGGAATAAAATTAAATGATGGAATATTAAATGGTATAAGAGCTCACAAAGAGAGAGAAGTTTGAGTTACAGTGATTAGAGAAGACTATGGAGGTAGGATTTGAAAAGAGGATTAGATAGGGATAAATGAAGAAAAAGAGGCTGAATGATCAATATAATGAACAAAGTTGCTGTAACTGATACTGCAGATTGGCTCTCTTAAAACCCACTCCTACTCCTACCACATCCTACCCCGTTTTAAATTCATTTGTCTTTATTATAAAGACTATAAAGTTAAAACTATATTTCTCTTCTTTTAGCTAGAATTCTTCATATGAACTATGTTACCTCCAACAGTCATCACCCCCACTTCAAGGTGTGAAGATGGAAGTGAGCAAAATGAGATAGCAGTCAGAGTTACCATAATAGGACTTGAGCAGTGTGAGGGCAGCTTGGTTCCCTGGCCTTCCTGGAAGTTCTGTATGCCACCTGATGGCCTATAGTAAATCCCTTGTAGTTTGTTTTATCTGTAGGTAAGAACCTTGGCCATCTGGGTGTTGTTAAGGCAATATTTTGAATGCTTTGAAGATTCTGGCCTACCTGGAGCTTGTATTAGAATTGAACAAAGTTTGTTAGATTAGCAAATGATTTAAAATTTACATCGGTCCTAATTGAATAGATAGATGATACAGCAAAAATGGGTGATGACTGTAAAATTCTTTGTATTTTTTGAAATTTTTCATAATAAAATGTTGGGGAAATTAAACCTTGTAGGAAAGGACTTTAACTGCTTCAAGTAAATTTGAATTTCCCTGAAATACTCTGATTGTCATTGCTAGATTATTGTTCTGAAAAATATTTATCAATGATTTGAACACAAGTTTCTAGAATGATTCATAGTTGGTACAAATTATACAGATGACAAATTTAATAAACTGAGATACGCAAAAATTTTTTATATCAGCTATTTTCAAAGTTAATGCGTTAATTCTGACTACAGAAACAAGGTGGTAAATATATATTAATTAAAATAAGTAATAGGAGGCAATCCAAGGGTAACATGTACTTTGTGTAACTATTAGTTTTTAAAGGATGGGGCAAGTGTTACCTTGAAAAGCCTTAATTTTTCAGTTTTATTTCATATCGTAACACTAAGCTTAATCAAACTCTGTCCTACCCTCTCTTTATAAATCTGCTGTAAAGACATAGTTACTGAATTAACTTTTATATGTATTGTGATTTAGGAAGAAGCAGAAGAGAAATCGAGAAAGCAAAAGGAGTTGAAGCAAAATTTTATGGAACAAATGGCCTTGAAGGAACTAGTACTTCAGGCTGCAAAAGAGGAAGAGGAGATCTTTAGAAAAGCTATGCTGGCGAAATTTGCTGAGGATGATCGAATAGAATTAATGAATGCTCAGAAGCAAAGAATGAAGCAACTAGAACACAAGAGGGCTGTGGAAAAACTTATTGAAGAGCGTCGCAACCAGTTCCTTGCAGAAAAAGTAAGGAAAAGTATTTTGGGTTTTTTTTTGGTAATTATCATTGAATAACAACCAGCTAATTTATTTATCCACTAAACATTTAACTGAGAACCGTTTATGTGCCAGATGTTAGATATCCATTTACTAATCATATGATATATAAATTTTATGACCACTTGTTAATTAATGAATCTAGAAAATATTTATTGATGCTTTCTGTGTGTTAGACATTGGTTCGTGTTGAGAACACAAAGATAAATATGACTAAGTCCATATCATCTATGAGTTTTTGGTAGTGTTTAAGAAAAGTACCTTAAAAACAATGATTATAAAGGTATATCAAGTGCATGTGATGATAATTATACAGACATGGACATCTTGGTATGGCAGAGAGGAGACAGATCATGAATGCCCTGGCTGCTATTCTAATGGTGGACTTTATCCAGGGAGACCCACTGAAGAATTAAGACAGCTACATGATAAGATCTGCACTTGGAAGGATGACTCAGGTAGCAGTGTTGAGGACAGATGTGAGGGGAGTAAGACCAGAGACAGGAAGATCAGTAAGGAAGTTTTTATAGTTATCCCAGTGATAGGTGATGAAAACCCATGTGAACAGAGAAGGGATCCATCTGTGAGATGTTAGGAAGGTAGAGTTGATGGGGCTTGGTGACCAATTAGTTCTGGAGAGTTGAAAGAAGAATTAGGCTACTACTAACAAATAATGCTATTATGTACTTCCATCTTCAGTGAGTGGTGATGTGCTACAGAAAGTGTATGTACAAAGAAAAACAGATTTTGAGGGAGTATATAATTCCATTTTGTCCACATTGATTTTGAGGCCCAGGGGAAGATTTCTTAGTTGGAAATGTAGATTTAAGAATTGGTGAGGAAACTAGGTTTGTGACTTCGGACACATTGATTTGTGTATTTGTGTTTCATCCGTAAAACTGAAATAATACTTTAAGAACCAAATAAGAAAATGTGTAAGTGTTTTGAAAAGATAAAGAACTCTAAATACGAAAAGTACAGATTAGGCATATGGCAAATATTTTTAAGTAGTTATAGAAGTGGTAGTAATAATAACTAACATTTACTGAGCATTTTCATATGTCATTCACTATTCTATACTCATTACAAGCAAAGTAATAACTTTTAACTTTCAACCCTGTGAATTAGGTACTATTACTACCCCCATTTTAAAGATGTGGAAACTGAGGCATAGAGATTATATGTATTGCCCAAGGTTTCACAGCAAGTAAGTGGCAGAGCTGGGATTATTAAATTAATATCATAATGCTGATCTTTCCTGCATGGGTAGACAAAAAGAAATCTCAAGATATTCTTATAATCAACAGATACTGATCTGCTAGGCATTCTGCTGAGTGTTGGTGAGGGAATCAAAACAAATAAAAGCTCATTCTGGTAGCTTCTAACCTAGCAAAAGAAAATAAGGTCTAGATACCCAAAAGACTCAACTATATATAGCACTATATTAAGAATATATTTCTTAAATGTACAATGTAAACATTTGTAGAATGTGGTAGTGTGGGATTTACTAGTGTGCAATACCTTTACGACAGAACTATGTGGACTTATCTGGAAATACATACAAAATGAATAAAAGAAGACAGAGGAAGGCTATTCCAAGTTGGCAGCATATGGAATTATCAAATGGAGAAACCTGAATAGTAGGCAGAGGAGTTTGGACATGATACAGTAGAAACTGGTTATCATAATATGGTGTTTAACAAGAGGAGAAAGTAGTAATTTAAGAGTGAAGAGATGACCTGGAATAGGTTAACAGAGCAGTGGAAGGAGAGAGAAAGGGTAGAGTTTAAATATTTTTAAAGGAAGAATAGATGAGACTTGTATGATTATTTTGGACCATATAAGGTAGAGTGGAGGAAGGAGTCAAAATAACTCTCAAAGTTTCAAACATGAGAAACTCAAGGAATACAAGTGCTGTTGTTTTGAATTGGAGCAAAAAGATATAATGACTTCATTTTTAGTCATACTGAGTTTGAAATAGAAACGCAAGTTGAAAAATCCTGAAGGCAGTTGAACAGAAGAAAACTTAGGTCAAGTATTCTTAGACAAGCATTTCTGTCATTAAGTAGCACAGAGAGTTTCAAACTAAGGTGATTCTTCCAAATAATATATTATAATGAGAAATAATCAGAGGGCCAGTGACTGAGACTTGGAGAACATTCTAGTTAGGAGGTGGAAGTAGTAGAAAAAATTGCCAAGACCAAGAAATGGTCAGAAAGATAAAAGAATCTGGCAGTCATAGAAAACCAAGAGAGATCAGCTCTTTTGACTGCTGCAATGACGTGTTGAGAGACTTGGGGTTCAATTTTTGGCTTTCCTCTATACTTAATCAACTCTTTTTAAAAAATATATTTATTTATTTTGGCTGCGTCAGGTCTTAGTTGCGGCACGTGGGATCTTTTGTTGTGGCGTGCAGGCTCTTTGTTGCGGCACCTGGGCTTCTCTCTAGTTGTGGCCCATGGGCTTAGTTGCCCCGCAGCATGTGGGATCTTAGTTCCCTGACCAGGGATCGAACCCATGTCCCCTGCATTGGAAGGCGGATTCTTAACCACTGGACCACCAGGAAAGTCCCCTTACGCCGTAGTTCTTTTGTCAGATTTCCAGATGCCTAAAGGACACAGTTGGAAATCTTGTGGGTGCCTTAGAATTTAGGTTTCCAAAAGTGAATGTAACAGACAAACCTCCAATTTCTGTAGCCTGAATCTTGGTTAAAGACAGGCTTCAGTGACTGAGTGAATATGCTATCACCTAGGAATCATTCCTGGACTCTTCCTATTTCTTACGTAATAATTTTTAGTCAGCCACCAAATCCTATTGATTCCACCTCAACAGTCCTATTGATTTCACCTCTTAAATTCAGTTTCTCTTCTTCATAACTTAATTTAGACATTCAGTATCATTCTGTGGACTACTGAAATTGACTTATAATTGGTCTCCTTGTGGCGTCTGCTACCAGTTAGCAAGGTATAAAAAAAATCTCATTATGTCCTCCTCCTGCTTAACTTAAGTGGATTCCTACTGGATAAAACTTCAATTCTGTAGCTTTGATATAAACCAACCATTATCTACTGTAACCTTTAAGGGAGATAATTACCTTTAAAGCACCTAGCATTTTGCCTGGTCAGAGCAAAGTGATCAAGGAGACTGAAAATTAAAAGCCTTTTGAAATTGACCAGAAAGCTTTGAATACTCCTTGTATAGAAAGAGGTAGAACCAGTGACTGTGACTGTCCTACTATCTCATGGCTTACAGAGCTAATCTGAAAGCTATTGGAAAAGTTAGCAAGACAGCTATAAATGGAAGAAATCTGAAAATATTACCTAAAGCATAAATACTTTTACAAAAAATTTATATCTTAATTTTTTTAAAATTGTAAACGTTCCCAATATGAAGCTGTGGGCTTAATTTCAATATCAGTGAGATTGGGTCGCATTTCTATTCTGGTCCAAGGGCAAGGATGAATTTTCATGATCATAGAATCATGAATCCATTCTATTACACAATCATATAAGGCTCTGTTTTTTTTTTTTTTGTCCTCATGAACAAATTGGTTTCATACCTTTCTAAAATATTTACCCTAATTAACTATAAAAATGTTTTTTAGGATGAACAGTTAATGTGGTCTACCACATCCTAAAAAGGGAGATCCTGTATTACACCCAAATTAGAGCCCATATACATCACTGGACAATGAGTGAATTTTTCTCATAACATTATAGAACTTCTTGCACCTCCCTATTATAAGGAATAGATCAGTTAGGATCGTGCTTGGCTACAAGTAGTCTCAAATTAACAGTGGCTTAGTAGATAGTTTACTATTCCCTCACATGAAAGTCTAGAAATTGAGACTTTATTCATAGTCTTCAGGAACCCAGGCTCCTTCTAGCTTTTCGTTATGGCTTCTGTAGGCTATAGCCATCATCTTCATGGTTTAAATTAGATCTTCAACCTTCATATCCATGTTTCAAGCAGCAGATGGAAGAAGTGCAGAAGGGACAAAGGATATAAGATTGATTCCTGGAAACTGCCACCTGACACTTTTGCTTATATTCCATTGGCAAAATCCTAGTCCTGTTGTGACCACATTTGACCCTAAAGGAGTGTTAGAAATGTAGTCTAAAAAAAAAATCAGGTATAGTGATTCTATGGTAGATTCTATTACCCTGTTTCATCTTAGAGATAAAATAATTAAGAGCAACTCAACCCTTTGATTCAGTAGCAACATGGGTGAAAGTGTAAGTCTTTTCTCAATTAGCTGTCAGTGATACTTCTAATTCTGTAATACAAATGAATCTGACATGATAGTAGACAAAATATTCTCAGGAGAAGCAATTCCAGGTTTAACTGGCATTGGATATGGCTGTGTCCTAGCATTCCTCTGTATTTTCATTCAATTACTTTAAAGAGATTATATTGAAGCTTGCCTCTCACTGTAGCAAAAAAGACAGATATCCTGCTTTCTGGTTTACATGACTTTAGTTATTTCAAAGAAAAGTTTAGCATTAATACTACTTTAAAGTAATTCTTGGCAGAAATTCATCAATGTTTTTTCAGTGGTCTGCCTTTAGTATCCTTCACTATCCAATAGGACTATTTGGATATATTTCCATAAGAGTTCTTTTAAGCCCTAAAACGTGTTAAAGCTAGTCAGCTCTTCCATATTTATATGGCACAGAAGTTTGGTGTGGTTGTCTATCAGACGTTTGTTTGTTTGTTTATTTTTGGCTGTGTTGGGTGTTTGTTGTGGCACGCGGGGGCTATTCTTCGTTGTGGTGTGCTGGCTTCTCACTGCGGTGGCTCCTCTTGTTGCAGAGCAGGGCTCTGGGCACGCAGGCTTCAGTAGTTGCGGCTCATGGGCTCTAGGGTGCAGGCTCAGTAGTTGTGGCGCAGGGGCTTAGTTGCTCCACGGCATGTGGGATCCTTCCAGACCAGAGCTCAAACCCATGCCCCCTTCATTGGCAGGCGGATTCTTAACCACTGCGCCACCAGGAAAGGCCCTCTATCAGAACTCTTGCCTGTTGGAACTCTTGCTCTTACTCTTGTGCTTCATACAGGCTTTACAAAACTTTATATGGCAGTACTTACCTTTTAGATATCCCTATACTGTTTTATCTACCTTTTTTTTCATCTTACACTGTAAGCTGCTTTCAGTACCTGGAGTATGGTAAGCACGCAATAAATATTTGTTGAATTAATTAGGAAATAATTTCTTTGAATCTTTTTTCCTTGGTAATGAAGATACTTGTCCTGAAAATATGTACTTGCCTCCCTAAAATCCCAGTCATAGCTGGGATTTTTCTTGTAACTTTAAAGAAATAGTGACTGTAATATATACATATATATATATATATATAAAATAAGGTAAAAGATATATATTATCTAGTACTTATCAGTTTTATCTGATTTACTGCAAGAGTAAATTAGACAAATTTATCGGACACATTCTTAGTTTAATGTGTTTTCTGACAATAAAATAAATTTTATTTATATTTCCAGCAACGTGAACTGGAGGAATGGCAGTTGCAGCAAAGAAGGCAAGGATGTATTAATGAAATTATTGAAGAAGAAAGACTAAAACTTCTCAAAGAACATGCTACAAAATTACTAGGATATCTCCCTAAAGTAAGTGACATTTAACATATAACCTCTAATAGTGGGGAAAAAAACATGGTATTAAGATTTCAGAGGGAAACTGAAGATGGTGGAGTAGAAGGACGTGCACTTGCTCCCTCTTGTGAGAGCACCAGAATCACAACTGCTGAACAATCATCAACAGGAAGACACTGGAACGCACCAAAAAAGATACCCCACATCCAAAGACAAAGGAGAAGCCACAATGAGATGGTAGGAGGGGCACAATCACAATAAAATCAAATCCCATAACTGCTGGGTGGGTGACTCACAAACTGGAGAACACTTACACCACAGAAGTCCACCCACCCACTGGAGTGAAGGTTCTGAGCCCACATCAGGCTTCCCAACCTGGGTCTGAATGTTTGCTCATTAGACACAGAACTGAGGCAAGAGCCAATCCCATGCATGAATCTGGCAAAGCTCAACCTCTTCACCCTGACCTCCCTCATATCATACATACTATAGGGCTGTTTCAAAACAAGGGTAGAGGGTATAGTATGGATTAAATTAATTCCTATTCAGCCCATCAAAGCAGTAGTACTTGTAGTAATAAAGCAGAAGAGCCCAGATTCCTATGACAAGTTCTAACACAGGATCTGGTAAATCAGGAAATCAGGTCAGGCTAAGAATATTTTGTATATATCAAGTAATAATTTCAGAAAAATTTTTTTCATAAATATATTAGATCTTGTTATCTTGGAAATAACTTTACAAACCTCATGTCTGTATATCTGTTAGCGTTAATGAACATTTAGTGAATTATTCTGGCATTCACAGTAACCCACAAAATATTTTTCTTGTAGGGAGTATTCAAAAAAGAGGATGATATTGATATGCTTGGTGAAGAGTTTAGAAAAGCATATCAGAAAAGGAGTGAAATTTGTGAAGAGAAGTGATATCATCAAAATTTGGTAAACCTGGATTCTTTTGTATGTTACCACTAGATGTCAGTGTAACTTCTGTTTTACAGTTCGGTGAGGGTAGGAATCCATTCTTTGTCTTTGGATTTTCTAAAACATCTGTATTTCATCATTTATAAACAATTATTTATAAGAAAACACTTGTTTTTGATAAAAATTAAATTACTGAGTATTTTTTCACTGCAAAATTAATGGCAAAGTTAATTGCTTTTAATCAAACTGTTGTTTTTGTACTAATAATTTGAAGATCTGAATTCTGCACCACACTCCATATAGAGGAATATATATATATATATATATAAAATCCAACAACCCAGGGGACTAACCTCTTCATACCACTTCTATCTATGTTGGTGTCTTGGAACTTTACTTCCCTTATTTGGCCAGGGAAAACTTTACTTTTCTCCTCTCACAGTAGACAGGAAAAGAGTGAGGAATTTCAACGTGCTTTACTAGCGAATGCACTTAATTGTCAGTAAGAACACAAACAGTTTCTCTCATATAAACATCATTTAAAACCTAGAGTTACATCTCTAGAACATAAGTGCAGTTGAAAAAGGGCTAGATGGTCATAAGAAAGATATCAAAAGTTAAATTCCTATTGCTTTATTTTATAAAATATTTCCATTTTGTAATAGATATCAATTTTACATACCCAGATCTACACAGGGAATTTGGAATTATTTTGATTTATCAAGTATCTTCATTTCTATTTCTTAGAGTAAAAATAATTCAAACCATTACAACTTAAGTTAAATAAAGGGTATATCCACCAGGCACTATAGGTTAAAAGGTAGATCACTTATTTCCCCATTCGAGTGCCTTCATAAATTCCTCTTCAGTGAAAGACAACATCTTGGCAGCTTCAATATGCATCTGTGTTTAAAAACAAATATTGTCTAATTTAGTGTTAAGAGTAGACCACAGAACAACAGGAAATTTATAAAAGTGTGTGTATAATATGCTATCAAATTAAGTTTTGTTGTAGGAATATGTAATTCTAATTACAGTGTGACATTTGAAATGGTCAGCCTCTAAAAACCTGCGTTCACTGCTGGTATTGTACCAACCTGTTGAGAGAACAATTCAATAATATTGTAATACCTAATCTTTGCAAAAAGGGACAGTGGCAAAGCCATGAATTCATATCCTCTTACCACTAGGTAACTCGTGTAGTGAACAGAACAAAAGTGGTTTGTAATCAGTTTTCACTCTTCAGGAGGCAAACGGATCCCCTAAGTTATTTCTATATATGGTATCTTCTTTAGTTAGGGAGTATCCATATTGTATTTAGTAGTCCTATTTCTACATTTCTAATTTACTTGCACTGATGTATAGATAAAATTTTGTGACTAAGCATGTCAAAATAAACATATCTAAAGTAGAATACTAAATATCTTAGTAGAAAGAGCCAAATAACATCTACGATTTATTTTAACTTTGTTTTTTAGGATAAACTCACCTTCTGCCTTTTCAAAACATCGATTAATTTTAATTGTTTCTTGAACCCTATCATTAATTCTCCTTTTTGTCTTTCTAGCTTCTTGTTTTCTGATTTTAACACTTCAATTTTTTTGTGTTCTTCATTTGCTATATCCTGCAAAAAGAAAAAAATAATCCCATTTATTCTTTGCAGTATTTGAATGGAAAAAATGATATCAGCAATAAAAGCTATTTTTAGTTTTTGCATTACTAAATTACTGTAACTCTGATAACTTTTAATGATGCTCACACCTCTAGCATTTTAAAAAACGTTTTTAAAATAACAACTCAGTTCTAATTCCAATAATGCCAAAGTAGCTTATATTTGAAGGCAGAGATGAGTAATCAGTAGTAGGCAGAAACTGGAGACGGTTATGATCCTTGAAAAAAATGGAAGCATACTGGTTGAGATCCACATTCAGCTGGTTTCTGAGAGCACTTTTCAGTTCATTGGTTCACAGGGACAGACCTGAAGCAAAAAGTATCAGTCTTATTGGGCTAAGGAATTGGACAGCATGGCTGCCACGATGGTAGAAATTTCCAGGTGGGAAATCCCTCAAAATCTGCATGCACAGTTCCCTCAAATCCTTGGCACCTAAATAACACGTGCAGGGTGTTCCTCACAGTCGTGGTCTAAAGAGCTGAGCAGAGAATTCAGCCACTGCCTGTGATAAGGAAGACCGAGTTTGTAATCTTGGTAAAAATTAATTGGATGAGCTCTGCAGCAATTTGGACAATGGAGAAAAAGGACCAGTGAACTCTAAGACAAGTAAGTAGAAACTATGTAAGTAGAGGAACATCCGGTACTTGGAAAAAATGTGAAAGGATGTCTTTCATGCAAAAAGGGAAATGATACCAGAAGGAAATCTGAATCTACATACACACACATTTAAAAAAAAAGTATCAGAAATAGTAACACGTGGTAAATACTAGTAGCGTTTTTCGTTAAAAACTTCTCTTTAAAAGATAATTGACAGTGGGTTAGATTTGGTTGCCAAGATGGCAGAGTAAGACCCTGAGCTCAACTCCTCCCATGGGCACACCAAAATTACAACTATGTACAGAACAACTATTGATGAGAAAGACCTGAATCTAACAGAAAAGATCTTCTCCAACCAAGGATATAAAAAAGGAACCACAATAAGATAGGTAGAAGGAGTGGAGGTGCAGTATTGTCAGGACCCATACCCCAGATGGGCAACCCACAAACGGGAGGCTAATTACAATTACAGAGGTTCTCCCTAAGGAGCAATGGGTCTAAGCCCCACATTGGGCTCCCCAGCCTGTGGGTCTTGTACTGGGAAGACAAGCCCCAGAATGTTTGGCTTTGAAGGCCAGTGGAGAGGAGACCCAGAGGGCTATGGGAAATAGATATTCCACTCTTAAAGGGTGTACACAAAATCTCAAATGCTGCAGGACCCAGAGAAGCAGCAGTAATTTTTCAAAGGAGCCTGGGTCAGACCCACCTGCTAATCACCAAGAGGTTAGAGGCAACTGAAGTTCATCCTTGGGACATAGGCATTGGCAGCAGTCATTTGTGGGAGCCCATTCTATCACGTGGACACTGATGCTGGGAAGCACCACTTCAGAGTCCTCCTCTAGCTTACTAGCAGTGGGACATGGCTCCACCCACCAGCCTGTCAGCACCAGTACTGGGAAGCCTCAGGCCAGGCAACTAGCTTGGTAGGGAAAAAGCCCCATCCACCACCAGCAGGCAGGCTATCTTAAGACCCCCTGAGCCCATAGCCACCTGGAACACAGCACAGCCCTGCCCACCAGAGGGCCCAGGACCCTGTCCCCCACACACACGAGCAGAAGCACTAGCCCCAGGATCCCCAGGGCCTTGCAACCAGAGACCCTGGGACCCAGCTCCACCCACCAGTGGGCTGACACCAGCCCAGGACCACCACAGCTTGCCATGGCAGGACCCAGCCCAGCCACCAGCACTGGGTGCCTCCCCACCGCTAGACCCTGGCCCCGCCCACCAGCAGTCCAACACCATCTCTGAGACACATTGGGACCCTTGGCAAGATTCAACACACTTTCATGATAAAAAAACACTTAAAAAACAAGGAACAGAAGGATTCTATCTACTTCAACATGATAAAAGCCATATATTGACAAGCCCACAGCTAACATCAAACTCAGTGGTACAAGACTGAAAGCTTTCCCTCTAGGATCAGAGACAAGACAAGGATGTTCACTTTTGTCACTTTTATCCAACACAGTACTGCAAGTTCTGGTCAGAGCAGCTAGGGAATAAAAATAAAAGGCACCCAAATCAAAAAGAAGCAAGATTATCTCTGTTCACAGATGACATTGTCTTGTATGTACAAAACCTTATAGATTCCACAAGATTCCACAATTTATTCATCCGAATAAATTAATTTGGCAAAGTTGCATGATATAGAATCAACGCACACACAAAACCAGTTGTGTTTCTATATACTACTAATGAACATTCCTAAAAAAATTAAGAAAACAATTACAAATATAATACCATCAAAAAGAATAAAGTACTTAGGAATAAAAGTAACCAAGGAGGTGAAATGCTTTTACACTGAAAACTTCAAAACACTGCTCAAAGTATTTAAAGACAAACGAATGGAAGGATATTCTGTGGTCATAGATTAGAAGATGTCAATACTACCCAAAGAGATCTACAGATTCAGTATGATCTTTATCAAAACCCCAATGGCATTTTTACAGAGATAGATCCATGCTAGCTAATATTTATATGGAATCTCAAGGGAACGCAAATAGCCAAACAATTTTAATGAATAACACAAGTTGAAGATCTCACACTCCCCAATTTCAAAACTTATTACAAATCTATGGTAATCAAAATAGTGTAATTACGGACATAAAGAAATATTTACCAATGTAATAAAGAGCCCCCAAATAAACCCTTGCATATAAAGTCTAATGATTTTTGACAAGGATGCCAAGACCATTCACTAGGAAAAGATGGCCTCTAACAAATTGAGCTGGGAAGCTAGATATCTCCATGCATAACAATGAAGCTGTACACCTAGTTCATATCATATACAAAAATCAACTCAAATTTGGTCAAAGACCTACATGTAAACCCTAAAACTATAAACAATTAGAAGAAAATGTAGGGGAAATGATCATGACACTGGGTTTGGTTGTGGATTCTTGGGTATGAAACCAAAAGTACAGGCAAACAAAAGAAAAAAATAGATAAATTGGATTACGTCAAAGGACACAATCAACAGAGTGAAAAAGAAACCTACAGAAAATATTTGCATATCATATATCTGATAAAGAGTTAATGTCCAGAATACAGAAATAACTCCTACAAATAATAAAAACACAATCAATTAATAAATGGGCAAAGGACTTGAATAGATAATTCTCCAGAAAAGATATACAAATGGCTAACAAGCACATGAAAAGGTGGTCAACATTACTAATATTTAGGGAGATTCAAATCAAAACCACAATGAGATACCACCTAATAAACATAGGATGATGACTATTAAAAAAAAGCAACACAAAATAACAAGTTGGCAAGGATATGGAAAAATTGGAACCCTTGTGCACTGTTGCTATGGATGTAAAATGGTGCAGCCACTATGGAAAAACAGTATGGTGGTTCCTCAAGTTAAAAATAGAATTACCATATGATCCAGCAATACCGCATCTAGGCAAATATCCAAAATCATTGAAAGCAGAGTCTTTAAGAGATACCCATACACTCAGGTTCATATCAGCATTATTCACAATAGCCAAAAGGTGGAAGCAACCCAGGTTGCTTTATCCAATGAATGGATAAACAAAACCTGTTATACACATACAACGGAATATTCAGCCTTAAAAAGGAATGATAGTCTGATACATGCTACAACATGGATGAACCTTGAGAACATTATGCTAAGTGAAATAAGACAGTCACAAAAAGACAAATAGTATATGATTCCACTTAACATTAGGTACCTAGAGTAGTCAAAATCATAAAGACAGAAAGTAGAATTGTGGTTGCCAGGAATCAGGGAGAGGGGGATGGGGAATTATTTTTTAATGGACATAGGTTTTTAGTTTTTGCAAGATGAACAAGGAGTTCTAGAGTTTGGGTACACAACAGTATGAATGTATGTAACACTAGTAAACTGTACACTTTCAAAAATTAGTGTAAATTTTATGTGTAGTGTAATACAAAGGTTTTTTTTTTTTTAATTCAGAAAGTTCATTAACTCCTCAAAGCAAAAACGTAACAATGTAGGGTGGAGTTTGTGTATAATAAATAAAATGTATGACAACAACAAAAAGGGGAGGAGAGAAGTATACTGCTGAAAGGTTCTTACATTATTCATAAAATGCTTGAAGGTAGACAATGATAAGTTAAAGGTGTATCTGATAAAAGATAAAATGTCCATAAAAATAAGTGGAGATAATAATCCAGTAAAAGAGATAAAATGAAATTGTTAAAAATATTCAAAAGGAGAAAAATAAGAAACAGGAAGAAAGCATGAACATATAGCAAGTTAATAGAAGAGAACAAATAGCAAGTTAATAGAATAAAACCCAACCATTACTAATAATCATATTAAAGGTAATGGTCTAAGCCTCCTAATTAAAAAGTCAAATTGTCAGATTGGATTAAAACAATAGAAAAACAACTATATGTTGCCTACAAGAACATACAAAGGAGTTACAAATGAAGGGATGGAAAGGACAACACTAATGTCAAGACTAATTAAAAGAAATTACACGATTTCAGGATTTCTTTTCTTTTTTTTTTTTTTTTTTTTTTTTTTGCGGCATGCGGGCCTCTCACTGTTGTGGCCTCTCCCATTGCGGAGCACAGGCTCTGGACGCGCAGGCTCAGTGGCCATGGCTCACGGGCCCAGCCGCTCTGCGGCATCTTCCCAGACGGGGGCACGAACCCGTGTCCCCTGCATCGGCAGGCGGACTCTCAACCACTGCGCCACTAGGGAAGCCCCAGGATTTATTATAAAGGTATAATAAGACAGTGTATTAACATGAAGACAGACATACAGATCAATGGAACAAGAGTGAGATTCCAGCAACAAATCCACACATATCTGGGCAACCGATTTTCAACAAAGGTACCAGGGCAATTTAATAGTGAAAGGATAATCTTCTCAACAAATAGTGCTGCACATATTCCAATAATGAACCCTGACCCCTTATATCATGCACAAGAACTAACCAAAACATAAAAGCTCAAGCTATGCAACTTCTATAAGAAAACCTAAGAGCAAATCTTAGTGACCCTTTAGGTTCAGCAAAGAATTCTTAAATAGGACACAAGAAGCATAAATTATAAAAGAAGAAAAACAACAGATTGGACTTCATCAAAATTTTAAACATTGCTCTTCAAAAAAACTGTTACAGAAATAAAAGGCAAGAGAGATTTGCAAAGCAGGTATCTGACAAAGACTTGTAGTTAGGATATATAAAGAACTCTTAAAACTCAATTATAAAACAAGTCAACTCAATTCTTTAAAATGAACCAAAGAGATAAAAACTAAGGAAATATGAATAAAGTATGGTCTTTAGTTAATAATAGCGAATCATAATAATGATTCATTCATTAATGGTAACAAATGTACCATACTAATGTACATATTAGTTGCAGAGGAAACAATGTGTAGAGATTATAGAAATTCTCTGTACTAATTTCCCATTTTTTATGTAAATCTAAAACTGTTCTAAAAATTAAAGTTCATTTAACAATTTTTTAAAAGAAGAAAAGACTTATACAGACACTTCACCAAAGAAGATACCAAGACTCTCCTGAACAACCAACGGATGAAAGAAGAAATCAGAGAGAGAAAAAAATGATCGTGAAACAAATGAAAAAGGAGACACAACATACCAAAACTTATGGGATGTAATAAGAGCAGTGCTAAGAGGGATGTTCATAGCAACAAATGCCTACATTAAGAAAGATCTCTGCATTTTTACTCCTCCCTGCATGTTTAATGTTTTCGACATCGTATTTTACATCTTTTTGTTTTGTGTATCCCTTAACTACTTACTGTGAATATAGATGATTTTACTACTTTTGTCTTTTAACCTTCCTAGTAGCTTTATAACTGGCTGATCTACTACCTTTATTATATGTTTGTGTTTGCCAATGAGATTTTTCCTTTCGTAATTTCCATATTTCTAGTTGTGGTCTTCTCTTTTTCACTTACAGAAGTCCGTTTAACATTTCTTGGGAAGCTGGTTTAGTGGGGCTGAATTCTTTCAGCTTTTGCTTGTCTGTAAAACTCCTTCTCTCTCCTTCAAATGTGAATGACAGCCTTGCTGGATAGAGTATTCTTGGCTGCAGGGTTTTTCCTTTCATCACATTAAATATATTGTGCCACTCTCTTCTGGCCAGCAAAGTTTCTGCTGAAAGTCTGTGGACAATCTTATGGGAGTTCCCTTATACATAACTAGTTGCTTTACCCTTGATGCTCTTAATATTCTCTCTTTATCTTTAATTTTTGTCATTTTAATCATAATGTATCTTGGTGTTGATCTCTTTGGGTTGATCTTTTTGGGGACTCTCTGTTCTTTCTGGACCTGGATGTCCATTTCCTTTCTCGTGTTAGGTATGTTTTTAGCTACAATTGCTTCACATAAGTTCTCTGCCCCTATCTGTCTGTCTTCTCCTTCTGGGACCCCTATAATGTGAATACTAGCATGCTTGATGTTTTCCAAGATGTCTCCTAAACTGTCTTCATTTTTTTAAATTCTTTTTTCTTTTTTTTGTTCAACTTGGGTGATTTCCACTACTCTGTCTTCCAGTTTACTGATTCATTCCTCTGTATTACCCAATCTAATGTTGATTCCTTCTAGTGTATTTTTTATTTCAGTTACTGTATTTTTCAGCTTTGTTTGGTTCTTCTTTATATTTTCTAACTCCTTCTTAAAATTCTGTGTTCACCCATTCTTCTTCCTAGTACATTGAGCATTTTTATGGTCATTACCACGAACACTTTATTGGGTAGATTGCTCATCTCCAGGGTTGTTAGAATGTGTTCAAACTTCAGACATCTTCAACTTTCAATATTCACCTGTGTATGTTGCTATATATAAACCTCATGGTAACCACAAACCAAAAAATCTATAATAGATACACAAAAAGAGATAAAGGAATACAAATATAACACTAAGATAGTCATCAAATCACAAGTGAAGGGAGGAAAAGAAGAAAGGATGAAATAAGAACTACAAGGACAACCCCCAATCAATTAACAAAATGGCAATAAGTATGTACCTATCAATAATTACTTTAAATGTAAATGTACTAAATGTTCCAATCAAAAGATCCAGTGGCTGAACAGATACAAAAACAAGATACACACACACACACACACACACACACACATACATGCTGCCTATAAGAGATTCACTTCAGATCTAAATACACACACAGACTGAAAGTGAGGGGATGGAAAAACAAAGTCTGTAACAAGAGACAAAGAAGGACTACGTAATGAAAAAGGGACAAAGAAGGACATTACATAATGAACAAGAATACATAACACTTGTAAATATTTATGCACACAAACTGGAGCATTTAAATGCATATAGCAAATCATTCCAAATATAAAGAAAGATATTGACAGTAACACAATAATAGCCAGGAGCTTTAACACTCCACTTACATCAATGAACAAATCACCCAGACAGAAAATCAATAAGGAAACACAGGCCTTAAACAACACATTAGATTAGATGAACCTAATAGATATATATAAAACATCCCATCCAAAAGCAGCAGAATACACATCCCTTTCAAGTGCACATGGAACATTCTCAGGACAGATCACATGCTAGGCCACAAAACAAGTTTTAATAAATTTTAAGACTGAAGTCATACCAAGCCTGTTCTCTGACCACAACACTATGAGACTTATAAATCAACTATTAAAAGAAACCAAAACACATGGAGGCTAAACAATATGCTACTGAACAACCAATGAGTCACTGAAGAAATCAAAAAGGAAATAAAAAAATACATGGAGACAGAAACAAAAACACAGTGATCCAGAATCTATGGGATACAGCAAAGCAGTTCCCAGAGGGAAGTTTATAGTGATACAAGCTGACATCAGGAAACAAGAAAATCCTCAAAAACCCTAACCTTACACCCAAATGAATCAGAAAGAACAAACAAAACCTACAGTTAGTAGAAGGAAAGATCAGAGCAGCAATGAATGAAATAGACACGAAAGAATGAAAAAGAGAGAAAACAAGAAACAAAGAAATTAAGAGCTTTGAGAAAATAAACAGAATCGATAAAGTTTTAGCCAGACACATTAAGAAGAAAAAGAGAGTGGGCCCAAATAGGTAAAATCAGAAATGAAGTTACAGTTGACACCACAGAAATACAAAGGATCATAAGAGATTACTCTGAATAATGACACACCAATAAAATGGACGACCTAGAAGAAGTGAACTAATTCCTAGAAATATACAGTCTCCCAAGACTGAATGAGGAAGAAATACAAAATATGAACAGACCCCAATTAACACTAATTAGATCAGTAATTAAAAAATACTCCCAACAAACAGAAGTCCAAGACCAGATGGCTTCACAAATGAATTATGCCAAACATTTAAAGAAGACTTAATTCTTATCCTTCTCAAACTATTCCAAAAAACTGAAGAGAAGGGGATGCTTCCAAAGTCATTCTTTGAGGCCATCATCACCCTAATACCAAAATCAGATAAAGATACCACAAAAATAAGAAAATTACAGACCAATAACACTGGTGAACATAGATGCAAAAATCCTCAACAATATTAGCAAACTGAATTGAACAATACATTAAAAGGATCATACACCATGATCAAATGGGATTTATCCCAGGGAGGCAAGAACAGTTCAATATCTGCAAATCAATGTCATACATCACATTAATAGGATGAAAGAAAAAAATCACATGATCATGTCAATAGACACAGACAAAGCATCTGACAAAATTCAACATCCATTCATGATAAAGACTCTTAACAAATCAGGTTTAGAAGAAATTTACCTCAATGAAAAACAGACCATATATGACAAGCCCACAGCTAAAATCATACTCAATGGTGAAATGTTGAAAGCTTTTCCTCTAAGGTCAGGAACAAGACAAGTGCCCACTCTCACCACTCCTACTTAACATAGTACTAGAATTCTAGCCAGAGAAATCAAGCAAGAAAAATAAACAGTATCAGAACTGGAAAAGAAGAAGTAAAATTGCATCTATTTGCAGTTGATATGATTTTATATATAGAAAAGTATTATAGACTCCACCAAAAAACTGTTAGATCTCATCAACAAATTCAGTAAAGTTGTAGGATACAAAATTAACATTAAAAAATTAGTAGTTTCTATACACTAACAACAAATTATCTGAAAAAGAAAGAAAACAATCCCATTTAGAATTACATCAAGAATAAAATACTTAATTTAACCAAGGATGTGAAAGATCTATACACTGAAAACTTTAAGAAATTGATGAAAGAAATCAGATAAGGCACAAATAAGTTGAAAGGTATCCTGTGTTCATGGATTGGAAGAATTAATATTTTTTAAATGTCAATACTACCAAAGCCACCTATAGATTCAATGCAATCCCCATCAAGATTCTGAAGAAATTTTAAACAGAATTAGGAAAAAAAATCCTGAATTTATATGGAATCACAAAAGACCCCAATAGCCAAAGTAATCCTGAGAAAGAAAAAAGCAAGAGGCATCACACTTGCCAATTTCAAGCTACATTATAAAGCTGTAGTAATCAAAATTTGTATGGTACTGGCATAAAATCAGAAACATAGACCACTGGAACAGAATCAAGAGCCCAGAAACAAACCCCAGCATGTACAGTCAACTAATATTTGACAAAGGAGCCAAGAATACTCAGTGGGGAAAGGACAGTCTCTTCAGTAAATGGTGCTGGGAAAATTTGATATTCACATGTAAGAAGAATGAAACTAGTCCTATATTACATCACTCACAAAAATGAACTGAAAATGGAATAGAAACTTCTATGTAAGACTAGAAACCATAAAACTCCTAGAAGAAAACACAGGATAAAGCGCCTTGACATTGGTCTTGGTAATGACTTTTTGGGATGTGATACCTAAATCAGAAGTTACAAAATGAAAAATAAACAGGTGGGACTATGTCAAAGTAAAAAGCTTCTGCACAGCAAAAAAAAAATGATCAACAAAATGAAAAGGCAACCTACAGAATGGGAAAAATACTGTAAACCATATATCTGAAGAGGTTAATATTCAACACATATAAAGAATTCATACAATTCAACATACAAAAAATCAAATTATCCAATTTAAAAAATGAGCAAAGGACATGAATATACAATTTTCCAAAGATTTACAAATGGCCAACAGGTGCATGAAAAGGTGCTCAACATCTCTAATCATTTGGGAAATGCAAAATAAAACCACAATGAGGGGGCTTCCCTGGTGGCACAGTGGTTAAGAATCCACCTGCCAATTCAGGGGACACGGGTTTGAGCCCTGGTTCAGGAAGATCCCACATGCTACGGAGCAACTAAGCCCATGCACCACAACTACTGAGCCTGCAAGCCACAACTACTGAGCTCGCGTGCCACAACTACTGCAGCCTGTGCACCTAGAGCCTGTGCTCTGCGACAAGAGAAGCCACCTCAATGAGAAGCCCACGCACTGCAATGAAGAGTAGCCCCTGCTCGCCGCAACTGGAGAGAGCCCACGCACAGCAACAGAGAACAAATGCAGGCAAAAATTTTAAAAAAATAAATAGGTTTAAGAAAAAAAAAACCCCAATGAGGTATCACCTTATGACTGTTTGAATGGCTATCATAAAAAAAACAAAACAAGAGATAACACATGATGGTGATGATGTGGAGGAAAAGGAACACTTGTGCACTGTTGATAAGACTGTACATTATATTCCAATCACTATGGAATTAAAAATATCACTACCATATATCCAGCAATTCCACCACTGAGAATATATCCAAAGGAAACAAAAATACTTTGTCAAATAAATATCTGCACCCCAATGTTCACAGCAGCAGCATTTGCAATAGCCAAGACATAGAAACAACCTAAGTGTCCAGTGACAGATGAATGGATAAATAAGTTGTGGGATATATACACAATGGAATATTGTTTAGCTATAAAAAAGAAGGAAATCCTGCCATTAACATCATGGATGGGCTTTTGAAGGCATTATCTAAGTGAAATAAGTCAGAGAAAGTCAAATACTGTATGATCTCACTTATGTGTAGAATCTAAAACAAAAACAAAAAAATAAACTCACAGAAAAAGAGATAAGATTTGTGGTAACCAGAGGCAGAGGGTGGTGGGAGGGTGGGATTGGATGACGGTGGTCGAAATGTATAAACTTCCTGCTATAAGACAAAAAGTACTAGGTATATAATATACAACTTGATGACTAGAGTTAACACTGCTCTATGGTATATTTAAAAGTTAAGAGAGTAGATCCTAAGAGTTCTCATCATCAGAAAAAAACCATTTTTTTCTTTTTCTTTTTGTATACATATGAGATGATGGATATTAACTAAACATTATGGTAATCATTTCACAAAATATGTAAGTCAAATCATCATGTTATACATCTTAAACTTATAGAATGTTGTATGTCAGTTGTATCTCAATAAAACTGGAAAAAGGATATCAAGATGGCAAATATTCACATGAATATGCTCAACATCACTAGTCATTAGGGAAATACAAATTAAAATCATAATATGAAATACCACTAGGCACTTATTAGAACAGCTAAAATACAAAAAACTGACCACAGTAAGTGTTGGTGAAGGTATGGAACAACTGCAGCTTTTATACAGTGCTGTTGAGAATGTAAATTGGTAAAACCATTTTAGAAAACAGTTTGGCAGCTGAACGTACATGTAAAATACAACCCAGATAATTGACTCCTAGGTGTTTACTCAAGAGAAATGAAAACACATGTCCACACAAAGACTTACACGTGAATGTGCCTGTGGGCTTTACTTGTAATAGCCAAAAAGTGGAAACAACCCTAATGTCCATCAACAGGTGGTATAATTTGGTAGATTTACACCATGTGTAAAATTATTAAAAGTGAACTACTGTCACATGCAGTAACGTGGATGAATCTCAAAATATTTTACTGAGTGAAAGAAGTTACACTTTTAAAAAATATGAAATTCTAGAAAATATAAATGAGTTATCTGAAGATAGGGGTTGGGAGAAAGGCATGATTATAAAGGGTCACAAGGAAACTTTTGGGAGTGATAGATATATTTATTATCTCTATTGTGGTGATTTATCATAGGTACACACATAGTCACAAATCATCAAATTTTACACACTTTAAATATGGGCAGGTTTATTATATGTCAATTATACCACAATAAATGTGATAAAATAGAAATAAAAATACATACACTTAAAGATAGGCAAATAAAAAATTGTGAGACAGCTAAAGTATCATTTTGAGGAAAATTTTAGTTTTAAATGCTGTATTGGAAAAGAAGGTTGAAATATCAATGATCTAAGTCTTCAATTTAAGAAACTGAAAAGATTGCAAATTAAAAAGCAAAGCAGGGCTTCCCGGGTGGTGCAGTGGTTGGGAATCTGCCTTCCAGTGCAGGGGACACAGGTTTGAGCCCTGGTCTGGAAGATCCCACATGCCGTGGAGCAGCTAAGCCCATGAGCCACAACTACTGAGCCCATGCACTGCATCTACTGAAGCCCATGCACCCTTGAGCCCGTGCTCCGCAATGAGAAGCCACTGCAATGAGAAGCACGCACACCGCAACGAAGAGTAGCCCCCGCTCGCTGCAACTAGAGAAAGCTCATGCGCAGCAACGAAGACCCAACACAACCAAAAATAATATATAACAATAAATAAATTTATTTAAAAATATGAATATCAATAAATATATTTAAAAAAGCAAAGTAGACAAAATTGTATAAGGAGAATTCAGTGAAAATAGAAAACAGACAATAGAAAAAATTTTTAAAAAGTTGAAAAGATTAACTGATAACTGGTTAGCAAGACTGATCATGAAAAAAAAACCTGACAACATGGATCAATCTCAACATTATTGTGTAGTGAAGGAAGCCAGTCCCAAAGGAGTACATTCTATGCAGCTCCATTTACATGAAAGTCAAGAACACGAATATCAGAACATCCTCCACTTAGGAGGATGGAGTACTTGAAAAGAGAATATAAGGGAACTTTCTGGGGGTGATGAAAATATTCTATCTATTGACTGAAGTGGTGGTTACACAGATGGTTGAGCCCAAACTCACTAAATTATAGATGTACTGGGTTGGCCAAAAAGTTCATTCGTTTTTTTCCATAGGATGGCTCTAATAACACTTACTTGTCTTTAACTTCATTCAAAACAATTTTGTTAGATTGTGACAGCTGTCATATCAGCGTGCATTTAAAAAAAGACATCAAAATTGGTGAATTTTTTTTTTTTTTCCAGTATGCGGGCCTCTCACTGTTGTGGCCTCTCCCGTTGCAGAGCACAGGCTCCGGATGCACAGGCCCAGCAGCCATGGCTCACGGGCCCAGCCGCTCCACGGCATGTGGGATCTTCCCGGACCGGGGCACGAATCCGTGTCCCCTGCATCGGCAGGCGGACTCTCAACCACTGTGCCACCAGGGAAGCCCAAAATTGGTGAATTTTTATGTCGCCATTTTAATATTGAAGATGGAAGAAAAGCAACATTTTCAGCCTATTACGCTTTATTATTTCAAGAAAGGTAAAAACGCAACTGAAACACAGAAAACGATTTGTGCAGTGTATGGAGACGGTGCTGTGACTGATCCAACATGTCAAAAGTGGTTTGTGAAGTTTGGTGCTGGAGATTTCTCACTGGACAATGCCCCACGGTTGGGTAGACCAGTTGAAGTTGATAGCGATCAAACTGAGATATTAATTGAGAACAATGAACATTATACCACACAGAAGATAGCCAACATACTCAAAATATCCAAATCAAGTGTTGAAAATCATTTGCACCAGCTTGGTTATGTTAATTGCTTTGATGTTTGGGTTCCACATAAATTAAGCAAAAAGAAACCTTCTTGACCATATTTCCACATGTGATTCTCTACTTAAATGTAATGAAAATGTTCCATTTTTAAAATAAATTGTGACAGGCGATGAAAAGTGGATAATGTACAATAATGCGGAAGGGAAGAGATCTTGGGGCAAGCGAAATGAACCACCACCAACCACACCAAAGGCTGGTCTTCACCCAAAGAAGGTGATGTTGTGTATATGGTGGGACTGGAAGGGAGTCCTCTATTATGAACTCCTTCCAGAAATCCAAACAATTGATTCCAACAAATACTACTCCCAATCAGACCAACTGAAAGCGGCACTAAATGAGAACGTCCAGAATTAGTCAACAGAAAATGCAGAATCTTCCATCAGGATAATGCGAGACCACGTGTTTCTCTGATGACCAGGCAAAAACTATTACAGCTTGGCTGCGAAGTTCTGATTTATCCACTGTATTCATCAGACATTGCACCTTCGGATTTCCATTTATTTCATTCTTTACAAAATTCTCTTAATGGAAAAAATGTCAATTCCCTGGAAGACTGTAAAAGGTACAGTTCTTTGCTCAAAAAGATAAAAAAGTATTAGGAAGATGGAATTATGAAGTTGCTTGAAAAATGGCATAAGGTAGTGGAACAAAAGGGTGACTATTTTGTTTAATAAAGTTCTTGGTTTGTTTGTTTGGTTTTTTTGCGGTATGCAGGCCTCTCACTGTTGTGGTCTCTCCCATTGCGGAGCACAGGCTCCGGACGTGCAGGCTCAGCGGCCATGGCTCACGGGCCCAGCCGCTCCGCAGCATGTGGGATCTTCCCGGACCAGGGCACAAACCCGTGTCCCCTGCATCGGCAGGCAGACTCTCAACCACTGTGCCACTAGGGAAGCCCCTGCATCATTCTATATAAGAGACTTGAGCACCCGTGGACACTGAGAGACGACTGTACTTCCAGATGCATGTCTGATCATGGCATCATCTCCTGTCATCTTTTTCAAAATAACAGTGCAGTGGCTTACACTGCCCTTTGGATAAAATCCATGGCCTGAAGGCCTAGATGGTTTGGCCTCTCCCTGTGTTTGAAGCCTCCCTTTGCAACATCCCCTTCACATCCATCCCTGCCTTTCATTACCCTGTCTTCTTTCTTGCTGCAGAGCCATTTTTTTAAATGCTATTCCTTCTGCCCACAATCTCTCCCCTGATATATAACTCCTGTATGTTTTTCAGATCTTAGCTTAGGATTACATTTTTTAAAATTCACTCACTGATCTGGTTACTTGCTCAAAGCACCATGTACCCTCCTTCATGGCATTCATCACAGTTGCACCTTAATTTTGCTTGATGTTTTGTCTAAATAACATCTAACTTCTCCACTGTAAGGTGCATGACTACAAGGACCATACTTATTTTTTATCACCTTTATATCTCCAGCCTCTAGTAAAGATCTGACAGGTACATAGCAGGTCCTCATAAATATTTATAAATGAATTAATGAAGAATTAGAAATTATCTGTTTCTAAATGAAGTAACATGTAGTTGGTGACATACTTTAAATGAACTTCAAGCAACTATCTAATCAAATGCGCAGTTAAACCATCACAGGGTTGTCTTTCATCATTCCTCCCTTCAGTGTGTTTCAGAGGCAATTATTATGTTCCAGGCACTCAGGCATAGGAGTGAAAGAGACAGGGTTCCTGCACTAATGCAGCATCTGGTTTAAGTTGACTGACTTTTCAAAAGTTACTCTAAACCAGTTTACTTGTTTCCTAAGCTCTGTGCAGAATGAGTTTATCATTACTTTTTTAAATTTTTTAAATTTTTTTATCATTATTTTTAAAATAAATCTTTAACTTTCTGATGACTATGAGACAATATTGTTCTATTTTATGGAAATCTTACTATTTCTTACACATATAAACCTGAATAATTTTACTTGCCTACCTAACTATAATAATATGTCTAATCAGAAAGAGAAGCAAGGTACAAAGAATTAAAATGGAAAAAAATATAACTACTCCCAAAAGAAAAACTTATATACAGATTAGACTCCAAGGAAAATCTTACTGCGTATCTTGAAAACACCCCTCAAAGTTAGAAACAAGGCAAAATAATTTAAAAATCAAAAACTTAAGACACATACACATATTTTTTCAGAAATCTGAAACAATATACATGTAACAAGTACATTTAAGAACTCTGATCTCAAAATGTCTACTTGATAATAAATACTTAAACATATACAACAAAATGTCATCCCACTATGTTTAAATCGATCACCAAAATGCAGACCTAGGGTCAGAAATTTGTCTTGAACACATCTAAGTTGTTTTTATAGTGTTGATGGTTTTGAACTGAGATGTTCACATACCAAGTCCTGATTACTTGAATTTGCAAAATGGCTGGCTAGAATAGGAGAGTCATCTGTTGTCATGGAAATAAGTTTTTCTTTCTACTTCTCTAATGTATGTGCTAAAATACAGCTCAAATCTGAAACCAGAATTAGCAAATACTGATATTTACATGATTATTACATTTTATTTTCTTCAAAATCCCTTTAGAATACACCAAAATTAGAAATAATACTCCAATAACATAATTACTGGCAAGTCTGTAAAGCTGACTTCCTAACTTGTTCATTAAATACATTCTATTAATAATTCCCAGTCATCATACTATGGATGGCTCTTGAATGTTAACACAGTCTGATCATACAGCATAAACTAACACACAGACAATATCTTAAAACTCTGGGCTTCCCTGATGGCACGGTGGTTGAGAGTCCGCCTGCTGATGCAGGGGACACAGGTTCGTGCCCCAGCCCGGGAGGATCCCACATGCCGTGGACAGGCTGGGCCTGTGAGCCATGGCCGCTGAGCCTGCACATCCGGAGCCTGTGCTCCGCAACGGGAGAGGCCACAACAGTGAGAGGCCCGCGTACCACAAAAAAAAAAAAAAAAAAACAAAACTTTGTAGTCACTGTAATATATTTGCCTGTGTTAAAAATATTGTACTTACCAAGATTGATTTAGTTCTATGTCCTGTTAAGTGTTACTAATTTAATCCAAAATGTATCATCTGTGCATGTAAGGAGGGTGACACCTAAATCCATCATCCAAGGCACTGTTAAATAACTAAGTATTGTCCTAATGGAGTGTCACTTTCAGGTTGACACAAAACCAAAAACTAATAGCCAGTATTTATAGAGTGTACAAAAGGCTTTCACACCCATTGATATTTGAGTCTTCATTTATTCAACAGATATTTCAGGAACTGAGTGTTAATTCTACACCAATCACTGGCTAGATGCTAGAGACACAATGGTGATCCTTATAATAACTCCATAACAGTGGTTAACAAAATGTCATCTCAGAACCACTAGCATCAGCATCAGCTGGTAACTTGTTAAACCTGCATATTTGGACTTTCCAAGACAGTGGAAGAGGAGGAGGACGTGGAGTTCATCTCTCCCCACAAAGGCATCAAGAATACATTTAGAAATAGAAAAATTCTCACAGAGCACCTGCTGAACACTAGCAGAGGACCTCAGACACCTAAAAGGACAAGAAAGATCCCTATATAACTGGGTAGGACAAAAGAAAGAAGGAAAAAGGAAGAGGAGAGGAAGCAGGACGAGACGGTCTGTGCCACAGCCCTGTGCACCTCAGCCTGAGACAGGTTTCTGCTGGTGGCTGGAATGTGGGGTTTGGAGAGCAAACCTGGGGAGGGGACTGCTGTTGGGTGTGAGAAGACAGCCAGAGGGGACGGGAGTAAGGAGCTCCACAACCAGGAATGCTCGTGGAGGAAGCCTGGACCTCCACAGAGGCAAAGAACCATTGCTGAGTGATGTGCAAAGGGCGGGGCGGCCATTACAGCCTCTCCCGTCACGCACCAGCCCCTGCATCCATGGGCACTAAGGAGGGCTCCCGCTGGAGCTGGCTCTCATGGCTCTGCTATTGCCTCCTCCACCCCTTCCCTCAGCCTGGGGGCCCCACTCACCTGATCGCTGCCTGATGGGCTCACATGTTCCAATCCCTACCCCAGCACCCTCCCACCTGGGGAGCCTGCTCACCCCGATCACCACCACGGTTCCTTCCTGCCTGATGGGCTCTTGTGCTCCGACAACCTCTGGAGCAGACTCTGGTGGGAGGAACACACAGAGGTGTGAAACCACAGCTGAACCCCAGGGGCCATGTGACTAAGGAAGAAGAGCTGAAATCTCTCCTCATGGCTGCGTGAACTGCGGAGTTACACCTCCGCTGATGGCTTCCTAAATTCAGTGCCTGCAAAACATCTGAAAGGACAAGTGCTCCAGCAGGTGGGTCGAGTCTGGCTTTAGCAGCTGTGGGCTTTGTGGGCACATACATGCAGAGGTTGGGCCAGGCCAGAGTCTCAGCTGCTTCCATAGCTCCACAGCAGGTCCAGGTGCACGACTACTGTAGTCCTGGGACCTGACTTCAGTTGAGCTGTGCCAGTGGCCTGGTGAAAACAACGTCTGAGAGTCACCAGAGCCAGCTGCCGGCAGTTAAGGTGGGACCAAGATCAGTGCCAACAACAGTGTACTTTGTGAGCCCGCACAATGGGCGAAAGGGGACAGAACAGAGCACGTTCACGGTGAACAGCTCCAGAGGAGGAATACTCAGTGGCTTATCTCCCAGTGGGAGTGCTGCATTCCCACCTACCTCACACCACAGTACAGAAACACAGCTAAGAAACAGATCTGGGGCCTCTACTCTACCAACCAGGGAGCAGACTCCACCCTTGACAGGACACTGACAACCACAGAGCAAAGGGAGGCCCCACTCAATATCCAGGGCAGGCTCTGGTCACCACAACACCAGTCAAACCTCCTATCAAGGGGATAATGGCACAAGCCTCTGGACAAACCTCACCCACTAGGTGAGACAGACACCAGAAGTAAGAGGAACTACAATCCTGCAGCCTGCAGAAAGGAGACCACACATACAGTAAGTTAGACAAATTGAAAAGACAAAGAAATATGCTGCAGATGAAGGAGGAAGATAGAAACCTACAAGAACAATTAAATAAAGCGGAGACAGGCAATCTACCTAAAGAAAAATTCAGAGTAATGATAGTAAACATGATCCAAGATCTTGGAAAAAGAATGGAGGCACAGATAGGGAAGATACAAGAAATGTTTAACAAAGACCTAGAAGAACTAAAGAACAAAAAAACAGAGATGAACAGTACAATAATTGAAATGAAAATAGACTAGAAGGAATCAATAGCAGAATAACTGAGGCAGAAGAACAAATAAGTGACCTGGAAGACAGAATGGTAGAAATCTCTGCTGCAGAACAGAATAAAGAAAAAGAATGAAAAGAAATGAGGACAGTCTCAGAGACCTCTGGGACAACATTAAATGCACCAACATTCTAATTATAGGAGTCCCAGAGGAAGAAGAAAAAGAGAAAGGGCCTGAGAAAATATTTGAAGAGATTATAGTGGAAAACTTCCCTAACATGGGAAAGGAAATAGTCACCCAAGTCCAGGAAACGCAGAGAGTCGCATACAGGATAAATCCAAGGAGGAACACGCTGAGACACAAATTAATCAAGCTAACAAAAATTAAATACAAAGAAAAAATATTAAAAGAAACAAGGGAAAAGGAACAAATAACATACAAGGTAATCCCCATAAGGTTATCAGCTGATTTTTCAGCAGAAACTCTGCAGGCCAGAAGGGAGTGGCAGGATATACTTAAAGTGATGAAAGAGAAAAACCTACAACCAAGAATACACTATTAGGTGGGGCTGAAATGAGAACCCAGCAAGGTTCTCATTCAGATTCAACAGAGAAATCAAAAGCTTTACAGACAAGCAAAAGCTAAGAGAATTCAGTACCACCAAACCAGCTTTACAACAAATGAACTTCTAAACTCCTAAAGGAACTTCTCTAGGCGGGGGGTGGATGGGGGAAGAGGTCACAACTAGAAACAAGAAAATCAAAAATGCGAAAGCTCACTGGTAAAGCCAAACATACAGTAAAGGCAGGAAATCATCCATACACAAATATGATATCAAATCCAGCAACCGTGAGAAAAGTACAAATGCAGAAAATGGGAATAGCATTTGAAATTAAGAGAACAGCAACTTAAAACAACCTTGTATATATAAAGACTGCTTTATCAAAGCCTCATAGGACGTGCAAACCTGAAAATTACAATAGATAAACACACAAAAAAGAAAAAGCAACCCAACACAACACTAAAGATGGTCATCAAACCACAAAAGAAAACAACAAAGGAGTAAGGGAAGAAAAAAGACCCACAAAAACGAACCCATGACAATTAAGAAAATGGCAATAGGAACATACATATTGATAATTACCTAAAGTGTAAATAGATTAAATGCTCCAACCAAAACACACAGACTGCGTGAATGGATACAAAAACAAGACCCATATCTATGCTGTCTACAAGAGACCCACCTCAGACCTAGGGATACTTACAGACTGAAAGTGAGGGGATGGAAAAAGATACTCCATGCGAATGGAAATCAAAACAAAGCTGCAACAGCAATACTTATATGTGACAAAATAGACCTTATAACTGTTACAAGACAAGAAAGGATGTTACATAATGATCAAGGGATCAATCCAAGACGAATTTACAATTGCATATTTAAGTACACAATTGTAAATATATATGCAACCAACATAGGAGCACCTCAATATATAAGGCAAATGCTTACAGCCATAAAAGGAGAAATTGATAGTAACACAACCATAGAGGGGGACTTTAACACCTCTCTTACACAATGGACAGATCACTGAGACAGAAAATTAATAAGTAAACAGAAGTATTAGACCAGATAGACTTAATTGACTTAATTGATATTTATAGGACATCCCATCCAAAAGCAGCAGAATACACTTTCTTCTCAAATGCACATGGTACATTCTCCAGGACAGATCACATCTTGGGTCACAAATCAAGCCTTGGTAAATTTAAGAAAACTGAAATCATATCAAGCATCTTTTCCAACCACAAAGCTATGAGATTAGAAATAAATTACAGGCAAAAAACCCTGTAAAAAACACAAACACATGGAAGCTAAACAATATGTTACTAAATAACCAATGGATCACTAAAAAAATCAAAAAGGAAATTAAAAAAATACCTAGAGACAAATGACAACAAAAAGATGAGAATCCAAAACCTAAGGGATGCAGCAAAAGCATTTCTAAGAGGGAAGTTTATAGCAATACACTCCTACCTCAAGAAACAAGAAAAATCTCAAACAACCAAACCTTATGCCTAAAGCAACGAGAGAAAGAAGAATAAACAAAACCTAAAGTTAACAGAAGGAAAGAAAACATAAACATCAGAGCAGAAATAAATGAAACAGAGATGAAGAAAACAAATAGCAAAGATCAATGAAACTAAAAGTCGGTTCCTTTAGAAGATAAAATTGATAAACCTTTAGCCAGACCCATCAAGGAAAAAAAGGGAGAGGGCTCAAATCAATAAAATTAGATATGAAAACGGAGAAGTTACAATGGACACCACAGAAATACAAAGGATCATAAGAGACTACTACAAGCAACTATATGCCAATAAAACGGACAATCTGGAAGAAATGGACAAATTCTTAGAAATGTACAACCTTCCAAGACTGAACCAGGAAGAAATAGAAATATGAACAGACCAATCACAAGTACTGAAATTGAAACTGTGATTAAAAATCTTCCAACAAACAAAAGCCCAGGACCAGATGGCTTCACAGGGAAATTCTATCAAATGTTTAGAGAAGAGTTAACACCTAGCCTTCTGAAACTCTTCCAAAAAATTGCAGAGAAAGGAAACACTCTCAAGGTCATTCTATGAGGCAAGGGCACTGTCACCCTGACACCAAAACCAGACAAAGGTATCACAAAAAAAGAAAATTACAGGCAAATATCACTGATGAAAATAAATGCAAAAATCCTCAAACAAATACTAGCAAACTGAATCCAACAACACATTAAAAGGATCATACACCATGATCAAGTGGGATTTATCCCAGGGACGCAAGGATTTTGCAATAACAGAAATCAAACAATCTGATACATCACATCAACAAACTGAATAGGGACCTCCCTGGCAGTCCAGTGAAGACTAGTTAAGCAGGGTTAAGACTCCTTGCTCCCAACGCAGGGGGCTGGGTTCGATCCCTGGTCAGGGAATTAGATCCTGCATGCTGCAACTAAGTATCCTGCATGTCGCAACAGATGCCGCATACGGCAACAAAGATCCTGCATGCTGCAACTAAGACCCTGCGCAGCCAAATAAATAGATTAATATTAAAGAAAAAACAAATTGAAGAATAAAACCACATGATCATCTCAATAGATGCAGAAAAAGCTTTTGTCAAAATTCAACACCCAATTATGATAAAGAATCTCCAGAAAGCGAGCAGAGGGAACACACCTCAACATCATAAAGGCCATACATGACAAACCCACAGCAAACATCATTCTCAATGGTAAAAAACTGAAAGCAGTTCCTCTAGGATCAGGAACAAGACAAGGATGTTCACTCTCACTACTATAATTCAACATAGTTTTGGAAGTCCTAGCCATGCAATCAGAGAAGAAAAAGGAATAGAAGGAATCCAAATTGGAAAAGAAGAAGTAAAACTGTCACTGTTTGCAGATGACATGATACTACACATAGAAAATGCTAAAGATGCTACCAGAAAACTACTAGAGCTCATCAATGCATCGGTAAAATTGCAGGATAGAAAATTAATACACAGGAATCTCTTGCATTCCTATACAATAACAATGAAAGATCAGAAACAGAAATCAAGGAAACAATCCCACTTACCATGGCATCAAAAAGAATAAAATACCTAGGAATAAACCTACCCAAGGAGACAAAAGACCTTTCCTTGAAAACTATGAGATGCTGATGAAAGAAATAAAAGATGACACAAACAGATGGAGAGATATACCATGTTGTTGGATTGGAAGAATCAACATTGTGAAAATGACTATACTACCCAAAGCAATCTACAGATTTCATACAATCCCTACCAAGTTACCAATGGCATTTTTCAAAGAACTAGAACAAAATATTTTACAATTTTTATGGAAACACAAAAGACCACAAATAGCCAAAGCAATCTTGAGAAAGAAAAAAGGAGCTGGAGGAATCAGGCTCCCTGACTTGAGACTATACTACAAGCCACAATAATCAAAACAGTATGGTACCGGCACAAAAACAGAAATACAGATCAATGGATCACGATAGAAAGTCCAGAGACAGACCCACACAGCTATGGTCACCCAATCTATGACAAAGAAGGCAAGAATATACAATGGAGAAAAGACAGCCTGTTCAGTAAGTGGTGCTGGTAAAACTGGACAGCTACATGTAAAAGAATGAAATTAGAACACTCCCTACCACCATACACTAAAATAAACTCAAAATGGATTAAAGACATAAATGTAAGGCAGATACTATAAAAACTCCTAGAGGAAAACATAGGCAGAACACTCTCTGACATAAATCGTAGCAAGATCTTTTTCAATCCACCTCCAAGAGTAATGAAAATGAAAATAAAAATAAATAAACGGTACCTAGTTAAACTTAAAAGCTTTTGCACAGCAAAGGAAACCATAAACAAAAGACAACCCTCAGAATGGGAGAAAATATTTGCCAATGAGGCAATTGACAAGGGATTAATCTCCAAAATATACAAACAGCTCATGTAGCTCAATATCAAAAAACCAAACAACCCAATCAAAAAATGGGTGGAAGGGCTTCCCTGGTGGCGCAGTGGTTGGGAGTCCGCCTGCCGATGCAGGGGACACGGGTTCGTGCCTCGGTCTGGGAAGATCTCACATGCTGCAGAGTGGCTGGGCCCGTGAGCCATGGCCGCTGAGCCTGCGCATCTGGAGCCTGTGCTCCGCAACGGGAGAGGCCACAACAGTGAGAGGCCCGCGTACCACAAAAAGAAAAAAAAAAAAGGGTGGAAGATCTAAATAGACATTTCTCCAAAGAAGACATACAGATGGCCCAGAGGCACATGAAAAGATGCTCAACGTCACTAATTATTAGAGAAATGCAAGTCAAAACTACAGTGAGGTATCACCTCACACCAGTCAGAATGGCCATCATCAAAAAGTCTACAAACAATAAATGAGGAGAGGGTGTGGAGAAAAGGGAACCCTCCTGCACTGTTGGTGGGAATGTAAATTGATACAGACACTATGAAGAACAGTATGGAGGTTCCTTAAAAAACTAAAAATTCAGGTACTATATGATCCAGCAATCCCATTCCTGGGCACATATCTGGAGAAAACCATAACTTGAAAAGATACATGCACCCCAATGTTCACTGCAGCACTATTTACAATAACCAGGACATGGATGCAACCTAAATGTCCATCAACAGTGGAATGGATAAAGAAGATGTGGTGTGTATATATATATGTGTACACACACACACACACACACACACACGCGCGCGCACACACACACGATGGAATATTACTCAGCCATAAAAAAGAACAATATAGTGCCATTTGCAGCAACATGGATGGACCTAGAGATCGTCATAGTGAGTGAAGTAAGTCAAACAGAGAAAGACAAATACCACATGATATTGCTTATATGTGGAATCTAAGAAAAGGGTACAAATGAACTTATCTACAATACAGAAATAGAGTCACAGATCTAGAAAACAAACATGGTTACCAGAGGGTAAAGGGGGGAGGGATAAACTGGAAGGTTGGAATTGACATACACACAGTACTGTGTAGCACAGGGAACTCTACTCAATTCTCTGTAATGGCCTATATGGGAATAGAATCTAAAAAAGAATGGAGATATATATATATATATATATATATATATATATATATATATATATATATATATATATATATGTATAACTGATTCATTTCGCTGTACAACAGAAACTAACACAACACTGTAAATCAACTACACTCCAATAAAAATTTAAAAAAAACAAAAAACAAAAAAACCTGCACATTCTCAAGTCTCACCCCAAATCTACTGAATAAGAAAATCTGTGGGTGGGACCCAGGAATCTATGTTTAAATAAACCCTCCAGGTGATTCTGATATATGCTCAAGTTTGAGAACCACTGCCCTGTAAAATAGCCCCTTGCATTATATATTAGAAAATTGAGGCTCAGAGAGGGATAGAACAGACTTGAGATTCAAAACAGACTTTTCCCCACCATTTATTTATTCCAAGAGATTAGAAAGGTGTCTGGCATATAAGATGGGCACACAATAAAGATCTGTTGGATGAAAAAAATGAATGAATTCTCCAAAGAGTTGTGCTATCACCCAAGTATGGCACTAGTCCAAGCAATATAATTCTAACTTATTGGAAATGTACATATTGCTAATAAGGATATTTCTTCTGAAAAGAGGTGTGTTTACCGTGACATCAAGAATTATAATTTAAAAACTATCACTTTCGAGTCTTGCCTAAAAGAGAAAGTTACCAAAGGTGATCACTACCCAAATTATTCAGTTTTTCCATACCTTGTTATTTTGCTTTACTTTACTTAACTCCAGTTTATACTTTTCTGCTTCTTCTAGAGCTCTATTCAAGCGAACTTCCATGGCACTTTGACTAGCGGCAGCTTGTTTTTGTAGTCTTCTTTTATTCTCTAATTCCTGTACAGTAAGAGAGATATGTAGAACATTTATAAACATATCATAAGTTCTTTCTATTATTCTGAAACGTTTTCCATTTCCATATTCCTTGCTTTCTCCTGAACTGTATACACACACACACGGCCAGAGACTGAACACTGAGTGACAGAGGTCTCAGGGAATTCTCACTCTGAACTGGTTTTAGGAAAATATATCCTTAAAGATGTAGTCACAAATTAGGCTTCCAAATTGCTTTTTGTTTGGAATTTTCTGCCTTTTTATTGATCCCAAGAGTCAGTATACATGTCTTCTACATTTACTTTATAAACAACATTTTATAATCATGGTTCTTCTCTTGGGAACCTCCTAAAACACCAATGTAAGACATAAATTCTCTCATAAATACTGTGTTTGCGTAAACCTGATGAAATATATCACTTAAAAAATATTTGTTAAATACAGAGCATTCTATTGTACATTAGCAATATAGGAAAATCCCAATTCTGAGCAAAAACAACAGATTCTATGGATATTTTCCATATCTTGGTGTGGGTTTAGACCTGCATTTCTGCAAATATTCTAGAGTTGCTGTTGCAGAGTCTACAGGCCACAAAGGAAGAAACATGAACATACAGGACAAGCTCCAAACTCCATCACAATCTGGTACCATAATCTCATCTCCTCCCACAAATGTTACCTTCAGCTACAAGAGCAGTACTTGCTTGGATCTCTCCCAAACAGCCATGATATTTCCTGCAACTATTCATCCTTCAAGACTCAGAGCTATACACTGGGGTTTTACCTTCTCCCAGAAGCCTTCCCTCACTGTCTTCCTCACTCTCCTCCCAGGTTGAATTAAGTACCGTTTCTTCAGAGCTTCTATAGCACCTTGATATACATATATCATAGAACCTGCTTGTGTGGAACCGAAACTATCCATTTACTTCATTTCCCCCACTATATTGTAAGCTCCTTAAGGATAGAACTACTTTAATTTCTATATTCCCAGCACTTCAGCAGCATATAAAAGGCACTAGTGACATGTTTACTGAACTGAATTTATTTTGTAATATTTAACTTACTCTTCTTTGCATGTCCTACAATGCCTGGTACAGAGCATTATACAAAGCAGACACTCTCAGTAAATATCATGGAATTGAAATGATGCAGTTAACAACGTAGTTGTCTGTTTTCTTCTTTTACAATTTTTTCTCCTGGCTGTATCACTATGTTTTATTTGAACACTGATCTCCCTGGCTCTCAGTAATTAAGGGGAAAACAAAACAAAACAAAACACATGCTGCTCTTTATGCAGGTTTCTACACAAATCAAACTGTGCCTGGATACCATCTGCTCTCACCAGCCTTCTTCACAGCTTTGTGGGTGGTAGCTACACTAAGAGCAGCCTGATTTCTCTCACTGTTCACACGGAAAAGGCAGAGACTCTCATTAGCTACCAAGGCACAATTCTTGCTGCCTCATTTCAGCCTCTTCTCATAAGAATATGGAAATGAATCTTTGCCCTTCTCTTTCCTGCTAGCGGCTCTGTAACCTACTTCATAGAAAAAAGAAAACCTTTCTTTACCACATGATGTTCCCCTACTGCTGAATCAATACTGCCCCACTTCTTGGGAAAAAGTGAAAAAGAAAAAGGATAGTCAGAAGAATAGTAAAGTAGGAAATAAAATTTTCCTATGCAAGAAAATCCATTAAGAAAGGGATAATCTTAACAAAAACTTGAAAACACTTCTGTTTTCAATCATACTTAAGTACTTTTTACAAAGTGCAGACAAGATACCAATATTGAGTAGTTTTAGGATGAAAACTCTCTCCTAAAGTAAATCTATTATTACCTCCCAAATTAAGAAGTTTACAGGTTGCTAGAGAAAATTTTTATGAAAAATCTCAAATCTTGAATTTCACGTTAGTTTTAAAAGAAAAAGCTGGACAGCTTAAAGAAAATCAAGTCTAAGTTTAAAACTCAAATACTAAGAGATCTAAGAGGAAATAATTTGTGATTCTCCCATAATTTTTAAAGCATTCATAAGGTACTGGGATAGTGCGAGAAAGAGGCATGCATCAGTAACAGTACAAAACAAATGTAGCAAATGCTTAAAGAGTAACAAAAACAACCATAGTATTTCTGATGAGGAGAAATCAGATGAGGACAAATAAATGATCAGATAAGGTTCTAGAAACAAGTGGCTGAGGTTCAAAAAGCAATAAACTTGGAATCAAAAAATCTGCCAGCTGTGGTAGATTCAGTTTCTACATCTGAAATTGGGAGTAGTAATATCTATGTCTAATAGGTTTTACTTATTCAACACATTTATCGAGCACTTACTACGTTGCCAGGTACTATTCTACATGATGGGCACATGACAATTAACCAAAGTTCTCCTCTAGTAAAGCTTGCACTCTAGAGGAAGAGACAGATGATAAACACATACATACATACACACTCGTATGTAACATCTGACAGTGATAAGGGCTATGAAGAAAAAGAAAGGGAATTCCCTGGCAGTCCAGTGGTTAGGACTCTGTGCTTCCACTGCTGGGCTTGGTTCGATCCCTAGTCAGGGAACTAAGATCCCACAAGCCGTGCAGTGAAGCACCACCAACCCCTCTAAAAAAAAGGAAGAAGGAAAAAAAAGAGGACAGAGCAACGGGGAGGGACATAATTATTTAAAATACAGTGGTTAGGGAAAGGCTTCCAAATGAGGGAATGATTCATGTATAGATCTGGAGGAACAAAGAAGACAAAGACCCTGAGGCTGGAATGCATTTAATATATTCAAAGATCACCTACATGGTCAGTGTGGCTTCAGCTCACTGACACAGGCAGTGTTAGGTCTCGAGATTGCAGAAACACCCAGGGTGACCTTAGGTGGACCTTGTAAACCCTGCCTCATAGTTTGGATTTTATTCTGAATGACATGGGAAGTCTTTGGAGGGTTTTTAGTCGATGTGTGTGTGTGTGTGTTATCCTAAGTTTTTTTAAGGATTGCAGTTAAGCCAACATGGGTTTCAACTATGTGGGTCCACTTACACGCAGAAATTTTTCAATAGTAAATACTACAGTAATACAGGATCCACAGTTGGTTGAATCTGCGGATGTGGAACCACGGGTACATAGGAACTGGGGATACAGAGGGCCGACTATATATGGGGATTTTAGATTGTTCAGAGGATCGGCGCCCCTAGACCCCAGGCTGCTCAAGGGTCAACTGTACTCTAGCTACTGTGGTATTGCTACTGAGTGTAGGAAATCTAGGAGGTCATTAGAATAGTATAAGTGAAACACAGTAGCTTGGGCTTGGGTGGGAGTAATGAGTTTTTGAGAAGTAGTTAATTCCATGTATTTTGAAAACAGAATTGGCAGGACTCATTGATGGATTGGATGATGGTGTGAGGAAAGAGAAGGATCAAGATGACTCTTGGATTTTGGCCTAAATAACTCAGTGTTTTTCCTGAGAGGGAGAAAAGGAGAAGGTCTGCAGAGAGCAGGGAAGCAAGAGCTCCCTCTTTAGGACATAGGATGTTTAACATACCAAGTACTGATATCAAGTGGGAAGCAAGATGTTAATAAGAGTCTGGAGCTCAAAGAAAGATCCGAGCAAGAAGTAGAAATGTGAGAGTGAACAACATATAGATGGTACATAAAGCCATGGAAATGAATGAGTGCATCTCAGAATTGGATGTAGACAGCACAGAGCCAAGGACTGAGCCTTGGACACTTCAACATAGAAAGGTCAGGAAAACAAGGAAGAAAATTACGAGTGTGATGCTCCAGAAGCCAAATCAAGTGTTTCAAGGAGGGAGAAATCAACTATGTCAAATGTTGCTGAGCTATAAATTACTATGAGGAATAATAACTGACTAGAACTGGCAATGTGGCTTACTAGTGACCTTGTTAAGAATGGTTTCAGAGGCAGAGTAGAGATAGAAGCCTAACTGTTGTAGTTTCAAGAGAATGGCAAATGAGGAATAGAAAAATTGAGTAGAGACAACTATTTTAAGAAGCTTTGCTATAAAGGAGAGTAATGATACAGGGCAAGAGGTACATATGAGATCTATGGAGGTTTTAAAATATATATATTGGAGATCTATGGCATGTCTGTATGCTAATGCAAATAATTTCACAGATAGAGTAAATGTGATTTTTGCAAGAGAATGGAAAACAGGATAATTGTAGGAGCAAAGTCCTTGAGTAAGACAGACTATGGGATCCAGTGCACAGTGAGGTGATCAGCTTTAGACAGAAGAGATAGTAATCCATGGTAATGAGGGGGAAAGAAGAGTAGATGGGTACAAAGGCCAAGAGACTGATGTAAAATTTACTGTTTTCTTAGTAAAATAGGGAGAAGTTTTGAACTGAGAATGGTAATGTTGGAAGAGGTATTGGAAAGATGAGGAGAAAAAATAACCTGTTTAATAATCAACTCTGAAAGTGGGAGAGGGGACTACCTTCTCAGAAAGTAGGAGAGGAAAATAGCATTACACTTGATATTTGTAAATAAGTTAAAGTAGGACCAATCCACTTGGTTGTGTATTTTTGTCCAGCCATATAGACAAGCAGTATGGGGGAAATTAGGTTGGGTTTTGCCACGCACTACACTGGCAGGGAAATTAAGAATATATTCAATGGATAATTAAGTTGTGTACCATGGAACCTAAGCTGGAAAAGAAGGAAATAAAGAATATGGGGGAAGGGGTAGAGCTATGTAATAAAATATATAAAAATGAGAATATACAACTCTTATATGTATATGATAGATACACAATATTAAACAAAGATAGGTACATTCATATAATGATTTTGCAGGATAAATACAGGCAAAAATGAAAAAAGCTTTGTTTACAATATAAGGAAATGAAGAAGGTGAGAAAATGCTTTTGAAGAGTTTTTACTATGAAAGCAGAAAAGAACAAAGCAGCTTTAGGAAATGACACAGAGATCAATTTTACCTGGAGCAAGATAACAAGAGGGCAGACATTTTTTTAAAAAAGGTGAGTTACTGATGTTAATATGAGTGTTAATATGACAAATCCATGGTCAGAGAAACTTGTGGAGTGCACCAATAACTTGAACTTAACCAAAAAACAAAACAAAAGTGAGATTAAGTCTTCCGGCCATGAAGAAATAATAAACACGTAACACAAAAATGCACTGTAAACAACCAGAAAAAATGATTAAGATATGTTTAATAACTGTTTAGAAATACTGGAAAACAGTAGGGTTGTGATTCCTGAGAAAAGGGAAAATCAGAACAAGTCCTACAATCACCCCAGCATTCTTCTGGGAGGCAATATCCACACTGAGGCTACAGGGAAGAGAAAATACAAACAGAGCCCAGAGGTCCACTGAGTTGAGGAAACAGAACACAGCTGGAGGAGACAGGCAGCTGGGAATTTGTGTGAAGGTTCAAGTAAGGAGGAACTACACTAGGAGAGAGCTTCACGAATCTACACAGGAAATCCCTTGAGTCTATTAGGCTACACCTAAATACATGAAAATTCAAGAAGGCCAGATAAAGCACCATTAGGGAGCTGTAAATAGAACAATTCCCATAGCTCACACAGGGCAGGAAGACATCTGAGGTCTAATCACCCAGAATGACAATCCTCAGTGATCATCAGGGACATTCAGTGGAGATCCTGAAAGGTCTCTTTAGGGGAAGACTTAAGGATAGAGCTGAACTATTCCTGAAGGCTGCTCTAGACACACTCTAGCAAAACTTAAAAACAGGTCTCAAAGTGATTAAACTGGCAAATAACTACCTGTCAAAATTCAACACTGTCTTCAAAAAGCACACTAAAGAGAAATGCTCAACAATATAATATTCAGTGTCTAGCATTTGGTAAAAAATCACTAACCAAGTCAAGAAGCAGGAAAATGTAACCGATATCCAGGAGAAAAAGAATCAGTCAATACAAACAAACCCATAAATGAGAAATATAATGGGTACAGTGAACAAGGCTGTCAAAACAGCTATTTTAATTATACATAAGTGATTAAAGCAAAACATTAATATAATGAGAAAATAAGCTGAAGCTATAAAGGAGAATCAAATGGAACTTCTATAGATGTATAATATATCAAAATGAACATCTCTCTGCTTAAGAATAGGGGCATACTAGACACTACAAAGAAAAGATCAGTAACCTACTGAAGACATAGCAATAGAATCTATCCAAATAAAGAACATAAGAAAAAAGGCTGAAAACAGCTCATCAGTAACCTAATATCACTGATATTATCAATGTGAAAATATCAAGTAGTCTAACAGAAGTATAATTGGACTCTCAGGTGGAGGAGGGAGATAGGGAGTACAGGAAAAATATTTGAAGAAATAATGACCAAAATTTTCCAAATTTGATGAAAACAATAAACCCACAGATTCAAAAAGCTCAACAAACTTCAGGCAGAATAAATACACTCCCCACACAAAACTGAGAAAGCACATAATTATGAAATTGCTGAAAACCACTAACAAAGAGAATGTCTTAAAAGCAGAGAAAAAAGACACATTACATACAAAAGTAGAAAGAGAAGAATTATGTGGACTTTTAGTCAGAAACTATACAACACAGAAGACAAAGGGAGGACATCTTTAAACTAACAAAAGAAAACAAAAAACAAAAATAGTCAACTAACAATTCTATACCTAGTGAAAAATACCCTTCAAAAATTAAAGGACTCAAAAACACGAGTGCATACAAAACTGGTGAAATTTGAATAATGTCTGTGGATTGTACCAATGTCAGTTTCCTGGTTTTAACACTGGACTATAGTTATGTTAGATGTTACCTTTGAGGGAAACTGAAGGATACACAGGACCTCTCTAGAGGTACTATTTTTTTTTTTTTTTTTTTTTTTTTTTGCGGTACGCGGGCCTCTCACTGTTGTGGCCTCTCCCGTCGCGGAGCACAGGCTCCGGACGCGCAGGCTCAGAGGTCATGGCTCACGGGCCCGGCCACTCCGCGGCATGTGGGATCTTCCCGAACTGGGGCACGAACCCATGTCCCCTGCATCGGCAGGCGGACTCTCAACCACTGCGCCACCAGGGAAGCCCTAGAGGTACTATTTTTGCAACTTCATGTGAATTGATAATCATTTCAAAATAAAAAGGTTTTTTTAAGTAAGGAAAATACTCTTTTTCAGAGAAACAAAAACAGAGAATTAGTGACTAGCAAACTGGTACCACAAAAATTGAAAGGGTAGGTATATCAAGCAGAAGTATGGAAAACAGATCTAAAGAATGAAGAATACAAGAAATGGCAAATATCTTCATCTCTTTAAAATATAACTGTTTAAAGAAAAAAATATTGTGTGATGTATGACCTTTAAAAATAAAGGTATGACCACAAACGAAGCAGATGGAGTATGAGAGTGTTATATTACACATGAAATAGTATAACATGATTTAAAGGTAGACTGTGATATGTTAAATATGTATATTGTAAACCTTAAATCTAAGACTAGATACAGCTAACAGTGGAGGGAAAAAATGGAATACTAAAAAATATTCAATTCAAAGGAGGAAAAAGTAACAAAGTTAACAGTTGGCAAAAATAGAAAACAAATAGGAAGATAGTAGGTTTAAATCCAAACATCAAAAACTGCATTAATGTAAATGGACTGAACATTCCAGTAAGAGACAAAGACTGTCAGAGTGGATAGAGAAGCAAAAACCAATTATATGGGTTCTATAACAAACCCATTTTCAGTACAGAAACAGATTAAAAGTAAAAAGATGATAAAAGAGAGTCAAGATGGTGGAGGAGTAGGAAGATGTGGAGTTCATCTCTCCCCACAGAGGCATCAAGAATACATTTACAAATGGAATGATTCTCACAGAGCACCAGCTGAGCACTAGCAGAAGAGCTCAGTCACCTACAAGGACAAGAAAGATCCCCACATAACCATGTAGGATGAAAGAAAGCAGAGAAAAGGAAGAGGAGAGGAAGTGGGACAGGACCTGCGCCCCAGAGGGGCGGTGCTGAAGGAAAGGAGAGGTTATCACATCCAGGGAAGCCCCCTTACTGGTGAGGAGATCAGGTGGGACAGAAGGGGAGCCTTGGGGGCTATCAGAGGAGAGCACAGCAACCGATCTGTGGCAGGCAGGACAGAGTGAGACCTACACAGAGGGTCCACGCCACAGCCCTGCATGCCCTGCCTGAGACATGTGTCCACTGGTGTGGACAGGGGTTGGGTGCTGGAATGTGAGGTTTGAAAAGCAAACTTGGGGAGAGGACTGCTGTTGGCTGCGAGGAGGCAGCCTGAGAGGACAGGAGTGAGGAAATCCACAACTGGGAATGCTTGTGGAAGAAGTGCAGACCTCCACAGAAGCGAAGAGCCACTGTTGAGTGACACACAAGGGGCGGGGCCATTTGCAGCCTCTCTCCCCACGTGCCAGCCCCTGCCTCCCCATGCACTAGGAAGGGCCCCCGCTGGCGCTGGCTCTCTTGAGCCTGCAGCTGCTGGATCCCCTGTGTGCCCTGTCCCCACCAGGGCTCCAGTGACCCCAGCTGCCACCATCTCCATGCCCCTCCTCACCAGGGCGGACTCGTGTACTCCGGAGCAGCCTCGGAAACAGACCCCTGTGGGTGGCCCACATGCAGAGGTGGAGCTGAAACCACAGCTGAGCCCCAGGGGCCGTGCAACTAATGAAGAAAAGCTGAAATCTCTCCTCGCAGCTGGGCAAACCATAAATTGACACCACTGCGATTGACTGTAAACTCAGTGGCTATGGAACATCTAAATGGACGACGAGTGCTCCCGCAGCCAAGACAGGTCTACCTTTAGCTGCTGTAGACTATGCAGGCACATACGCATGGGGGTCGGGCCAGGCCAGAGTCTGAGTTGCCCCCAGAGCACCCACCGAGGGTCCAGATCCATGATTACTGCAAACCTGGGACCTGACTTCAGTGGATCTACACTGGTGGTCTGGTGGAAACAACGTCTGAGAGACACCAGGCCAACTGCCGGCATACCCACAGTTAAGGTGGAGCTGAGAGCAGCGCCAACAACAGTGTAATACGACAGCTTGAACAAAAGGTGAAAGGTGACATAACAGAGCACACCACAGGTGAACAGCTCCAGAGGAGGAATACTCAGTGGCTTCCCTCCCAATGTGAGCGCTCCAATCCCTCCAACCTCACACCACAGACCAGAAACACAGCTAAGAAACAGATCTGGGGTCTCTAATCCAACAACTTTGGAGCAGACCCCACTTCTGACACGGCAGTGACAACCACAGAGCAAAGGGCAGGCTCTGCTCAATATCCAGTGCAGGCTCTGGTCACCACAACATCAGTCACACCTCCTATAAAGGGGACAATGGCCAACATACAGCGAGGAAAGAGGTGGCAGACATCCATACTAAAAACAGCCCTCACACCAAAAAATATTAAACCACGCAGGCTACACAGGGACGTTCCCACATAAAATGGCCCTACAAGATAGTCTGAGGGTCTGGCATTTGGCAGAAGAACTGTCCAGAGCATTTAGGCTTCAACGCCAGCAGTGCTTGAGTGCAGGAGCTCCACAGGGCTGGAGGAAAAAGAGATTCCACTCTTGGAGGGTGCACACAAGATCTCGTGTGCACTGGGACCCAGCATAAAGCAGTATCTCCAAAGGAACATGGCTACACCTAGCTAGGGGTCTTTGAGGGTCTCCTGGAGGGGCAAAGGTCAACTATAGCTCACTGTGAGGGCAAGGACACTGACAGCAGAAGCCGCAGGGATACTGATAAGAGTGAGCTCTCCTGAAGGTCCACGTTTTGGCACCATGACCCAGCCCTACCCCACAACCTGCAGGCTCCAGTGCTGGGAAGCCTCAGGCCAAACAACCATCAAGATAGGAACACAGCCCCACCCATAAGAAGAAAGGCTGCCTAAAGTGGTACTGAGCTCACAGCCACCTCAAAACACACCCCTTGACACGGCCCTGCACACCAGAGAGAAAAGACCCACCCAGCTCCACCCATCAAACGGCAGGCACCAGTCCCTCCCACCAGGAAGCTTGCAGGAGCCCCTGGGCCAAGCTCACCCACCAGGGGACAGACACCAAAAGCAAGCAGAACTATGATCCTGCAGCCTGTGGAAAGGAGACCCCATACATAAAAAGTTAGAAAATGAAATGACAGAGAAATATGTTGCAAACGAAGGCACAAGATAAAAACCCACAAGAACAACTAAATGAAGAGGAGACAGGCAATCTACCTGAAAAAGAATTCAGAGTAATGATAGTAAGGATGATCCAAAATCTCGGAAAAAGAATGGAGGCACAGATCAAAAATAAACAAGAAATGCTTAACAAAGAGCTAGAAGAGTTAAACAACAAACAGAGATGAATACAATAACTGAAATAAAAAATAGACTAGAAGGAATCAATAGGAGAATAATTGAGGAAGAAGAATGAATAAGTGACCTGAAAGACAGAATGGTGGAAATCACTGCCACAGAACAAAGAAAAAAGAATGAAAAGAAATGAGGACAGTATCAGAGACCTCTGGGACAATATTAAATGCACCAATATTTGCATTATAGGATTCCAGAAGGAGAAGAGAAAGAAAAAGGGTCTGAGAAAATATCTGAAGATATTATAGCTGAAACTTCCCTAACATGAGAATGTAAACAATCATTCAACTCCAGGAAGTGCAGATAATCACATACAAGATGAACCCAAGGAGGAACATGCCGAGACACATATCAATCAAACTGACAAAAATTAAAGACAAAGAAAAAATATTGAAAGTAACAAGAGAAAAGCAACATTTAACATACAAGAGAATCCCCATAAGATAACAACTGATTTTTCAGCAGAAACTGTGCAGGTCTGAAGGGAGTGGCACGATATACTTAAAGCAATGAAAGGGAAAAACCTACAACCAAGAATACACTACCCAGCAAGGTTCTCATTCAGATTCGACAGAGAAATCAAAAGCTTTACAGACAAGCAAAAGCTAAGAAAATTCAGCACCACCAAACCAGCTTTACAATAAATGCTAAAGGAACTTCTCTAGGGGGAAAAGAGACCAGCAACTTAAAACAACCTTATACATATATAGACTGCTATATCAAAACCTCATGGGAATAGCAAACCCAAAACTACAATAGATGCACACACAAAAAAGGAACAGAAACGTAAACACAACACTAAAGATGGTCATCAAACCACAAGAGAAAAGAACAAAAGAGGAAGGGAAGAAAAAATGACCTACGAAAACAAACCCACAGCGTTTCCCTGGTGGCACAGTGGCTGAGAGTCTGCCTGCCGATGCAGGGGACATGGGTTCGTGCCCCGGTCTGGGAAAATCCCACATGCCGTGGAGCAGCTAAGCCCGTGAGCCATGGCCAATGAGCCTGCATGTCTGGAGCCTGTGCTCCGCAACGGGAGAGGCCACAACAGTGAGAGGCCCACGTACTGCAAAAAAAACACACAAAAAAACAAAAAAACCCACAACAATTAAGAAACTGGCAATAGGAACATACATATCGATAATTACCTTAAATGTAAATGGATTAAATGCTCCAACCAAAAGACACAGACTAGCTGAATACATACAAAAACAAGACCCATAAACATGCTATCTATAAGAGACCCACTTCAACTCTAGGGAAACATACAGACTGAAAGGGGATGGAAAAAAGATATTCCAAGCAAATGGAAATCAAAAGAAAGCTGAAGTAGCAATACTCATATAAGACAAAATAGACTTTAAATTAAAGACTGTTACAAGAGACAAGGAAGGACACTACATAATGACCAAAGGATCAATCCAGGAAGAAGATATAACAATTGTAAATATCTATGCATTCAACATAGGAGCACATCAATGTACAAGGCAAATGCTAACAGCCTTAGAAGTGGAAATCGACAGTAACACATTCACAGTGGGGGACTTTAACACACCAGTTATACAAGTGGACAGATCATCCAGACAGAAAATTAATAAGGAAAACACAAGCCTTAAGTGACACATTAGACCAGATAAATTTAATTGATATTTATAGGTCATTCCATCCAAAAGCAGCAGAATACACTTCTTCTCAAGTACACATGGAACATTATCCAGGATAGAGCACATCATGGGCCACAAATCAAGCCTTGGTAAATTTAAGAAAACTGAAATCATATCAAGCATCTTTTCTGACCACAATGCTTTGAGATTAGAAATCAATTAGAGGAAAAAAACTGTAAAAAACACAAACACATGGATGCTAAACAATACGTTACTAAACAACCAAAGGATCACTGAAAAAATCAAAAAGGAAATAAAAAATATCTAGAGGCAATGACAATGAAAACACAACAATCCAAAACCTATGGGACACAGCAAAAGCAGTTCTAAGAGGGAAGTTTATCACAATACAATCCTACCTCAGGAAACAAGAAAAATCTCAAATAAACCAACTAAAGCAACTAGAGAAAGAAGAACAAACAAAACCTAAAGTTAGTAAAAGGAAAATCAGAAAGATCAGAGCAGAAATCAATGAAATGGAAAGGAAAAAAAACAATAGCAAAGATCAATGAAACTAAAAGCTGGTTCTTTGAAAAGATAAACCAAATTCATAAACCTTTAGCCAGATTCATTAAGAAAAAAAGGGAGAGGACCCAAATCAAAAAAAAGTAGAATAAAAAAGAAGTTACAATGGACATGACAGAAATACAAACTATCACAAGAGACTACTACAAGCAACTATACGCCAATAAAATGGACAACCTAGAAGAAACGGACAAATTCTGAGAAGGTACAACCTTCCAAGAACAACCTTCCAAGACTGAACCCGGAAGAAATAGAAAATGTAAACAAATCAATCACAAGTACTGAAATTGAAACTGTGATTAAAAATCTTCCAACAGAAAAAAAAAAAAAAAAAAAAAATCTTCCAACAAACAAAAGTCCAGGACCAGATGGCTTCACAGGCAAACTCTATCAAACATTTAAAGAAGAGTTAACACCAATCCTTCTGAAACTCTCCCAAAAAATGGCAGAGGAAGAAACATTCTCAAGCTCATTCTATGAGGCCACCATCACCCTGATACCAAAACCAGACAAGGATGTCACAAAGAAAGAAAACTACAGGCCAATATCACTGATGAACATAGATGCAAAAATCCTCAACAAAATACTAGCAAACAGAATCCAACAGCACATTAAAAGGATCATACACCATGATCAAGTGGGGTTTATTCCAGGGATGTAAGGATTCGTCAACATATGTAAATCAATCAATGAGGTATACCACATTAACAAACTGAAGAATAAAAACAATATGATCATCTCAATAGATGCAGAGAGAGCTTTTGACAAAATTCAACACACATTTATGATAAAAACTCTCTAGAAAGTGGGCACAGAGGGAACCTACCTCAACATAATAAAGGTCGTATATGACAAATCCACGCAAACATCATTCTTAACAGTGAAAATCTGAAAGCATTTCCTCTAAGATCAGGAACAAAAAAAGGATGTCCACTCTCACCACTTTTATTCAACAAGATCAGGAACAAGACAAGGATGTCCACTTTCAACCACTTTTACTCCAATTTTGGAAGTCCTAGCCACGGCAATCAGAGAAGAAGAAGAAACAAAAGGAATTCAAATTGGAAAAGAAGTAAAACTGTCACTGTTTGCAGATGACATGTTACTATACATAGAAAATCCTAAACATGCTACCAGAAAACTACTAGAGCTCATCAATGAATTCGGTAAAGTTGCAGGATACAAAATTAATACACAGAAATCTCTTGCACTCCTATACACTAACAATGAAAGATCAGAAAGAGAAATTAAAGAAAAATATCCCATTTACCATGGCATCCAAAAGAATAAAATACCTAGGAATAAAACCCACCTAAGGAGGCAAAAGACCTGTACTCCGAAAACTATAAGATACTGATGAAAGAAATCAAAGATAGCACAAACAGATGGAGAGATATACCATGTTCTTGGATGGGAAGAATCAACACTGTCATTGATTCTTTACAGAGCATTTTTTACAGAATTAGAACAAATAATTTTACAATTTGTATGGAAACACAAAAGACACCAAATGCCAAAGCAATGTTGAAAAAGGAAAACAGGGCTGTAGGAAACAGGCTCCTTCACTTGAGACTATACTACGAAGCCACACTAATCAAAACAGTATGGTACTAGCACAAAAACAGGAATATAGATCAAGGGACCATTGTTGCGTTCCTGGGAACACCCCATGGAGAGGGTTAGCCGAAGCAGTACCCTGGGGTTGTGCAAAAGGTTGGGGGAACTTGTCCAACAGATCAAGGTCAGTGCACAAAAGTTATTTTGCTATTTATAGGTCATTCCATCCATGGTATGATGGAGATAAGCGAGTGAGCCTGCAGACTGATGTCTCCAAATATGGGTGAATGGATCGCTCTGGGTTGGATACTTTCACCTGCATTTACCTGGTCTGAGTTGTACCAAGAGACCAAGTTCCAGTTTCTTCCTAAGAATGGTGGGTTCAGGAAAGGTTGTTTTTCTAGATAATAGATCCTCTTTTCTTCTTTCGGGACCCAACCCTTAGTCACTCTCAGTCCCTGTGACTAGGAGGGATGGACTTCATTTCCCACCCACTTCTGTTCCCATGTCCAGAGCTCAACACCCGACCAAAGCTTGTCCAGTGCTGAGTCTGCAAAGCTAAAGTAATTGGTTTGGGGACAAACTAATGGGAATCAACCTCAAGACTCCTGTTGGAGCTGTGGGGAAGCAGGGGCTCTCTTTGTTGGAGTTGTGATAGAAAGTCCAGAGATAAACCCACGCATCTATGGTCTCCTAAACTAAAACAAAGGAGGCAAGAATATACAATGGACAAAAGACAGTCTCTTCAATAAGTGGCGCTGGGAAAACTGGACAGCTACATGTAAAAGAACGAAATTAGAACATTCTCTAACAACATACACAAAAATAAACTCAAAATGGATTAAAGATCTAAATGTAAGACTGGATACCATAAAACTCTTAGAGGAAAACATAGGAAGAACACTCTTTGACATAAATCATAGCAAGATCTCTTTTTTTTTTTTTTTGCGGTACGCGGGCCTCTCACCGTTGTGGCCTCTCCCGTTGTGGAGCACAGGCTCCGGACGCGCAGGCTCAGCGGCCATGGCTCACGGGCCCAGCCGCTCCACGGCATGTGGGATCTTCCCGAACCGGGGCACGAACCCGTGTCCCCTGCATCGGCAGGCGGACTCTCAACCACTGCGCCACCAGGGAAGCCCGCAAGATCTTTTTTGATTCACCTCCTAGAGTAATGAAAATGAAACCAAAAATAAACAAATGGGACCTAATTAAAACTAAAAGCTTTTGCACAGGGGCTTCCCTGGTGGCGCAGTGGTTGAGAGTCCGCCTGCCGATGCAGGGGACACGGGTTCGTACCCCAGTCTGGGAAGATCCCACATGCCACGGAGTGGCTGGGCCCGTGAGCCATGGCCGCTGAGCCTGCGCGTCCGGAGCCTGTGCTCCGCAATGGGAGAGGCCACAACGGTGAGAGGCCCACGAACCGCAAAAAAAAAAAAAAAAAAGCTTTTGCACAGCAAAGGAAACCATAAACAAAATGAAAAGACAACCCACAGAATGGGAGAAAATGGATGCAAATGAAGTGATGGACAAGAGATTAATCTCCAAAATAAACAAACAGCCCATGCAGCTCATTATCAAAAAAAACCAAACAACCCAATCAGAAAATGGGCAGATATAAACAGACATTTCACCAAGGAAGACATACAGATGGCCAAGAGGTACATGAAAAGATGCTCAACATCACTAATTAGTAGAGAAATACAAATCAAAAATACAGTGAGGTATCACTTCACATCAGTCAGTATGGCCATCAACAAAAAATGTACAAAAATAAATGCTGGGGAGGGTATGGTGAAAAGGAAACCCTCCTACACAGTTGGTGGGAAGGTAAATTAGTACATCCACTATGGAGAACAGTATGGAGGTTCCTTAAAAAGTTAAAAATAGAGCTACCATATGATCTAGCAATCCTACTCTTGAGCATATATCCAGAGAAAACCATAATTTGAAAAGATATACATGTACCCCAATGTTCATTGCAGCACCATTTACAGCAGCCAGGACATGGCTAACTGTCTGTTGAAGGAGGAATGGATAAAGAAGATGTAATATACATATACAATGAAATATTACTCAGCCATAAGAAAGAACAAAATAATACCATTTGCAGCAACATGGATGGACCTAGCGATTTTCATACTGAGTGAAGTAAGTCAAACAGAGAAAGACAAATATCATATGATATTGCTTACATATGGAATCTAAAAAAATGGTACAAATGAACCTATTTACAAAACAGAAATAGAGTCAGAGATGTAGAAAACAAACTTATGGTTATCAAGGGGGAGAGGGGGCAGGATGGATAAACTGGGAGATTGGGATTGACATATACACACTAGTATATATAAAATAGATAAGTAAGAAAAACCTACCATATAGCCCAGGGAACTCTACTCAATACTTTGTAATGACCTATATGGAACAGAATCTAAAAAAGAATGGATTTATGTATATGTATAACTGATTCACTTTGCTGTACAGCAGAAACTAACACAACATTGTAAATCAACTATAATCCACTAAAAATTAATTTTAAAAAAAGAGTAGAATAATTATAGTCTCACACAAACACTGAGAACAAAACTGCAATTACTACACTAATGTTAGACAAAGTAGACTTTGGAACAAAGAGTATTATCAGAGATTTTTTAAAATAGTGTTTCACCATAAATGAGATGAAAAGACAACCCTCAAAAGGGAGAACATATTTGCAAATGAAGCAACTGACAAAGGATTAATCTCCAAAATTTGCAAGCAGTTCATGCAGCTCAATATCAAAAAAACAAACAACCCAATCCAAAAATGGGCAGAAGACCTAAATCAACATTTCTCCAAAGAAGATACACAGATTGCCAACAAACACATGAAAGAATGCACAACATCACTAATCATTAGAGAAATGCAAATCAAAACTACAGTGAGGTATCACCTTACACCAGTCAGAATGGCCATCATCAAAAAAAATCTACAAAAAAAAAAAAAATCTACAAACAATAGATCCTGGAGAGGGTGTGGAGAAAAGGGAACCCTCTTGCACTGTTGGTGGGAATGTAAATTGATACAGCCACTATGGAGAACAGTATGGAGGTTCCTTACAAACTAAAAATAGAACTACCATATGACCCAGCAATCCCACTACTGGGCATATACCCTGAGAAAACCATAATTCCAAAAGAGTTCATGTACCACAATGTTCATTGCAGCACTACTTACAATAGCCAGGACATGGAAGCAACCTAAGTGTCCATCGACAGATGAATGGATAAAGAAGATGTGGCACATATATACAATAGAATATTACTCAGCCATAAAAAGAAACGAAATTGAGTTATTTGTAGTGAGGTGGATGGACCTAGAGTCTGTCATACTGACTGAAGTAACCGTATGCTAACACGTATATATGGAATCTAAAAAAAAAAAAAAAAAAGGTCCTGATGAACCTAGGGGCAGGACAGAAATAAAGACGCACACTTAGAGAATGGACTTGAGGACACAGGGAGGGGGACGTGTAAGCTGGGACGACGTGTGAGAGTAGCACTGACATATATACACTACCAAATGTAAAAGAGATAGCTAGTGGGAAGCAGCCGCATAGCACAGGGAAATCAGCTCGGTGCTTTGTGACCACCTAGAGGGGTGGGATGAGGGGGTGAGAGGGAGCGGATATGGGGATATATGTATACATACAGCTGATTCACTTTGTTATATGGCAGAAGCTAACACACCAGTGTAAAGCAATTATACACCAATAAAGATGTTAAATAAAAGAAATATCAGGAAGGAAATTAGAAAATACTTTGAACTTAATGAAAATAAAAAGACAGTCTCAAATTTTGTGGGATGCAGATAAAGCAGCACTTAGAAGAAAATTTATAGCTTTAAATGCTTATGTGAGAAAAGAAGTAGAAAATCAATTATCTAAACTTCTGCTTTAAGAATCCTGAAAAATAAGAGCAAATTAAGCCCAAATAAGTATGAAGGAAATGCTAAAGATGAGGTTAGAAATCAATAAACAGAAAACTGACAAACAGTACAGAAAAACTAACGAAGTCAAATGCTGAATCATTGAAAAGTTCAATGAAATTGATAAGTATGTAACTAGACTGATTAAGAATAAAACAGAGAAGAGACAAATTATTAATATCAAGACTGAAATGGGGTCATTATCACAGATATTAAAAATATAAATAAAAATATAATACATGAATATTATGTTCAAATTTATGCCAATAAATTTGACTACTTAGATGAGTTGGAAAAATTTCTTGAAAAACATAAATTACCAAAACTGACTCAAAAAGTTATGGAAAATCCAAATAGACTTATATACACTAATAAAATTTGTGGGCAGAGACTTCTCAAATAGGATGAAAAAAGCACAAAACCACACACTGTGTGGTTTTGAAAGACACTGTTAAGAAAATTTAAAAGCCAATTCAGATTGGGAGAAACTATTCACAATACATATTCTTTGTAGCAAAGAAACTATATAAGGAAGCATAAAGAACTCTTACTACAACCCAATGTTTTTAAATTGGGCAAAAAATTTGAACATACACTTAACAAAAGAAGATATATGAACAGCCAATAAGCATATTAAAACATGCTCGAGATCAATAGTTATCAGGGAAATACAAATAAGCCTATACTGAGATACTACTTCTATCCCTCTAGAGTGGCTAATACTAAAAAGACTGACAATATCAAGTGTTAAGTGAGGATATAGAGTAACTGGAACTCTCATACATTGCTATTGGGAATGAAAAATGGTAAATCACTTTAGAACATAGTTTGATAGTTTCTTAAAAAGTTAAACATATACTCTATATAATACTCAGAAGTTCTACTACTAGGTATTTAATCAACATCATGAATGATACTGAATGTGTCTACACAAAAACATGTATCTACACAAAAACTTGTACATGAAAATTCATAGTGGCTTTATTTTTTATAGTCCAAAGCTGGAAAAAACTCAAATTCCCATCAACTGGTGAACACATGAAATGTGTAAATCCATAAATAAATACCACTCAGCAATACAAGGGAATGAATCACAAAACAAGCAACAACACTGATGAACGTCAACAACATTATGCTGAAGAAGACAGATGCAAAGAAGTACATACTTAGGAATCCATCTATATGAAATTTTATAACAAGGAAAACAAATCTGTAGTAAAAGAATGCAAATCAGTGGCTGCCTGGGGCTATGATCAGACACTGGGGATTTATGGGGTAGAGACACAAAGGAAATTTGGGGGAGTGATAGAAAAATAAAATCCAAAGCTGGAGTAGAATGCTTTGTGGCCTCTCCCGTTGCGGAGCACAAGCTCCGGACGCACAGGCTCAGCGGCCATGGCTTACGGGCCTAGCCACTCCGCGGCACGTGGGATCTTCCCAGACCGGGGCACGAACCAGTGTCCCCTACATCGGCAGGCGGACTCTCAACCACTGCGCCACCAGGGAAGCCCTCTGTTTTTATATTTTAAAAATGACTTCATCTGTTAGAATCAGCAGCTAAAATAAGTTAATATACATAACAATGTTTTAATAGTTGGTTTTTGCAGGTTTACAGAAGCAGCTACTTAAGCTCTGTTTTGCATTTCTGTGAACTGTACACTAGGTGTGTTTCTAGAGATATAAAAAATGAATTAGTAAGAAAGATTCAATCTTGAGTTTCACATAATCCAGGAGAGTTATGTTATGCCTCTCTGGCTGGTAGGTAGATAGGAATTCAAGCTGAGAAGCTCAGAGCCAGTGCAAATTTTCATAAAAATCTTCAGCTAGCCAGTGTATCATAATGCCCTAGTACATTCACTGTGAACTAAAAGTTTCAAATATTAATTCTAAATAACGAGATTTTAAAACAGCTGTGTGTTTAAGTCTATTTAATTCTGGGGAGTTGGAGAAAGAGTCTACGTGATTTACAGAGTCAGATAAACAGAGTTTGAATCCTGCTCTGCCATTCCTGTTTGACCTTAGGCAATTTGCTTATCCTCTCAGACTCAGTTTCCCTTTTGTAAAATGTGTTTTACCTGGAAGGTAACACTCAAAAAATGTTAGTTCCTTTTCTGCCCAAATGAAAGTAGAGTTATAATCAATGTGGTCCTTTGAGAATATTAATCTTTTGACAGGGTACAGAATACCGTGGATAAGAAAAAGAGAAAGGACATAAAATAACCAGTGAGAAGGATTCAGAAGTAAGATAATAATAGCCTGAACTAAGAAGTGGCAATGGGAATTGAAAAGAAGAGATGAATGAAAACATTTAGAGGAAAGAAAACACAGGATTGGGTATGAGAGCTAAGAACAAGAAAAGAATCAAAGATGCAGGCAAGTTATGTGGACTAGAGCAGTGACATGACCACAGCTTGGATGGATGATGACAAATGGTAAGGTGACAAATTAAAACAGTTGTTTCCCAGATATTACAGCTTGTTTTTTCTTAGACCACTTGCCTTTATTTCTTAGAGCAATTGAAACATAGTACAAACTATGTACGTAATTTTAAATTCCCTAGCAGTCACTTTAAGAAGAAATACTTAAAATAAATTTTATTACTGTATCTCACTTATCCCAGTATATCCAAAATATTATCATTTCAACATGTAAACATTAAAATATTAATGAGATTTTGCATCGTTTTTCGTATTTAATCTTCAAAATTTGATGTTGATTTACACTTACAGCACTTTACAAGTTGGAATAGCCACATATGAGTGGCTACCATTTTTGACAGCACAGGCTTAGACTATTAGATACTATAATTAATTTTTCTTTCCAGATGAGAAGGTCAACAAAACGTGGAATACCCATTCAATGTTACAGTCAACAATAAAAAGGAACAGACTACAACATGGATGAATCGCAAATGCATTATGCTAAGTGATCGGACTCAGGAAGCTACTATGTAATTCTATTTATATGACATTCTGGAAAAGGCCAAAATATAAGAATCAAAAACAGATCAGTGGTTGCCTGAGGTTGGGAGTAGGGAGAGGACTTGACTAAATTCACAGAGAAATTTTTTGGTATGATGAAAGTGCTCTGTATCTCAATTATGGTGATGGCTATGTGACTATGCATTTGTCAAAATTCATAATAGAACTGTATAGAGTCATCCCTCAGTATCCACAGGGGATTGATACCACCAATCTAACGTGTGTTGGTAGGATGTGGAGAAATTGGAACCCTTATATACTGCTGGTAGAAATGTAAAAATGGTATAGCTGGTTTGGAAAACAGCCTGCAGTTCCTCAAAAGGTTAAATGTAAGGTTATAATTTACCAATTCTACTCCTAGGTATATACCCAAGAAAAACAAAAACATATATCTACACAAAAACTTGTACATGAATGTTCACAGCAGCATTATCCAAAACAGCCCAAAAGTAGAAACAACCCAAATGTCCATCAACTGATAAACAGATAAATAAAATGTATTACATCCATATACTCTATAAAAAAGAATATTACTCTATAAAAAGCAATGGAGTGCTGATGCACGCTACAATGTTGATGAACCCTCAAAACAATACTTAAAGTGAAAAATGTTGGTTACTAAGTATCACATACTGTATGATTCTACATATACAGAAATGTCCAGAATAGGCAAATCTATCAAGACAGAAAATAAATGAGAAGTTGCCTAGGGCTGGAGGAGATTAGGGGAAGAGGATAGAGGTACTGAGGCTAAAGGGTATGGGGTGACTTTTTGGGTGATGAAAATATTCTAAACTTGAGAGTGGTGATGGTTGCACAACTCTGTGAATACACTAAAAGCTACCAAATTGTATAAAGGGTGAGATGTTTGTGAATTGTATCTCAATAAAGTTGTTAAAAAATACTCTCCTAATAATGGGGGAAGAGTTTTTAGTATACACTAACAAAATAACTAAACAATGAAAAGTGGTATCTATGCAAACATGTAACTTATATGTTTTTGTGCATCTTTGGCATTAGATTAGGAAAAAATAGCAAAATTATTACCCTTTCTACTGAAGACAACTGTTGCTGTAATCCATCACATTTCTTGCTTGCTTCTTCAAAAAGAGTTTTATACTTTTCTGTTTGAGACTGTTGCAAATTAATTGTCCGCTGCTGTCTCATACAATCTCCTTCAGAATTTTTCAGTTGAGACTTTAAATCCTGAATTTCATCCTCCTATAGTTATGAAATTATAGATTATATGGAAAAACATACATGATTTGGTATCAAAACATAAAGCAGAAAACATAAAAGAGCTTCGTATGATCTTTGGTGAGATATTTACACCAATTTCACTAAGAAAAACGAGTTACATTCTATTTTCATCCTCAAAATGGAAGACAGATGTTTTATTTGCACTTAATAGCTTACACTTGTAAGTCTAATACACAGCATTCTAATTGCTGGCAAGTATTTAAAATTCTTCAGCTCTGTGAAAATTCAACATCTCAGAATAAAGTTCAGTATTTAAATTTCTGAATTTAAAAGTTAATTGTGAATTATACTTCAATGAAGCTATTTTTAAAATAAAATTGAAAACTACTCCTAAAATGACTTTGAATATTACAGCATTTATTCTGAAAGGTTTTAAAAACTTACCTTTTTATTGCATTCACATACAACATTATCCAATTCCTCCTGCATAACATGGAGTTTGGCCTTCAGAAATCTGATCTGTGCTTCTGTGTCAATTTAATAATAATATTTATTGTCTTTCACTGAATCTAAGATGCCATCAATTGTAAGACAGACTATTATTTTATGAGGGAAAAAAGGCTCAAGATGGGGAGTCTAATAGTCTCTCTAATAGGAGATCCCTGTTTGGGAACACTCAAGACACTACATACCCCTAATGTAGAGGTAAATGAAAAATCCATCCAACAGAAAGGAACTGTTACACTGGAACCAAGTAAAGAAAGAGGAAAAAAACAAAAACTTTTCCTGAGAATCAGAACCACAAGCCAAGTACTCACATAAGTTTGCAGACTGAATTCATACTTACCCAGGTGGTTCGAAACACCTCAAACAGAACTTAAAGTGGTCTCAGATCGGTAATGCCCCCAGGTATTTGGCAGAAGCAAACACAGGTCTAGCAAAACTCAACTTCAATCCCAGCCATTGTAATTATAAAATGCCACTGACTGTAATACACATCCCAATTTCACAGATGTTAAAATGTAGTGACGTGTCTGAGAAGCAAAAAAACGCAGTAATACCTTACTACCGAAGCTTTCTCCCACAAACCCCTCACGAACATCTACCTTTGGTATTGCTATCAAAAGTTCTTTATTCAATAATATCAGTAAATCTCTGAGGGTTTTAGGCCTATAAAAGTAAATAAAGTAAAAACTGAACTTAGAACTCACTCATAATTCATTCAATCATTCATTAAAAAGATATACATCAGGACTTCCCTGGTGGCACAGTGGTTAAGAATCCGCCTGCCAATGCAGGGGACACAGGTTCAAGCCCTGGTCTGGGAAGATCCCACATGCCGCGGAGCAACTAAGCCCGTGCGCCACAACTACTGAGCCTGTGCTCTAGAGCCTGCAAACCACAACTACTGAGCCCACATGCCACAACTACTGAAGGCCACGTGCCTAGAGTCCGTGCTCCACGAGAGAAGCCACCGCAATGAGAAGCCCACGCACTGCAACGAAGAGTAGCCCCCACTCGCCGCAACTAGAGAAAGCCCGTGCCCAGAGGCAAAGACTGAACGCAGCCAAAAATAAATAAATTAAAAAAAAAAAGATATACATCAAGTCTCTACTATGTTCCAGGCATAATACCAATATTACAAGACAAGGTTTGCCCTCATGGGACTTATCTTGAGTAAACACTCTGAATAGCCTCTGAAAGTTATTAGGACAAATTCCACAGAGCACAATAAATCTCCACACATACTTCCTGTTTCAAAGCTCTTCTTATGAAGTCCCCTGTGTTACATGGAGCCAATGAACAATGGTTGGCTCTAACCCCACCTAGCTTCTTCCAGCCTCAACTCTCCTTCTAGCTTCTCATGTAACTCCAGGTTAGCAGAGGACAGAAGGGAAACAATAAACTTAAAAGTGTGACGTTTGCAGTAGTTGGTCTCTAGGGGGAAAGAAGGAAGAAGCAATGGGAGAGCATGACTTTTCGCATCTCTTTTTCTCCCCAACTCTAACCCCGGTAGTATCATCAACGATTTGAGTGCTCTGTCTCTGTTGGTCCACAGCATTAACCTCCCCAACCATCCCACTCCAACTTTAGTCTTATAAAACAGTCTGTGCTCCTAAACTACTTTTTTATTGTTTCCTCCCACACATAACCCAGCCATTCTAGGCAATCATGTGGAATAAGTGAAAACTCCCCTAAAAGGGGAGACACCTTGGCCAAAGATTCTGAAAAGGGAAGACAGGGATGCAAAGAGGTCATTCAGCAATAAGAATAAAAGCAGTAATTTAAGGTAGTCTGTGCTGGTTCCCATACTGGGAGGAGGACCTTTGTTAACAAGGCTATGGGAGACTGTAAACTGAGGAACAGCCAACATCTGACCATTGCATCCCTGAAGGTATCTTAACAGAGGCATGAAGGTTAATTCTTTGCTTCACTTACCTTCGTTCCTAACAATTAGCCCCAGAAAGCTTGGATAGGTCAGTAAACGTAATAAATGCATAAATGAATTAATCTGCGTTTATGACTAACTAGCATGTAGCACAATAATTACACATGTAAATCGTTGTGATTTTCACAGAATCAGAGAATTTTAAGGGTAAACTTCGTGATCATTTAATACAAACTGCTTCATTTTCAAGTGAAGAAATTGCTATTACAGAGAGGCTAAAGCAGTTTGTCTGAACCTACAATTAATTATAGTTCAGCATTAACTGTTCATATACACTCGACTGTCTTTTTTTAAATTTATAATAGCATAGGTGGCTCCTCATAAATTCAACAATTTTACAGGCACTACTGGTAACTAACATGTTTCTGATGATCTAGACTAAGTATTATTTTTCTAGCGGTATGCAGAGAATGAATTTATAACAAAGAAAATAATATTCATTAGAAAATTCATTATTTTACCTGATACTACATCAATAATTCATTTATCCTTTAACATGTGTTGACTTAACACACAATAAAGAGAATTCAGTAACATTAAATGGAAGGAATTCAAAGAAATATGGTTTTTAAAAATTTATTTCAATGTTTTAATTTTAAGCTATGGGGCATTTAACTTATTTGAAAAGTGGTCAATGAAACCAATACCAGAGAGTTCTTTTTTTTTTTTTTTCTTTTCTCTCTCTCTTTTTTTTTTTAGCCACACCACAGGGCTTGTGGGATCTTAGTTCCCCGACCTGGGATTGAACCCAAGGCCACGTCAGTAAAAGCACCAAGTCCTAACGACTGGACCACAAGGGAACTCCCCAGATAGTTCTTTTTAATTTTACTTTTTATAATGGAAAACATCAAACATATACAACAGTAGTGAGATGAGTTCAATGAAACCCTGGTCACCCATCATCCATTTTCAACAATTATTGACTCAAAACCAATTTTATTTCATTAAACAAATGCAAGACATCACTATATTTTCTAAATAATTGTGATATAAGGATAAAAATAAACAAAAAACCACCTACCTGTTCCAATGTCTTCACTAACACCACAAAAAATACCATCATCTATATAATCAGGTAAGCCTTCTTCCAGTTGCCCTTCAATTTTGCTAATTGTTTTTGCAAGAGAAAAGTCTGAGAAATCCTCTGGAATGGCAACATCGCTGGCAGTTTGTACATCAGAGTATTTCAATTTTACTCTAAAAGAACCACATATAGGCACATTATATATTATATACATATAATAAAAAAGGAGATATGACTCCCAGATATGACCTTTATCCAAATAAAAAAGCAGATCAAAATTATTATAAATTTTATGATGAAATCTACAATTGATACTTTCAAGGACTATATTACAAGAGACTTAGTAGACTTTCAGTCTTTATGAATCACACAACCACTGAGCTAGAGGAGGCTTTATGAGGCCACTTAGACATGGCCAGTGTAAAATATTAATAAACAGAAGCCTCAATTTAACAGTCAGCGGACCAGAAGGGGGAGCTCTCACATCCTGAGACAACAGCAGAGCCCCGCGGTGTGAAGGAAGGCTCCTCTTCACTCCTGGCAACAAGTCAGGTAATGAAAAACCTTTGTTTACTCTAGCCCTCCCAACTTCCTTTTTCCTTCTATAAAAGAGTTCTCCTTGCCTTGCCGTGTGCAGACTTGCACGTGGCTCGCCATCATTTCAGACCCTGAAGTGCAATGTTCTGCTGATCCCGAATAATCCCATTTTTTTGCTGGAGAATTATGTGTTCTAGGTCAACACTCCCAAACAAGTGAACATCAAAACTAAGAGTACTGAACTTGGCCTCCTAGGTGAAATCCAGCCTGGGGCTTTTAATTTTACATGCTGCTGGAGTAGAACTGTACAATTTGATATCACTCTAGTCATAATTCTGCAAACACTGAAGAATAATACCTCTCAAGAAAGAATTACAGAGTGAACAGTTCTTAGCTCAAACTCATTTTTCCACCTAAAAAAACATATTTTAAGCAGGATCAAAGTTTACCAAAAGTTGATTTTTTTTTTCTTTAATGAAGAGAGAAATATGAAATGAAAGTCACTTCTAATGGCGTTGAGGAATGGGCCAGGCCTAATCCATCAAGTTTGCTTCCAAAAGCCTTACTTTTAACCTTTTACTTACTTTAAAGCCTAACTTACTTTTAACACATAAGCAAATGCTTTAGAATTCTTTTGGAAAAAGAACCTTTTATTTAAAAAGTAAACTTGAAGTCTAAAAATAAGATGACTCTTTCCAGTTATGTATGTATATACAGTACTGATGTATGTACAGTACTTATGTATGTAACATATGTTCTCTTCTATCAATTTTAGTTTTATTCTTCCTTATCCTTTCACCCTATTTTTTGTCTCTTTTGTTCAAAAAACAAAAATTTTACTTAGCCAATTAAAAGACACAAGGATTAATAAGAATTCTTCTAGAATTACAATGCAATTATCAGTTTGGGTAAGCAATAGACATAAATTTAACAATTTACTGTGAATTAGAAGCTGGTTGGTACCATCCACTGCAGGTGTGACCCTCCTTTTCTAGAAGGTCTACTATCCTAAAGAACCTCTTGGGTCCCCTTTTTATGCTTAAAGTACTAAAAACAGTCTTGAATTCTTTCTCACCAAAAGCAATAGAATGTAAATTATAACTATACTATAGTTTTATTGAGAGCATGCCAAAATCATTCTGTATCTCAATATATACAATATACAATAATGCATGGTGTTCAAAAAGTATAAGTCTATTTGAGAGAACTAGGCAGAGAAAGACATCTAGGTTCTAGTTTCTGATCAAAGAAAATATCTAGCTAAAAATAACGTTTAAAAAATTTGAAATGTGGCAATTTTGCTTAAGAGAACAATACAAAATGTTCATTAACTGTTGCAAGACATTTCTGATTAGAAGATGTTTTAAATTATTAAATGTGGAGAAGAAATACAGAGTATAATTTTGTATATTTTGGGTATAAAAAGATCTAGAGAAACAGATCTTATTAAGAACAATGATAGTATAAATTATAAAATTCTTAAAAAGTAATACTTTAAAAACTGTACTATACCTTGAATTTGATTTCCTTCCTTTACTTGCAGAGTGTAATTTGTTTTGAACTTTGTTTATTGGATCAACGTTGTTGGTCTTTGGCTACATGAAAAGAATTTAAACGATTAATTAATTAGACTCTAATCACTTGCCAAGGAAGGCAACTGTGTAATACACAGAACTGCTAGATTGCTACACAGAAGAATTCTTATTTTCAGAGAATTAATCAAATTATATTTTAAGGAATCCAAAATTGTATACCTGGAAAAGACCTAGTTATTACTAGGACCAAGAGATTTAAAGACAAGAAAATGAGGCCCAAAGATTCAAGGATGTTCAACTAGTTAGTGGAATGTTAAACTGGATGTTCTGATTCACAGAATTTAATTCTCCTCACCAATTATTCTTCAGATAGGCCTCCACGCATACTATTCCTTAGGTCTAGATTCCCATGGGTAGGGAATTTGTACATCCCAGTGTGCCCAGCACCTGGACTAGTGATCTCTACACACTGTAAATATTTAAATAAATGAATAAACCTTCCCAATCACCTTCTTTGTATATGAATACTTTTCTTTCTCAGATCTTCTATCTAGTGAATTTGGGCTTTGGAGAGAAAACTTAATTTCACTTAGAATTTTTCCAATGTATCTCCAAATTGTTCAGTGAAGTTATGAGACAAAAAAGGACTCAATTCATTTTACAAGCAACATTTCATAAAGACATCCCTTCTGAATATCAAGGCTAATATTCTATTTCTAGCTGTTACTGGAAGGCGTGCTGTGGGCCCTAGGACCTGCTCCCTTCAAGCTAGTGGGAGGCTGGCGGGACTGGTTGCCTCTACCCCATAGGCCAGTGCACTGTCACAGGGTAGAGGCAACCAGGGGTGGGGGAAGGGTGCCCAGCCAGAATCAGCCGGAGTGCACCGGGTGAGCATCCTGGGTCTTGTAAACAACAGGCAAGCCTGGCAAATACGAAAGCATCTTCCAGGGCAGCACGGGAAGCAGGCAGGTTGGGGCTGAAGTGCCCACAAGGGGAGCACGGAGAAGCCCAAGGAAAGGGGGTAGGAAGGAGGGAGAGGAAGCCGCTTGTGGGGTAGCAGGGATGCACATCCAGCTTCGTGAGCCCAAGGGGTGGGGTGCTTCTGGGGTTTGGGTTTCTTTTTCAGAGGGGCTGAGGCCGGCAGAGCTGGCCTGGGGAGCCCTTTGGGGGAGGGCCTGCCTGCCCCTTCTTTCCAGAATGTTGCAGGAGTGACATGTGCCAGCTGCCCACTCATAGGCAGGGGCCCTGGAGTTCTTGTGACTCAGGAAAAGCATTTTAAAGAAAACACCCCCTACCCTACCTGCAATAAACACAATAAAAGTGAGAATAATAAATACCAAAAAAAGAGAGAAAAATCTAAAAAACAACCTAAATTCTACAGAATATAATCACATTCACAAAAAGTTTGATTTCTTACCTTAGTTTCTGAACGTAAATCAACTGTCCCTTCAGACAATAATAGATGTCTACAGAAAAAAAGTAAACACCATATGTTAATAAATGATACTAAACCGAGACATATTAAAACTAATTATTAATTAATTAATTGTAGTTTGGATCTCAGTGAAATTACATACCATCCGTAAGTCCTTAGGCAATCTACTGAACTTCTCTAAGCTTCAGTTTCCTCATTTTTTAAAATGAGAATTAAATGAGATAAAATAGGTAAAAGGTTTACATTGTGTCTGACTGGTATAAGCCCCCAATTATTAGTATTTTATAACTTACCTTATTCTTCAAATTATAGATTTCTAATACTTACACGTAAAAAAAATTATATAATAACAGATCCACATACACTCTCCAAGAAAAATGGCATTCTCCCGATTTCAAGCTATTATACAAAGCTATAGTAATCAAAACAGTATGGTATAGGCATGAAAACAGACACATAGATCAATGGAGCAGAATACAGAGCCCAGAAATAAACTCACTCATATAAGCTCAATTAATTTATGACAAAGGAGCCAAGAATATACAAAGGGGAAAAGATAGTTTCTTCAGTAAATAGTGCTGGGAAAAATGGACAGACACGTGTAAAAAAAAAGAAAGTGGACTGTTATCTTACATCATACACAAAAGTAAACTCAAATGGATTAAACATTTGAATGTAAAACCTGAAACCATAAAGCTCCTAAAAGAAAAATATAGGTGGCTAGCTCCTTGACATCAGTCTTAGTGATTATTTTTTTGGATTTGACACCAAAACCAATGGCAACAAAAGCAAAAATAAACACATGGGACTACATCAAACTAAAAAGCTTCTGAAAAAAAAAAAAAAAGCTTCTGCACAGCAAAGGAAAGCACCAACAAGACTAAAGGTAACTTACTGAATGAGACAAAATATTTGAAAATCATGTATCTGATAAAGGATTACTATCAAAAATATACTTAAAAAACTCATAAAAGTCAATTAAAAAAAAACCAACAAACAATTGGATTTAAAAATGGGCAAAAGTGAAAGAGACGTTTTCCCAAGAGGACAAATAGATTGCCAACAGATGCATGAGAAGAAGCTCAACATCACTAATCATCAGGGAAATGTAAATCAAAACCACAATGAGCTATCACTTCACACCTTTAAGAATGGCTATTATCAAAAGATAAGAGATAACAAATGCTGGCAAGGCTGTGCAGAAAAGGGAACCCTTGCACACTGTTGGTGGGAACATAATTTGGTACACCCTCTATGGAAAACAGTATGGAGGTTCCTCAAAAATTAAAAACAGAGCGGGGAGGAGTCAAGATGGCAGTGTAGAAAGACGCAAAGTTAGCATCTCCCTACAACTAGGGTGCCTGCCGACTGCTGGTGGGGGACTCTGACCCTTGAGATGGGAGGAACCCCAGAGTGAGCTGGTAGGATGTAGGGGGACAGAGGTGGGAGGAGAAGTGGAGGCCAGACAAGATCGGTGCCCCTGAGTGCAGGGAGATCACGAGAGGCAGCTGGGAGGGACTCTCCGGGAAGAGGAAGAGTGGGAGAGGAGTGGAGAGCGATCACCTGGCCCACTCAGGCCAGGGAGCCTGCTGAGCTCCCAGGCCGATCCCCTGCCCTCCAAGCCCCCTCCAGGCTGTGTGGGTCCTTGTGGGCATAGGAGGAAGGCCAGGGAGATCAGGAGAGGCAGGTGGGAGGGGCCTTGCAGGAGGCACCCTGCAGGAAGAGCAGGAGAGGAATTGATGGCATTTGCCCCACCCACTTGGGCCCAGGACACCTGCTGGGCTCCCAGGCCAATCCTCTGCCCTCCAAAGCCCCACTCCAGGTCACGTGGGTCCTTAGGGGCATAGGAAGGAGGCCAAGGGGAGAACAGTAGAGGCAGGTGGGAAGGGCCCTCCAGGAGGAGCAGAGGGCAACTGCCCTGCCCACTTGGGCATGGGAAGCCTGCTGAGATCCCAGGCTGGTCCCCTGCCCTCCAAGGCTCCCCATTCCCCGCCTGGCCGCGTTGGTCCTGGGGGCATAGGAGGGAGGCCGGGGAGATCAAGAGAGGCAGGCAGGAGGGGCCCTCCCAGACCCCAGACTGGAGGAGCAGGAGAGGAGAGGAGAGGAGAAGAGGGTGTTTGGGCTGCTCAATCGAGCTCAGGAAGCCTGTTGGGCTCCCAGATGAGGTCCCCCACCCTCTGAGATCAGAGGTGGGGGTCATGCCTGGGCCCCTTCTGTTCCTTGAACCTAAGCCCCCCCCTCAGCCCCCAGGGCCCTTTCCAGCCCTGTGGGTCCTGAGCACTGGCCCTACCCACTGCTCAAACCTCACCCTTGCTTAGTCCCTGCTTTCCACAGCCAAGGCCTTCCCCCCCAGTTTTTTTTTTTCTTTTCTTTTCCCTCCTCCTCTTTTTACTATTGTGGTACTGATGTACCTTCTGGTCGTTGATTCATCTATATATATTTTTTATATTCTTCCTAACATATCTGTTAGTTTCCTAGTCTGATTTTATCTTTTACTTCGTTATTGTTCTTTTTTCTTCTTTTCTGCCCCAGGTGGCTTGTGGGATCTTGGTTCATGAACCCGGGGTCAGGCCGAAGCTCCTGTGGTGGGAGCTCTGAGTCCAAACCACTGCACACTAACAGAGAACCTCAGACCCCAGGGAACACTGATCCGAGTGAGGTCTCTTGGAGTTCATCATCTCAGCATCAAGACCCAGTTCTACCCAAAAGCCTACAAACTCCAGTGTTGGAAGCCTCAGGCCAAACAACCAGTAAGACAGGAACACAATCCCACTAATTAAAAAAAAAAAAAAAAGGAACAGCAAAAAATATCACACAGATGAAGGAGCAAGGTAAAAACCTACAAGACCAAATAAATGAAGAGGAAATAGGCAAGCTACATGAAAAAGAATTCAGAGTAATGACAGTAAAGATGATCCAGAATCTTGGAAATAGAATGGAGGCATGGCCTGAGAAAATACAGGAAATGTTTAACAAAGATCCAGAAGAACTAAAGAACAAACAAAGAGAGATGAACAACACGATAACTGAAATGAAAAATACACTAGAAGGAATCAAGAACAGAATAACTGAGGCAGAAGAATGAATAAGTGAGCTGGAAGACAAAATGGTGGAAATAACTGCCGAGGAGCAGAATAAAGAAATGAGAATGAAAACAACGGAAGACAATCTCAGAGACCTCTGGGACAATACTAAACACACAAACATTTGAATTATAGTGGTCCCAGAAGAAGAAGAGAAAAAGAAAGGGTCTCAGAAAATATTTGAAGAGATTATAGTTGAAAAATTCCCAAACATGGGAAAGGAAATAGTCACCCAAGTCTGGGACGCACAGAGAGTCCCATATAGGATAAACCCTAGGAAAAACACACCAAGACACATATTAATCAAAATAACAAATATTAAACACAACAAAAAATATTAAAAGCAACAAGGGAAAAACAAATAATAACATACAAAGGAATCCCCATAAGGTTATCAGCTGATTTTTCAGTGGAAACTCTGCAGGCCAGAAGGGAGTGGCAGGATATACTTAAAGTGATGAAAGAGAAAAACCTACAACCAAGATTACTCTGTCCAGCAAGGATCTCATTCAGATTCAATGGAAAAGTCAAAAGCTTTTCAGACAAGCAAAAGCTAAGAGAATTCAGCACCACCAAACCAGCTTTACAACAAACACTAAAGAAACTTCTCTAAGCAAGAACACAAGAGGAGAAAAATACCCACAAAAACAAACCCAAAACAATTAAGAAAATGGTAACAGGAACATACATATTGATAATAACCTTCAATGTAAATGGATTAAATGCCCCAACCAAAAGACACAGACTGGCTGAATGGATGCAAAAACAAGAGCCATATATATGCTGTCTACAAGAGACCTATTTAAGACCTAGGGACACATACAGACTGAAAGTGAGGGGGTGGAAAAAGATATTCCATGCAAATGGAAATCAAAAGAAAGTTGGAGTAGCAATTCTCATATCAGACAAAATGGACTTTAAAATAAAGATTATTACAAGAGACAAAGAAGGACACTACATAATGATCAAGGGATCATTCGAAGAAGATACAATAATTATAATTGTTTATGCACCCAACTTAGGAGCACCTCAATACATAAGGCAAATGTTAACCATGAGAGAAGAAATTGACAGTAACATAATAACAGTAGGGGATTTTACACCCACTTATACCAATGGACAGATCATCCAAACAGAAAATAAATAAAGAAACACAAGCTTTAAATGACACAATACACCAGATATATCTAATTGATATTTACAGAACATTCCACCCAAAACTGGCAGCATACACTTTCTTCTCAAGTGCACATGGAACATTCTCCAGGATATATCACATCTTGGGTCACAAATCAAGCCTTGGAAAATTTAAGAAAACTGAAATTGTATCAAGCATCTTTTCTGACCACAATGCTATGAGATTGGAAATCAGTTACAGGAAAAAAACTGCAAAAACCACAAATATATGGAGGCTAAACAGTGCGCTACTAAATAACCAAGAGATTACTGAAGAAATCAAAGAAGAAATAAAAAATACATAGACACAAATGACAATGAAAACATGATGACCCAAAACCTATGGGATGCAGCAAAAGCAGTTCTAAGAAGGACATTCAGAGCAATTCAATCTCACCTCAAGAAACAAGAAAAATCTCAAATAAACAATCTAGCCTACACTTAAAACAACTAGAGAAAGAAAAACAAAGAAAACCTAAAGTCAGTAGAAGGAAAGAAATCATAAAGATCAGAGTAGAAATAAATGAAATAGAAATAAAGAAAACAATAGCAAAGATCAATAAAACTAAAAGCTGGTTCTTTGAGAAGGTAAACAAAATTGAGAAAATCTTAGCCAGACTCATCAAGAAAAAAAGGGAGAGGATGCAAATCAATAAAATTAGAAATGAAAAAGGAGAAATCACAACTGACACTGCAGAAATACAAAGGATTATAAAAGACTACTACAAACAACTACATGCCAATAAAATGGACAACCACAAAGAAATGGACAAAATCTTGGAATGGAACAATTTCCCAAGACTGTACCAGGAAGAATTAAACAGACCTATCACAAGTAATGAAATTGAAACTGTAATTAAAAATCTTCCAACAAACAAAAGTCCAGGACCAGATGGCTTCACAGGTGAATTCTATCAAACATTTAGAGAAGGGCTAACACCCATCCTTCTCAAACTCTTCCAAAAAATTGCAGAGGAAGGAACACTCCCAAATTCATTCTACAAGGCCATCATCACTGTGATACCAAAACCAGAAAAACATGCTACAAAAAAAAGAAAATTACAGATCAATATCACTGATGAATATAGATGCAAATATCCTCAACAAAATACTAGCAAACAGAATCCAACAACACAATAAAAGGATCATACACCATGATCAAGTGGGATTTAACACAGGGATGCAAGGATTCTTCAATATACACAAATCAATCAATGTGATACACTATATTAACAAATTAAAGAATAAAAACCATATGATCATCTCAATAGATGCAGAGAAAGCTTTCGACAAAATTCAACACCCATTTATGATAAAAAATCTTCAGAAAGTGGGCCTAGAGGGAAGCTACCTCAACATAATAAAGGCCATATATGACAAACCCACAGCAAACATCATTCTCAATGGTGAAAAACTGAAAGCATTTCCTCTAAGATCAGGAAAAAGACAAGGATGCCCACCCTCACCACGATTATTCAACATAGTTTTGGAAGTCCTAGCCACAGCAATCAGAGAAGAAAAAGAAATAAAAGGAATACAAGTTGGAAAAGAAGAAGTAAAACTGTCACTATTTTTTGATGACACAATACTATACATAGAAAATCTTAAAGATGTCACTGGAAAACTACTAGAACTAATCAATGAATTTGGTAAGGTTGCAGGATACAAAATTAACACACAGAAATCTCTGGCATTCCTATACACCAACAACAAAAAATAAGAAAGAGAAATTAAGGAAACACTCCCATTTACCATTGTCACAAAAAGAATAAAATACCTAGGAATAAGCCTGCCTAAAGAGGCGAAAGACTTGTACTCAGAAAAGTATAAAACACTGATGAAAGAAATCAAAGATGACACAAACAGATGGAGAAATATACCATGGTCTTGGATTGGAAGAATCAATATTGTGAAAATGACTATACTACCCAAAACAATCTACAGATTCAATGCAATCCCTATCAAACTACCAATGGCATTCTTCACAGAATTAGAACAAAAAATCTTACAATTCATATGGAAACACAAAAGACCCCGAATAGCCAAAGCAATCTTGAGAAAGAAAAACAGAGTTGGAGGAATCAGGCTCCCCAACTTCAAACTATACCACAAAGCTACAGTAATCAAGACAGTATGTTACTGGCAGAGAAACAGAAATACAAATCAATGGTACAGGATAGAATGCCCAGAGATAAACCCACACACATATGGGCACCTAATTTACGACAAAGGAGGCATGAACATACAATGGAGAAAAGACAGCCTCTTCAATAAGTGGTGCTGGGAAAACTGGACAGCTACATGTAAAAGAATGAAATTAGAACACTACCTAACACCATACATAAAAATAAACTCCAAACGGATGAAAGACTTAAATATAAGACCAGACACTATAAAACTTTTAGAGCAAAACATAGGAAAAACACTCTTTGATATAAACCACAGCAAGATCTCTTTTGACCCACCTCCTAGAGTAACAGAAATAAAAATCAACAAATGGGACTTAATTAAACTTAAAAGCTTTTGCACATCAAAGGAAACCATAAACAAAAAGACAACCCTCAAAATGGGAGAAAATATTTGCAAATGAAACAACAGACAAAGGATTAATCTCCAAAATATACAAACAACTCATGGAGCTCAATATCAAAAAAACAAACAATCTAGTTAAAAAATGGGCAGAAGACCTAAATAGACATTTCATCAAGGAAGACATACAGATGGCCAAGAGGCACATGAAAGATGCTCAACATCACTAATTATTAGAAAAATGCAAATGAAAACTACAATCAGGTATCGCCTCACACTGGTCAGAATGGCCATTAACAAACAAGCTAGAAACAATAAATGCTGGAAAGGGTGTGGTGAAAATGGAACCCTTCTACACTGTTGGTGGGAATGTAAATTGATACAGCCACTATGGAGAACAGTATGGAGGTTCCCTAAAAAACTAAAAATGGAACTACCATATGACCCAGCAATCCCACTGCTGGGTATATACCCTGAGAAAACCATAATTCAAAAAGAGACAAGCACCACAATGTTCATAGCAGCACTATTTACAATAGCCAGGACATGGAAGCAACCTAAGTGTCCATCGACAGAGGGATGGATAAAGATGTGGCACATATATAAAATGAAATATTACTCAGCCATAAAGAGAAACAAAATTGAGTTATTTGTAGTGAGGTGTATGGACCTAGAGTCTGTCATACAGAGAGAAGTCAGAAAGAGAAAAACAAATACCGTATGCTAACGCATATATATAGGTTCTAAAAAAAAAAAAAATGGTACGGATGAACCTAGTTGCAGGGCAGAAATAAAGAGGCAGACATAGAGAATGGACCTGATTACATGGGGTAGGAGTGCGAAGCTGGGGTGAAGTGAGAGTAGCATCGACATATATACACTACTGAATGTAAAACAGTTGGCTGGTGGGAAGCAGCAGCATAGCACAGGGAGATGAGCTCGGTGCTATGTGATGACCTAGAGGGGTACGATAGGGAGGATGAGAGGGAGGCTCAAGAGAGAGGGGATATGGGGACACGTGTATGCATATGGCTGATTCTCTTTGTTGTGCAACAGAAACTAACATGGTATTGTGAAGCAATTACACGCCAATAAAGATCTATTAAAAGAAAAAAGAAAAAATATATTAAAAAGAGAACTGTCATATGATCCAGCAACCCCATTTCTGGGTATTTATCTGAAGAAAATGAAAACACTTATTTTTTTATATATAGGCACCTCCATGTTCATTGCAACATTATTTACAATAGGCCAGATATGGAAACAACCTAAATGTCCATCAATGGATGAATGAGAAAAGAACATGTGCTTTTATATATATATGTTAAAGTATTATATAAAATGATATTTTTATATATATAACTATTACTGAGCCATAAAAAAAGAATGAAATCTTGCCATTTTGACAACATGGATGGACCTCGAGGGCATTATGCTAAGTGAAATAAGTCAGAGAAAGACAAAGACAAATAAGTGATCTCACTTGTATGTGGAATCTAAAAACAGACAAATAAAAACAAGCCTATAGATACAGAGAACAGATCGATGGTTGCCAGAGGCTGGTTGGTTGGGAGCAGGCGAAATAGGTGAAAGGAGTCAAAGGGTACAAATTTCCAATTATAAAATAAGTAAGTCATGCGGATGTACTGTACAGCATGGAGACTATACTTAACAATACTAATGGCATATTTGAAAGCTGCTAAAAAATTAGATCTTAAAAGTTTTCATCACAGGGAAAAAAGATTCTGTAACTATATATGGTAATGGATAGTAACTATACTTACTGTGGTGACCATTTCACAATATATACAAATACTGAATCATTGTGTTGTACACCTAAAACCAATATAATGTTGTATGTCAAATATACCTTAATTAAAAAAAAACAAACAGAAAATAATCTTAAAGCATTTACCCAGTAAAAAGAAAAAACTTTTAAGGTGTTTGGGAATTTAAGTCTTACCTTAAACTGTAATCATCTTCCTCTTCATATGATTTAATTTGTGTTGAAATAGACTGAGATCGTACTTCTTGCTGATCTCTCTAGTTAAATAAAACAAAGTCATGTAGGAAAATAATGTACAAAACTAGGATATATTCAAGTGCCTTTCTGATCATTAATTATTTCAGAGTTGTCCACAATTTCTATAAAATCAAAGCACAGAATTCTAAAAGCTATGGTATCAAAATAAGATCTGTAACAATGTAGTTTCACCCTTTCACTCATTCTTGGTTAAAAGAGTCAGTTCTAAGGCAAAACTGTAAGAATGCCAATGCCTTTATATGATCTTAGCTGACTCCTGCTTCCCAACTACATTAGAGCTTCCATCTTCTGTAACATGCAAAGGAAATAAGGTTCACAAGAAGTGGAAACATAAATCCATTTAATGGATAGAAAAACTTGTCTCAAATCATAAAAACTTCAATGTTAAGATGACCACATAGAAATGAAAGTGCTAAAAATGAAGCACTAAGAGTGAAAGCTTTTGGAGAAAATGTATTAATATGAAAGTGAAAAAACAAAAATTCAATGTGGCAAAATTTATATCCATTAGAGGACTCTGATCAGAATACATAATGAATCACTCACTCTACCATAATGTTGAGTTTCTGAACATTATTTTCAGAAAAATTATTTTCCTGCTCTTCAGACACTGATAAAAACTAAAAGATGTAATAAAATGTTTATTTTTTAGTAAAATATTTAATTACAAATGCAACTAGTAAATCTGTAACCATTATCTAAATATTCCCATTCCTAAACTAACAAATAATGACAGATCTAAGACATTAAAATATTGCCTATTCTTCCCTGCCTCCATCAACTCCAAAGTGGGGTGGGGGTGGGATTTAAATGAAAGAGAATTATAAATGAATTAGAATAAAAAATTTAAAAAGTTTGAAAGCAGCTACTTTATTCCTCTAAGGAATATTACTATATCCTATCAACTAATATTGGGAATGCTGATACTTAGGGAGGGATGCTTAAAGTAGAAATAACCAATATGGTAGCCAGAATGGGGCAAATATGCTTACATTGTCTAGTGATGTAACCTCACTACATTTTTCCTGACTATAAATCTGATTATGGTCTAGCCCTAAGAATCTGAGTTATATCCAACTGCAGAGTTTAAGAAACGGATTACCATCTGAGCATTAATGGTAGTTGTTAACCTTTATTCAGCTTCTGTCCAAAGACCATTTTATTTCTATCCTTACTGAATTACCAGTACTAATTCTATATAGCTACTTGCAAATATTAATCTTAAAACAGTGGGAAATACTGTTCAATATTAATATTCCTATTAATTAGATGATTGGAATATCTAAATGGAAAACACTTTTTCAGTGGCTTTTAGAAAATGTGTGCTGGGCTTCCCTGGTGGCACAGTGGTTAAGAATCCACCTGCCAATGCAGGGGACACAGGTTCGAGCCCTGGTCCAGGAAGATCGCACATGCCGTGGAACAACTAAGCCCGTGTGCCACAACTACTGAGCCTATGCTCCAGAGCCTGTGCTCCACAACAAGAGAAGCCACTGCAATGAGAAGCCCACGCACCGTAACGAAGACCTAATGCAGCCAAAAATAATTTTTTTTAAAAAAGTGTGCTTATCAAAAACATATACATGCATGTATACACATACTTATGCATATATTGATGTTCAATTTATGATAATTCACTGAGCTGAAAATTTATGCTTTGGGCACTTTTTTGCATGTATGTTACACATCAAATTAAAGTTAAAAAACTAGCACTAGGCTTCCCTGGTGGCGCAGTGGTTGAGAATCTGCCTGCCAATGCAGGGGACACGGGTTCGAGCCCTGGTCTGGGAAGATCCCACATGCCGCAGAGCAACTAAGCCCATGCGCCACAGCTACTGAGCCTGCCCGACTGGAGCCTGTGCTCTGCAACAAGAGAAGGGCCCGACAGTGAGAAGCCCGCGCACCGCGATGAAGAGTGGCCCCCGCTCGCCGCAACTAGAGAAAGCCCTCGCACAGAAACGAAGACCCAACACAGCCAAAAATAAATTAATTAATTAAAAAAAAAACAAAAAAACACTAGCACTTACATGGAATTACTATTAATTGTACATTCACTTACTATTACTTCCTCAGCTTGTCGAACCAGATCAGCCGTTTTTGCCTCTAATTCTGCATTTAAACGCCTAAAAGGAGAAAATAATAATTGTGATAGACTGAAGATTGTAACACAAAAATAAAAGTAATTAAATTTCAATAACTACAATTTAGCTAATCAATAAATGCCAAAACGTACACATGACATTTTTATTCGAAAATTAACACAACTATTACAAAGCTTATCTCCAAATCCCCATGATCCTTCTTCTTCCTGGTGGAAGCTCAAACCATGTAACTCCTAGCCTCTCCCTGGCCATTACTTCAGGTGGAATGATTTATTTGGGAAGAATAAACCGGGTGGGTTCAACTCAGTTCCACTCTCCATGTTCTTGGGATCAACTCCAATTGGGAACAGGAGTGGGGTGGGGTGTGGAGGGGGCTGATTTCATCAGGGGTGTTCAGGTGACTGGGGAGGTATATCTGGGGTTTAGTGAGCAGACCTGAGGTGGCTCATACCTCAGCTACATACTTCAATATCAGCTTCATCAGGAACACAGGTGATTACTTTCACCTACACCTGCCACTCCTTTTTTTTTTTCCAATCTATTTGGAATCTAGCAAAGAATAGGAATACTATTTAGTCCCATTAAGACTGTAAGAATAGCAATGCCATTGCGGGAAACCGTTTTTAAAGAAAAAATTGCTCATCATCCTACCACTATCATCCAATCATTTTTAAAATTCCCTCTAATTTTCATATGTAGGCACACACACAATTTTGTACTGTTCTACCATAACAATACAGATGGAATATATTTATCTCTATATAATTTTTATAATTAGTGCCTTAAATGGCTATGAAATATTCTAGAGTTGAAGTTAACATAATGTACTAAACCGTTCTCCCTGTTAGTTGAAGTCCGCTTCTCAGTTTTAAAGGTTAACATTATAATAAACAACTTCAAAAGCATGTAACTTTTAAATTCTATTCATAGATCACACTTCTAGACTATCTAGGCTCTTCTGAAGTTTTATGAAGAAAATATGCAGAGCAATTTTTTAAATGAGATACCTTGTTTTTTTAGATATGTGATTCAGAAGTACCACAAACCAGTGATGACCCCCACCCCCAGGAAGAAAAAAGCAGTATCACACCCCTTCTTTAAAAAGTCTGATGTTTTAAGAAATATTTTTATATCTTAGGATAAGTTAATCAAAATAAAAATATCTAATAAAGACTTAAAGTTGTATTCAAGATGCCTTTACCTGATTTTTCACATTTCCTTAACAAGAACCAATAGAGGTTTCTGGTCAATATAGCAGGCTGAGATAAATCAAAAGGCTATTCTTCTGCTCCAAAACCCATAGAAATCTGGATAAAATACAATGAACGAAATATTGCTAAACTTAAACTTAGGCAGGGAAAATACCCTGGCACTAAAAATAAAGCAGCAACTAAAAATGAGAGCAGTAAACAGGAACAGAAGCCAAAACAGCTTAACAGCTAGAAACTGATGCACATGAGAGAGTCACAAAGGGCTACACCTGTGAACCACATACCACAGAAACACTACCCATAACCTTAGGTGAATGGAAATGAAACTAGAGCCGTGTGTGGAAAAGATTCTCTTGTGAGTAATCAGAGCACACAGGAGTGTACTCCAAGTTCATCTTACCCAGATGGTACAGGGACACTATGCCAAAACTTTAATATAGTAAATTGGATAAGAACCAGTGAAAACTCTGATAAGCTAATAAAGTTAAATGCAAAACCACACTTAGGGATTTACTCATCTAGAACACATGCAACTCTCTCAGAAAGCAAACCCCATTAAAGATGTCCTCACAAAAGTAACAAATTGCATTAAGAAACAAGTGCCTGGACGGGGGGAGGGGGGGAGCAGAGATGGCGGAAGAGTAAGACGCGGCGATCACCTTCCTCCCCACAGAGACACCAGAAATACATCTACACGTGGAACAACTCCTACAGAACACCTACTGAACGCTGGAAGAAGACCTCAGACCTCCCAAAAGGCAAGAAACTCCCCCACGTACCTGGGTAGGGCAAATAAACAGACAAAGGATAGGGACGGGACCTGCACCAGTGGGAGGGAGCTGTGAAGGAGAAAATGTTTCCACACACTAGGAAGCCCCGGGCGGAGACTGTGGGTGGCGGAGGGGGGAAGCTTCGGAGCCGCGGAGGAGAGCACAGCAACGGGTGCAGAGGGTAAAGCAGAGAGATTCCCGCACAGAGGAGCGGTGCCGACCAGCACTCACCAGCCCAAGAGGCTTGTCTGCTCACCCGCCGGGGCGGGCGGGGCTGGGAGCTGAGGCCCGGGCTTCGGTTGGAGCGCAGGGGTTGGCGGCGTGAACACTGCCTGAAAGGGCTAGTGCGCCACGGCTAGCCGGGAGGGAGTCTGGGGAAAAGTCTGGACCTGCCAAAGAGGCAAGAGACTTTTTCTTGCCTCTTTGTTTCCTGGTACGAGAGGAGAGGGGATTAAGAGCGCTGCTTAAAGGAGCTCCAGAGACAGGCACGAGCCGCGGTTAACAGCGCGGACCCCAAAGACGGGCTTGAAGACGCTAAGGCTGCTGCTGCCGCCACCAAGAAGCCTGTGTGCGAGCACAGGTTACTCTCCACACCCCTCTTCCGGGGAGCCTGTGCAGCCCGCCACTGCCAGGGTCCCGGGATCCAGGGACAACTTCCCCGGGAGAACGCACAGCGGGACTCAGGCTGGTGCAACGTCATGCCGGCCTCTGCCGCCGCAGGCTCGCCCAGCATCCGCACCCCTCCTGCTCCCCGTCCTGAGTGAGCCAGAGCCCCCGAAGCAGCTGCTCCTTTAACCCCCGTCCTGTCTGAGCGAACAGAGGCCCTCCGGCGAACTACACGCAGAGGCGGGGCCAAATCCACAGCTGAGCCCTGGGAGCTGTGCGAACAAAGAGGAGAAAGGGAAATCTCTCCCAGCAGCCTCAGAAGCAGCGGATTAAGGCTCCACAATCAACTTGATGTACCCTGCATCTGTGGAATACGTGAATAGACAACGAATCATACCAAATTGAGGAGCTGGAATTTGAGAACAAGATTTATTATTTTTTCCCCTTTTCCTCTTTTTGTGAGCGTGTATGTGTATGCTTCTGTGTGAGATTTTGTCTGTATAGCTTTGCTTTCACCATTTGTCCTAAGCTTCTATCTGTCCGTTTTGTTTTTGTTTTTCTTAAAAAAATTTTTTTTCTTAACAGTTATTTTTTATTTTAATAACTATTTTATTTTATCCCCTTCCTTCCTTCCTTCCTTCCTTCCTTCCTTCCCTCCCTCCATCCCTTCCTTCCTTCTTTTTCTCCCTTTTATTCTGAGCCGTGTGGATGAAATGCTCTTGGTGCTGCAGCCAGGAGTCAGTGCTGTGTCTCTGACGTGGGAGAGACAACTTCAGGACACTGGCCCACAAGAGACCTCCCAGCTCCACACAATATCAAATGGCGAAAATCTCCCAGAGACCTCCACCTCAACACCAGCACCCAGCTTCACTCAACGACCAGCAAGCTACAGTGCTGAACACCCTATACCAAACAACTAGCAAGACAGGAACACAACCCCACCCATTAGCAGAGAGGCTGCCTAAAATCATAATAAGTCCACAGACACCCCAAAACACACCACCAGACATGGACCTGCCCACCAGAAAGACAAGATCCAGCATCATCCACCAGAACACAGGCACCAGTCCCCTCCACCAGGAAGCCTACACAACCCACTGAACCAACTTTAGCCACTGGGGACAGACACCAAAAACAATGGGAAATACAAACCTGCAGCCTGCAAAAAGGAGACCCCAAACACAGTAAGATAAGCTAAATGAGAAGACAGAAAAACACACAGCAGATGAAGGAGCAAGATAAAAACCCATCAGACCTAACAAATGAACAGGAAATAGGCAGTCTACCTGAAAAAGAATTCAGAATAATGATAGTAAAGATGATCCAAAATCTTGGAAATAGAATAAATTCAAGAAACATTTAACAAGGACCTAAAAGAACTAAAGATGAAACAAGCAACGATAAACAACACAATAAATGAAAGTAAAAATACTCTAGATGGGATCAATAGCAGAATAACTGAGGCAGAAGAACGGATAAGTGACTTGGAAGATAAAATAGTGGAAATAACTACTGCAGAGAAGAATAAAGAAAAAAGAATGAAAAGAACTGAGGACAGTCTCAGAGACCTCTGGGACAACATTAAACGCACCAACATTCGAAGTATAGAGGTTCCAGAAGAAGAAGAGAAAAAGAAAGGGACTGAGAAAATATTTGAAGAGATTATAGTTGAAAACTTCCCTAATATGGGAAGGGAAATAGGTAATCAAGTCCAGGAAGCACAGACAGTCCCATACAGGATAAATCCAAGGAGAAACATGCCAAGACACATATTAATCAAGCTGTCAAAAATTAAATACAAAGACAACATATTAAAAGCAGCAAGGGAAAAACAACAAATAACACACAAGGGAATCCCCATAAGGTTAACAACTGATCTTTCAGCAGAAACTCTGCAAGGCAGAAGGGACTGGCAGGACATATTTAAAGTGATGAAGGAGAAAAACCTACAACCAAGATTACTCTACCCAGCAAGGATCTCATTCAGATTTGATGGAGAAATTAAAACCTTTACAGGCAAGCAAAAGCTGAGAGAGTTCAGCAGCACCAAACCAGCTTTACAACAAATGCTAAAGGAACTTCTCTAGGCAAGAAACACAAGAGAAGGAAAAGACCTACAATAACAAACCCAAAACAATTAAGGAAATGGGAATAGGAACATACATATCGATAATTACCTTAAATGTAAATGGATTAAATGCTCCCACCAAAAGACACAGACTGGCTGAATGGATACAAAAACAAGACCTATATATACGCTGTCTACAAGAGACACACTTCAGACCTAGGGACACATACAGAATGAAAGTGAGGGAATGGAAAAAGATATTCCATGCAAATGGAAATCAAAAGAAAGCTGGAGTAGCAATTCTCGTATCAGACAAAACAGACTTTAAAATAAAGACTATTACAAGAGACAAAGAAGGAGACTACATAATGATCAAGGGATCGATCCAAGAAGAAGATATAACAATTGTAAATATTTATGCACCCAACATAGAAACACCTCAGTACATAAGGCAAATACTAACTGCCATAAAAGGGGAAATCGACAGTAACACATTCATAGTAGGGGACTTTAACACCCCACTTTCACCAATGGACAGATCATCCAAAACGAAAATAAATAAGGAAACACAAGCTTTAAATGATACATTAAACAAGATGGACTTAATTGATATTTATAGGACATTCCTTCCAAAAACAACAGAATACACATTTTTCTCAAGTGCTCATGGAACATTCCCCAGGATAAATCACATCTTGGGTCACAAATAAAGCCTTGGTAAATTTAGGAAAATTGAAATTGTATCAAGTATCTTTTCCGTGCACAATGCGATGAGACTAGATATCAAAAACAGGAAAAGATCTGTAAAAAATACAAACACGTGGAGGCTAAACAATACACTACTTAATAACGAAGTGATCACTGAAGAAATCAAAGAGGAAATAAAAAAATACCTAGAAACAAATGACAATGGAGACACGACAACCCAAACCTATGGGATGCGGCAAAAGCAGTTCTAAGAGGGAGGTTTATAGCAATACAATCCTACCTTAAGAAACAGGAAACATCTCGAATAAACAACCTAACCTTCCAGCTAAAGCAATTAGAGAAAGAACAAAAAAACCCCAAAGTTAACAGAAGGAAAGAAATCATAAACATCAGATCAGAAATAAATGAAAAAGAAATGAAGAAAACAATAGCAAAGATCAATAAAGCTAAAAGCTGGTTCTTTGAGAAGATAAACAAAATTGATAAACCATTAGCCAGACTCATCAAGAAAAAAAGGGAGAAGACTCAAATCAATAGAATTAGAAATGAAAAAGGAGAAGTAACATCTGACACTGCAGAAATACAAAAGATCATGAGAGATTACTACAAGCAACTCTATGCCAATAAAATGGACAACCTGGAAGAAATGGACAAATTCTTAGAAATGCACAACCTGCCAAGACTGAATCAGGAAGAAATAGAAAATATGAACAGACCAATCACAAGCACTGAAATTGAAACTGTGATTAAAAATCTTCCAACAAACAAAAGCCCAGGACCAGATGGCTTCACAGGTGAATTCTATCAAACATTTAGAGAAGAGCTAACACCCATCCTTCTCAAACTCTTCCAAAATATAGCAGAGGGAGGAACACTCCCAAACTCATTCTATGAGGCCACCACCATCCTGATACCAAAACCAGACAAGGATGTCACAAAGAAAGAAAACTACAGGCCAATATCACTGATGAACATTGATGCAAAAATCCTCAACAAAATACTAGCAAACAGAATCCAACAACACATTAAAAGGATCATACACCATGATCAAGTGGGGTTCATTCCAGGAATACAAGGATTCTTCAATATATGCAAATCAATCAACGTGATACACCATATTGACAAATTTAAGGGGAAAAACCATATGATCATCTCAATAGATGCAGAGAAAGCTTTCGACAAAATTCAACACCCATTTATGATAAAAACCCTCCAGAAAGTAGGCATAGAGGGAACTTTCCTCAACATAATAAAGGCCATATATGACAAACCCACAGCCAACATCGTCCTCAATACTGAAAAACTGAAAGCATTTCCACTAAGATCAGGAACAAGACAAGATTGCCCACTCTCCCCACTCTTATTCAACATAATTTTGGAAGTTTTAGCAACAGCAATCAGAGAAGAAAAGGAAATAAAAGGAATCCAAATCGGAAAAGAAGAAGTAAAGCTGTCAGTGTTTGCAGATGACAAGATACTATACATAGAGAATCGTAAAGATGCTACCAGAAAACAATTAGAGTTAATCAATGAATTTGGTAAAGTAGCAGGATACAAAATTAATGCACAGAAATCTCTGGCATTCCTATACACTAATGATGAAAAATCTGACAGTGAAATCAGGAAAACACTCCCGTTTACCAATGCAACAAGAAGAATAAAATATCTACGAATAAACCTACCTAAGGAGACAAAAGACCTGTATGCAGAAAATTATACTGATATAAGAAACTAAAGATGATACAAATAGATGGAGAGATATACCATGTTCTTGGATTGGAAGAATCAACATTGTGAAAATGACTCTACTACCCAAAGCAATCTACAGATTCAATGCAATCCCTTTCAAACTACCAGTGGCATTTTTCACAGAACTAGAACAAAAAATTTCACAATTTGTATGGAAACACAAAAGACCCCGAGTAGCCAAAGCAATCTTGAGAACGAAAAACGGAGCTGGAGAAATCAGGCTCCCTGACTTCAGATTATACTACAAAACTACAGCAATCAAGACAGTATGGTACTGGCACAAAAACAGAAATATAGATCAACGGAACAGGATAGAAAGCCCAGAGATAAACCCATGCACATATGGTCACCTTATCTTTGATAAAGGAGGCAGGAATGTACAGTGGAGAAAGGACAGCCTCTTCAATAAGTGGTGCTGGGAAAACTGCACACCTACATGTAAAAGTATGAGATTAGAACACTCCCTAACACCATACACAAAAATAAGCTCAAAATGAATTAAAGACCTAAATGTAAGGCCAGAAACTATCAAACTCTTAGAGGAAAACATAGGTGGAACACTCTATGACATAAATCACAGCAAGATCCTTTTTGACCCACCTCCTAGAGAAATGGAAATAAAAACAAAAATAAACAAATGGGACCTAATGAAACTTCAAAGCTTTTGCACAGCAAAGGAAACCATAAACAAGACCAAAAGACAACCCTCAGAATGGGAGAAAATATTTGCAAATGAAGCAAGTGACAAAGGATTAATCTCTAAAATTTGCAAGCAGCTCATACAGCTCAATAATAAAAAAAACAAACAACCCAATCCAAAAATGGGCAGAAGACCTAAATAGACATTTCTCCAAAGAAAATACACAGATTGCCAGAAAACAAATGAACGAATGCTCAACATCATTAATTATTAGAGTAATGCAAATCAAAACTACAATGAGATATCATCTCACACGGTCAGAATGGCCATCATCAAAAAATCTAGAAACAATAAATGCTGGAGAGGGTGTGGAGAAAAGGGAACACTCTTGCACTGCTGGTGGGAATGTGAATTGGTACAGCCACTATGGAGAACAGTATGGAGGTTCCTTAAAAAACTACAAATAGAACTACCATATGACCCAGCAATCCCACTACTGGGCATATACCCTGAGAAAACCATAATTCAAAAAAAGTCATGTACCAAAATGTTCATTGCAGCTCTATTTTCAATAGCCTGGAGATGGAAACAACCTCAGTGTCCATCATCAGATGATGGATAAAGAAGGTGTGGCACATATATACAATGGAATATTACTCAGCCATAAAAAGAAACGAAATTGAGTTATTTGTAGTGAGGTGGATGCACCTACTGTCATACAGAGTGAAGTAAGTCAGAAAGAGAATGACAAATACCGTATGCTAACACATATATATGGAACCTAAGAAAAAAAATGTCATAAACAACCTAGGGGTAAGACGGGAATAAAGACACAGACCTACTAGAGAATGGACTTGAGGATATGGGGACGGGGAACGGTAAGCTGTGACAAAGTGAGAGAGTGGCATGGACATATATACGCTACCAAACGTAAAATAGATAGCTAGTGGGAAGCAGCCACATAGCACAGGGAGATCAGCTTGGTGCTTTGTGACCACCTGGATGGGTGGGATAGGGAAGGTGGGAGGGAGGGAGACGCAAGAGGGAGGAGATATGGGAACATATGTATAACTGATTCACTTTGTTATAAAGCAGAAACTGACACACCATTGTAAAGCAATTAAACTCCAATAAAGATGTAAAAAAAAAAAAAGAAACAAGTGCCCAGGAGGGACAATCAACAGATTATTTCTTTCCTTCTACTAACTTTGGGTTTTGTTTGTTCTTCTATTTCTAATTCCTTTAGGTGTAAGGTTAGGTTGTTTATTTGAGATTTTGTTTTGTTTCCTGAGGCAGGCTTGTATCGCTATAAAGTTCTGTCTCAAAACTGCTTTTGCTGTATCCCATACAATTTGGATTGCTGTGTTTTCATTTTCTTTTGTCTCCAGCTATTTTCTGATTTCCTCCTTGATTTCTGCAGTGATCCACTGGTTTAGTAGCATATTTTTTAGCCTCCACATGTTTGTGTTTTTTGCAGTTTTTTTCTTCTAGGTGATTTCTAATCTCATAGTACTGTAATTGGAAAAGATGCTTGATATGATTTCAATTTACTTAAACTTACTAAGACTTGTTTTTTGGGCTAGCATGTGATCTTGAAAAGAATGTGTATTCTGCTGCCTTTGAATAGAATACTATGTGTTCTGTTTGGTCTAACGTGTCATTTAAGGCCAGTGTTTCCTCATTGATTTTTCTGTCTGAACGATCTGTCCATTGATGTAAGTGGGGTGTTAAAGTTCCCTACTATTATTGTGTTACTGTCCTTCATTTCTGTTGTCATTTGCATTATGTATTTAGATACTCCTATGTTGAGTGCATATATATTTACAATTGTTATATATTTTTCTTCGATTGATCCATAATCATTATACTACAAAGCTACAGTAGCCAAAACAGTATGGTACTGGAACAAAAGCAGACACAGAGATCAATGGAACAGAATAGTGAACCCAGAAACAAACCCACGTTTATATGGGCAATTAATCTATGACAAAGGAAGCAAAAATATAAATGAGGAAAAGACAGTCTTTCAATAAGTGGTGCTGGGAAGACTGGACTGCTACATGTAAAAGAATGAAGTTAGAACTTTTTTTCACACCATATTCAAAAATAAACTCAAAATGGATTAAAGACTTAAATGTAAGACCATAAAGCATAAAACTCCAGAAGAAAACAGAGGCAGAACACTCTGACATAAACCACAGCAGTATTTTTTGGATCTGTCTCCTAAGGCAGAGGAAACTAACTAACTAAATAAATAATAGGACCTAATTAAATTGGAAAGGAAAGTAAAGGAAAGGAAAAGAAAGCATTGACAGGGCTTCCGTGGTGGCGCAGTGGTTGAGAGTCTGTGTGCCGATGCAGGGGACACGGGTTCGTGCCCCGGTCCGGGAAGATCCCACATGCCGCGGAGCGGCTAGGCCCGTGAGCCATGGCCACTGAGCCTGCGCGTCTGGAGCCTGTGGTCCGCAACGGGAGAGGCCACAACAGTGAGAGGCCCGTGTACCGCAAATAAATAAATAAATAAATAAGAAAGCATTGACAAAATGAAAAGACAATCTACTGAATGGGAGAAAATATTTGCAAATGATATGACCAACCAGGGTTTAATGCCCAAACTATATAAATAGCTCATACTAGTCAATATCAAAAAAACAAATAACCTGGTTAAAAAATGGGCAGAAGACCTGAATAGACATTTTCCCAAAGAAGAATATAGATGGCCAACTGGCACATGAAATGCTCAACACTGTTAATCATCAGAGAAATGCAAAGCAAAACTAGAATAAGATATCACCTCACACCTGTCAGAATGGCTATCATCAAAAAGACCACAAATAACAAATGTTGGCAAGGATGTGGAGAAAAGGGAACCCTTGTGCACTGTTGGTGGGAACGTAAATTGGTGCAGCCACTGTGGAAAACAGTATGGCAGTTTCTCAAAAACTTAAAGATATAACTACCATATGACCCAGTAATTCCACTCCTGGATATATAGCCAAAGAAAATGAAAACACTACTCTGAAGAGATATATGCACCCCAATGTTCATAGCAGCATTATTTATAATAGCCAAGATATGGAAGCAACCTACATGTTCATCAACAGATGAATGGATAAAGAAGACGTGATATATATATATATATCTGCATACATACCATGGAATACTATTCAGTTATAAAAAAGAATGAAATTTTGCCATTTACAACAACATGAATGGACCTGGAGGGTATTATGCTTAATGAAATAAGTCAGAGAAAGACAAATACTCTGTTATCACTTATGTGTGGAATCTAAAAAATGAAGCAAATAATGAATATAACAAAACAGAAACAGACCCATATATGTAGAGAACAAACAAGTGGTTACCAATGGAGAGAGGGAAGGGGGGAGGAGTACAATAGGGTTAAAGGATTAAGAGATACAAACTACTATGTATAAAATAAATAAGATACAAGGATATATTGTACAGCACAGGAAATATAGCCATTATTTTATAATAACTTTAAATGGAGTATAATCTATAAAAGTTTTGAATCACTATGCTGTATACCCAAAAATGGTATAATATTGTAAATCAAGTATACTGCAACAAAACAAAAAGAAAAATGACAAATATTTGAAACTTGAAGAATATAGCAATAAACATAAAACAAAAGACAATACTTTTTTTAAAAAGAGATAATGCTGAGAATGTTCCAGAAATGAATATAGGGAGCTCAAGCAGAATTAAGAAAAAAAATCCACACCTGTACACATCATAGTGAAACTGCAGAACTTCAAAGACAAGGAGAATGTTCTTTAAACTACAAACCAAATATTTAAAAAGAAGAGAGAAAAATAGTCTACCAGCATGACTATCTTAAATGCTGGCAGTAGATGCCTTATCAATATCTCTAGATTCCAATGGACAATGAAATGGTATCTTTAATGGACCACTGGGAGGTGGGGGGGCAGGGACTAGCCATTTCAAGTTCTATATTCAGCTAAACTATCTTTGAAGAATAAGTGCAAAGTAACAAAATTTTCGGGTAAGACTGGAGAATTTAAGACTCCAATTTTCATACAGAGAAGTACTGAATGGTCTATGCTTCAGAAAAGAGGAAATTGAACCTCGAAAAAAAATGCAAAGAAATGAGAAAACATGATGATAAATCTAAATTAGTACAGAATACGAAAATAACAGGTAAGGTATTCAAAGCAAAGGGGAAATAAGTATTATATAACTTGACAAATGAGGGAAACCAAGTTAAAACATTCTAAGGTCTTTCCAAACCAGTAAAGGAAAAATAAAGACATAATGAAAACTCATTCAACCAACAAAAGACAGAAAAAAAAACAAAGAAAAGGCATAAATAGAAAAAAAAAATTAGATGGCCCAAACAACTTCAAATTAATAAACAAAATAATATAAATAAATTCACTCATTAGAAGGCAGAAATTACCAGAAAATATAAAAGAAATGCTCTTAATAAAGCTAAATGACATAAAAAGTTTGAGAATAAAGGAATGAGAAAAGATATAACAGACACTACATAATAATGAAAGGAATTATTCATCAAGAGGATTTAAATAAATCAAATAATATAGCCCCCAAACAAAACTGGACACAATTATAAGGAGAAATTTTTAAATCATAATTATAGCCGATTTCAGTACATCTCTAACAGAAACCAATACAGGTACTAGGAAAAAAAATGGTGATGATACTGATGTTATGGACAGCAATATTAACTAGCTTGATCTAAGATATGAGTCAACAAATAGTGAATACACTTTCTATCAAAGAACACACAGAATATTTACAAAAATTCAACACATTACCTGGTCACCACTAAGTTTCAAAACATTTTTGAAAATCAATATTATATACATTCTCTGACCATAGTACAATTAAAAATAAATTATAAAATAACAAAAATAAAACAAACAAGCAAACAAACGGATGCTTGGGAACTACAAAAACACACTCCTAAAATAATCACTATGAAAAATCATAAAATATTTAAAACTAAATAACCACAAAAGAAATATATATATCAAAACAGATACTGAAATACCGATAAGCTGTGGTTGGAGAGAAATATACAGAAATTAAATGTATGTATGAAAAAATAAGAAAAACGAAACTAAAAAAAAGAAGAAATAAATCCACCATTAGAAGAGAGAGAAATAATAGAGATAAGACTAATCAAAAAAAAAATTTAATCACATAGATTAGCAATAAAACCAAAAGCTAATTCTGTGAAAAGACCAATAAAACATATACACCTTCCAGCAAGACTGACAGAAAAGTCCCCAAAAGAAGGTGTGTATAAGGTTACAGATACAGTCAAAACTTAAAACGTAAGAGAATAATTAGAATAAATGTATGTTAATACATTTTAAAACATACATGAAGTGGACACTTTTCCAGAAAACTAGAAAATAACCAAAATTTATTCTGGAAGCAAAAATTATTAAAGAAACTGCATTCACAGGCAAAAAAAAAAAAAACCCACACTAGACTCAGTTTCACAATTTTAATCAAAGGGCAGATGATCCCTGATTACAAGAAGCTTCCAAGAACAGACTAAAACAAAAAAGGAAAACTATTCAACTTATTTTATGTGGCTAGGATAATAATCACATCAAAATCAGAAAGGCAAAGAACTAGAAAAAAGTGCAAGACCAATTTCATTTCTTTTTATAGCTGAAAAAAAACCTCCATAAAATTAAAGCAATCTAATCCAAGGGACTTTAAAAGAAAACAAGAAATCTGCCTTTGTAGTTCAGTATGTTAAAACATTAAATGAGGGGGTGAAAAAAATTTCATTGCCTAAATAAATTTGGGGGGAAAAAGCTTTGTTAAAATTTAACATTCATTCAAAATACAAATTAAGGGTATAATACTGCATATCAGCTATCCTTGATGAAAAAATAATTAAGGGAAATGGCGTCCTTAAGCCTGATTAAAAAAAAAATACCAAAACGCTACAGCAAACCTCAAATGTAGTGATAAATTATTAAAAGTGGGCTCCTGAAAATCGTAACTAAGATAAAAATGCTTACCATTACTTTTTCTATTTCATATTGCACTGGAAGTTCTAACCAGATCAAGAAAAAGAATGTAGAAGAAATTGTAAAGGGACAAAACTATCACAATTTGCATATGATATAACTGTCTTTATAAAAAACTCAACGGACTCTGCAGAATAAGAGAGTTCAGCAGAGCTGACAATCTATATAAATATAGGTCTAGGATCAACATACAAAAATCAGTAATGTTTCTATACTTATAACCAATTAGAAAATGTAGTAGAAAAAGAGCCATTCATTATAGCAAGAAAAAACTATAAGGTACCTTGAAAAAATTGTACATGCAAGACTCTTATGTAGTAATATGATAAAATATTATTAATGAATACCCAAAACACCCACATGTAAATAGAGATATATCACATTCGTAGAAGGGCAGATTCAACAGCATAAAGATGTCAGTTCTCTGCAAATTAATCTATAAATCCAATGTAATTATTATTTATGGGCAAGAAGTTTGGGGGAAGGCTTGCCCTTCCAGTTATCAAGATCAATTAAACCAGATGTCACGTAATCTTATTGTTTAGCTCTCTAGTTTTATGATATACGCACAAGACTTGGAATATCTATTGACTTGAGTGATCAGCATATTCCTTGGTTTACTGTCTCATATAGTGATTATTTCCTCCAACTATTTGACAGGAGCTGATTGTAAAAGATTCTGCATTGGGATCCCTGGAAAGTGCTGTGTTCAGTTGATTAAAACAACATCCCCATATGCTTACCACCAAGACAACATGTGGCAAAATACTCTGTTATGAACTCATAGTCTTGCCTATAAGGATGGCCAGACATTTCATCCTTGCGCATAGTGCTGAGTGATCACAAGTTTCAAGCAGTGCCTGGGAGCTACTCTGTTCAAACGCCTCAGATTTGCACACCTCGGAGTGCATATAACAGAACAAGTAACAAGTGGGAGCCTTTACCACAAAACTTTTGCTAAAATCGAATAGTTACTACAGATGCCTGACTTTGATCAGGAGCATATCCTTAATGAAGGGCCAGATGCAAATAGATCTTTAAATAACCAAATGAATTAACCTAATCAGTGCATGTATTTAGTGCTGTCTCGTGCATGGTAAAGAAAACAAATGTTTTGGGTTGAAAACAGCTGATTCAGAGCTGTATATGAACAACAGATCCACTGATTAAGTACATTCATACTTGAATAACAGGCCCATTTCATCAAGCAGTGGAAGATCATTATGTTTCTACATGCAAGTTGACACATGTCTAGTTTATCTAAAGAAAGGACACTTCAGTTTTAACTCTAAACATGCTTTAATTTTAAGTACAGATTATTTGGTAACTCTATGTTAAACCATTTGAGGAACTGCCAGAATGTTTCCCAAGTTTTAAATTAAATTACTTTAAATTAAAAGGGTGAATTTTTTAAATATTTTTTTTTGATAAGGGTATATACGAGGGCAAATAAAAGACATGGTCTCTGACCTTGTGGAACTAACAGTCCAGTGGAGGAAACAGAACAAAATGTAAACTAACAAATGAATTTACTGTAACAAGTTATGCTAATTGCAACGAAACTTTAATCACACAATTAAAAAAGAGTAATGGGGAGCCTACTTATCATAGTCAAGAAAGGCCACTCTGGTAGGCAAAAAGGAGAGATGTCAAGATCATACAAGAGGTAGGAGCCAGGTGTGACAGAGCTTTTGAAGTGCAACTGGAAACCACTGCAAAGTTTTAGACGAGGGAGTGACAAGATCAAATTAAAAGATGACTCTGACATCTGCATGAAAACCGGGGGATGAAGAGTGGAGTGGTCCAAGAATGAAAGCACGTGTTGTCAGGATAGCTCTAATTACACTGGCAGCAGATAAGGAAGAGAAATCCTCCCAACACCACCAAATGTGGATGAGAACGGTAATTCCAAATGCCCTGAGAAACATGCTTTCAGTTTAGAAACCAAACCTAAAAGAAATTTACATACGTAAACTCTAGGAACTTGAAATTAAGTAGAATTCCTTTAAGTAGAAACTGAACTATTCGTGGCAATTCCTGCTATCCAAACTACTTTTAGCGGTATCATCTCGCTGACGAACAGGTTTATTCACTTGGGTTAAATTTTCGCCCACTTTCAACAGCTACGAGGCCGCAGCTCAAGTTAAAAAGAAGGGCAAGCGAACGGGATGATAAACTGCTGGACAGTGAATGGTCCCAAAGATCCAGTCAGTCACCAGGAAAAGTATTTGTAAGCAGCCTCATTTAAGTGAAAGAAAAAAGGAAAAGCTGAACCGCCAAATTTCTTACTTATATTCTTCCTCCTTGGCGAGGAGGTCCCGACGAGGTGTGGCAGGTTGCTGAACGCGTGGTGGAAGCGGAGTCCCTGAAACGCCCCGTCTCTGTAAAAGAGACACTTTCAGACCCAAAGTTAGATGAATTCCGGTGTCCGCAGGGCCGCCCGAAACCTAGCTGCTACCCAGCCGTGTAGAGTTGAACTAACCTTAAAACTTCGCCCCGCCATCTTTCGCGGCCGCGACGCCGTTACCGAGGCAACGACGCAACTTCCCGCGAGAGTTACGACAACACGGGCGGCTCCAGCCCGGGGGGCGATTCTGTCCACGCCCCTACTGTTGGCAGAAAATAGCGCGAGGCTGCGGCGGGGCTGAGAACTGGGGAGTGGGCCCTGTTGCCTTTCCGCTCCTCGCCGGTAAGGCTAACGTCTGTCCTGCTGCAAGAACAGAAGAAGCCGAAGTAGTGCGTTGATTTATAAATTCTTAAGTTGGCAATGGAGGGCTTTCAACCAAGGAAGACAGGTCCATTTCTAATACTCAGTAGGAAGCAAGCTAGTAAAGCTCCTCCTCCGTTGTGGTTTTTCCAAACTAAGTGGCCAATTTGACCTCCAGCTGTTTTGTTTAAAATGAACTATTTAGTGGGATTCCAAGTTCTGACTTAGCACATTTATTTATAGCATGGTTAAAAGCTCAGGCTCTCAAGGCAGTCGTCTAAATTCATGTCCTGGGTCTGCCACTTATTAGCTTGGGCAAATCATTATCTCCGCTACTTCATCCGTGAAGTGGGGGTAAGAATAGTGCCCATCTCACAGAGTTACTATGAGGGATAAGTGCATTTGTGCTTAGGATTGTGCCCGGAACACAGTAAGCAGTCAAAAATTCCAGTTTTTTTTTTAATTAACTTGGGAATCCAAGAAATAAACTTCACATTTAAGGTCAACTGATCTTCAACGAAGGTAGCAAGACCATTCAATGGGGAAAAGAATAGTCTTTTCAACAAGTGGTACTGGGTTAAGTGGATGTCAACATGTAAACGAATGAAGTTGGACCCTTATCTCACACCATGTACAAAAATCAACTCAGCATGGATCAAAGGCCTAACCTCAAGAGCTAAAACCATAAAGCTCTTTAAAGAAAACAGGTATAAATATTCATGAATTAGGTGATGATTTCTTAGAAATGACACCACAAACACAAGCAAAGAAAGAAAAATCAATAAACTAGACATCATCAAAATTAAAAACATTTCATTTTAAAGGATACCATAAATAAAGTGAAAAGACAAACCACAGAAAGGGACGTAAATTTTGCAAATCTTTTATTTAATAAGAGACCTGTCTAGAATATATAAAAGAGCTATTTTTAAAAGGGCAAGTATCCTGCATAGGCATTCCTTCAAAAAAGATATAGCCAAAAAGGACATGAAAAGGTGTTCAAAATCACTAGTCTTCAGGGAAGTGTAATTCAAATCATAATGAGATACCACTTCACACCAGCTAAGATAACTATAATAAAAAAAGATGGACAATAACAAGTGTTGGAGAAAATGTGGAGAAATTCAAATCTTCAAACACTGTTGGTAGGAATACAAAATTGTGCAGCCACTGTGGAAAACAGTCTGGCAGTTTCTCAAAAGTTCACACATAAAGTTACCACATGATCCAGCAACCCACTCCTAGCTATATACCCAAGAGAAATGAAAACATATACCCTCACAAAAAGTTGTACACAAATGTTTACTGCAGGAAAGACAAAAAGTGGAAATGACTCAAATGATAATAAACTGATTAATAGGTAAATAAAAAGTAGTATATTGGTACAATGGAATATTATTCAGCACCAGAAAGGAATGAAGTACTGATTCATACCACAATATGGATGAACCTTGAAAATATGCTATATGAAAGAAGCAATTCACAAAAAAACATATCATATGATTCCATTCTAATAGGACCACATATTATATGAAATGTCCAGAATAGGCAAATCTATAGAGACAGAAAGTAGTTCAGTGGTTGCCTAGCCCTGGCAGATGATGGGGGGTTGACTAAAGGGTTGCAAGATTTTTTTGGTGGGGGAGGGGTAATAAAAATGTTCTAAAATTGATTGTGCTGATGCTTGCACAACTCTGTGACTATACTAAAACCAATTAATAGTACACTTTATATGGGTGAATGGTGGATATGTGAAATACATCACTCAAGTTGTTAAAACATTAAAAATAAATTATTAAAATTAAAAAGTCAAAAGATGGGAAAAGTTATGCCATACTAACACTAATCAAAAGAAAGCTGGAGTAGCTACATTAATTTCAAACAAAGTGATTTCAGAACCAGAAAAACTGTCAGGGATAAGGAGGAGCACTACATAATGATAAAGAGGTCAACTCTCCAAGGAGATATAACGGTCCTTAATGTGTATGAACCAAAAAGTTGAGTGTCAAAATGCACGAGGCAAAAACTAATAGGAGTGCAAAGAGATATAGAAAAATGCACAAATACATTGGGAAACATCAACACCCCATTTTCAGTAGTTGATAGTTCAGGCAGGCAGAAAATCAGTAAGGATATAATTGCCCTAAACAGCATTATCAATCTGATCTAATTGACATTTAGAGAATACTCCATCCAACAACAGCAGAATACACATCCTTCTCAAGGTCACACAGAACATTTACCAAGAGAGACTATCCGGGCCCCGAAATGCACATTAATAAATTTAAAAGTATAGAAATCATATTCGTTCCCTAGAATTGCTGTAAGAAAGTACCACAAACTGGGTGGCTTAAAACAAAAGAAATTTATTGTTTCACAGTCTGGAGACTGGAAGTCCAAAATCAGGGTGTTGGCAGGGCCATGCCCCCTTTGAAACCTGTAGGGGAGAATCCTTCCTTGCATCTTCCTAGCTTCTGGTGGTGGCTGTCACTCCTTGGCATTCCTTGGCTTGTAGCTGCATCATTCCACTCTCTGCCTCTGTAATCACACAGCATTCTCCCTATGTGTGTTTGTCTTCACATCGCATTTCTTCCAGTCATACTGGATTAGGACCCACCCTAATGACTTCATGCTAACTTGATTACATCTTTAAAGACCCAATTTCCAAATAAGGTCATATTCACATGTTAAGGGGGGGTGTGTGTATGTGATGGGTTAGGACTTCAGCATGTCTTTTGGGGGACCACAATTCAACCTGTAACAGAAATTATATAAACTATCTTCTCTGAGGCCATGATGGAATTAAACTAGAAATAAATAACAGAAAAATAGCTGTAGAATCCCAAAATATTTGGAGATTAAATACACATTTAAAAATAATACATGGGTCAAAGAAGTCTAAAGAGAAATTTAAAAGTATTTTGAACTCAATGAAAATGAAAATACAACTTATCAAAACCTGTAGGATACAATGAAAGCATCACTTAGGATTTTAGCATTAAATGTATATATTAGAAAAGAAGGTAAATCTAAAATCAACAATCTAAGGTTCCACCTTGGGCAATGAGAGAAAGAAGAGCTATTTAAGCTTAAGGAGAGCAAAAGAAAAGAAATAATAAAAATTAGAACAAATCAATGGAATTGAAAACAGGACAACAACAGAGAAAATCACAGAAACCAAAATCTGTTTCTTTGAAAGGATCAATAAAATCAATAAACCTCTAGCCACACTAACCAAGAAAAAAAGGAAATTACCTGTTCTGTTCTTTTATGTGATGGTCAGTCAGGTCAGTCAGGTGCAACCACAAGAGAAGGTATAGAAGAGGCTCATGAAAACAAAGTTCATTATACTCATAGGTCCTAGAATTGGGAGGCACAGCATGGCATGCAGAGATATATGGAAAAGACTCAGAGTAGTTAGGAGGCAGAAAACATGAGTGAAGGGAAAACCTAGACTACTCTATAGAAAAAGTAAGGCAGAGTGAACAGTTTAGGATTGGCTAGTTTGAATCATTTCAGCAGCCCTTTAAGCTTTAGGGTCTGATCCTACTTGCTTGGTATCTGGCCCTGGGATGATTAAAATAGAGGAATATTGCCTCCTGAGGTGTACAGGCAAGATAGAGGAGGTATGACTCTGCATTAGTCAGTTGGTATATTTAAGGTACACACCTGGCTGAGCCCTTTGCTATCTCCAAGAATTGGCTATGCCAAGGAGTCCCTCCCCAGCCAGAAACCTTTTTTAAGACGTAAAAACATAATAATATACAGAGGGTTTCCCTGGTGGCGCAGTGGTTGAGAGTCCGCCTGCCGATGCAGGGGACATGGGTTCGTGCTCCTGTCTGGGAAGATCCCACATGTCATGGAGCGGCTGGGCCCGTGAGCCATGGCCGCTGAGCCTGCGCATCTAGAGCCTGTGCTCCTCAACAGGAGAGGCCACAACAGCAAGAGGCCCGCGTACCGCAAAATAATAATAATAATAATAATAATAATATACAGAAAAATGTATAAATAAACAATACAATACCATTATCAGAAATGGAATAGGGATCATCTTTAATTATCCCATGAACACTAAAAGGAAAATAAAGGAATACTATCAGCAACTGTATACCCAGAAATTTGATAAATTAGATGAAATGAACCAATTCCTTGAAAGATGCAAACTATCAAAATTCACTCAAGGAGAAATAGATAATCTGAGTATCAAGGACTGAATCAATAACTTTCCAGGAAAGAAAGCACCAGGCCCAGATGGTTTCACTGATGAATTCAACTAACATTCAAGGATGAAATGATACCAATTCTCCACAATCTCTTCTAAAAAATGGAAATGGAACATTTCCTTTATTCTATGAGTCCAGCATTACCCTAATACCAAAAGCAGTTAAGGACATTATAAGAAGAAAAACTATGGACTGATATCTCTCATGAACATAGATGTAAAAGTCTTTAACAAATATTAGCAGATTGAATCCAATAATGTACAAAAAGAATTATACAACACAACCAAGTGGGATTTATTCTAGGTGAATAAGGACAGTTCAACATTCTAAAATCACTCAGTATAATTTAGTACATAAAGAGGATAAAGAAGAAAAATCATACAAGCATACAAATTGATGCAGCAAAAGCTTTTGAGATAATCCAACAACATTCCTGGTAAAAATTCTCAGCAAACTAGCAATAGAGGGGAACTTCCTCAACTTGATAAAGAGCATCTACAAAATACCTACACCCAGCATCATAGTTAATAGTGAGAAACTGAATGCTTTCCTCCAAAGATCAGGAACAAGACAAGGATATCCTCTCTCATCACTCTTATTTACTCTCACACCTAAAGTCCTAGCTAATAATAAGGCAAGAAAAGGAAATAAAAGGTATACAGGTTGGAAATGAAGAAATAAAATACCTTCATTTGTAGATGACATGAGTGTCTATGGAGAAATCCCAAGGAATCAACAAAAATCTTCTGGAACTTATAAGCAAGATTGATAAAACAAAATGTAGTATATACACACAATGAAATTTGGATACACATTGTAAGATGGATGAAACTTGAAAACATGCTAAGTGAAATAAGCCAGACACAAGAGAACAAATATTGTATGATTCTACTTATATGAGGTATCTAGAGTAGACAAATTCAGAGACAGAAAATAGAATAGAGGTTACCAGGAGATGGGGAGAGAGGGGACTGACGTGTTATTTTTTTAATGGGTACAGAGTTTCTGTTTGGGATGATCAAAAAGTTCTGGAAATGGACGATTGTGATCATTGAACAATGTTATGAATATATTTAATGCCACCAGATTGTAAACTTAAAAATAGTTACAATGGTAAATTTTATGTTATGTATATTTTTCTACAGTAAAAAATTTCCAATAGAGGGGCAGCCTACAAAATACCTGATCAGTACTCCTGAAAACTATCAAGGTCAGGCAAGGCAAGGAAAGTTTGAGAAACTGTCACAACCAAGAGGAGCCTAAGGAAACACGACAAGTTAATGTAAAGTCGTATCCTGGACTGAATCCAGGAGCGGAAAAAGACATTAGGTTTAAAAACCAAAGAAATATGAATAAACTATGGACTTAGTTAATGACAGTGTATCAATAATGGTTCATTAATTCTAACAAATGTACTATACTAATGTAAGATGTTAATAATAAGGGAAATTGGGTGCAGGATATATGGGAACTCTGTACTCTATTCTCAATTTTTCTGTACATCTACTTCTGTTCTAAAAAATAAAGTCTATTTTTTTAAAAAAAATAAGCTGAAAGAGACTTCTCCAAAAGAATTGTAAGCTAAATCATCTGGGGCATCCTTGTACTGCAAATCAACCAGATTCTATTAAAACAAACCATCAAATGGACAAATATATATGCATTGCTGAAAACTTGAAGGACGCAGAGAAAATTTCTATGTATCCTGCTGACATCTCCCCCTCCAGCTCTTTGCTCCCTCAAATAAACAAAACTGATTCTGGGAATAGGCAATTAAAAATAAAGAACTAATCTGAGAAAATGCCCATAAAAGAACTGTGCTCAGTCTGTGTTTAAGTCAACAGTAATATGAAGGAGCTGAACTTGAGACCCTTGCTCTAAGCTACTAAACGAAATGAAAAAGGCTAAAATACTTCCAGACTGGTAGTGCCCCCAGGCTACCAGCAGAATCAAACACAAATCCTCTTCAGAGAAAAAGATCTCTAATTAAGCCCACCAGATTCCGGGATTAAGATCAAGAAAATGTGAGTTCACCATCAAAAACCACCAAGCAGGGCTTCCCTGGTGGCGCAGTGGTTGAGAGTCTGCCTGCCGATGCAGGGAACACGGGTTCGTGCCCCGATCCAGGAGGACCCCACGTGCCGCGGAGCGGCTGGGCCCGTGAGCCATGGCCGCTGAGCCTGCGCGTCTGGAGCCTGTGCTCCGCAGCGGGAGAGGCCACAACAGTGAGAGGCCCGCGTACCGCAAAAAACAAAACAAAACAAAAAACCCACCAAACATAAAGGAAACAAATCACCATTAGTGAAAAATGGGAAGAAATAATAAATATTTAGAACTCCAAGAGAGATATTAAAATTGTATCAGCTGTGAAATGTAGAATATCTATTTAGAAAATATTTAAAGAAATAAGGGATAGAATCATAATGATGAGCAAGCAACAAGAGACTATCAGGAATGACCAAGCAAATGTGACAAATATTCAAATTAAGCTTTCAGACATCAAATACACATTTGTTGAAATGAAAACACTCAGTGGATGGGTTGAATTGCAGATTAGACACAGATGATTTGCAAAGCATAAAATATCTAAGAAAATTATCCAGAATGAACAGAGAATGATAAGGACATGGGAAATACAAAAGAAATGTTAAACAATTGCAGAAGTTAGACTGAGAAGGTCTGACATATAAATAAGCAGATTCCAAGGACAGATTTTCAGAATTGAGAAGCAATATTACAAAAGTTAATTACTTAGAATCTTCTAGGATTTAGGAAAGAAATGAATGCACAGATTCAAGAAGCACAGAGTGTCACAAAGAGGATAAATTTTAAAATCTATTTGCCTGTCATAAAATCCAAAACACCAAAGAAAAAGAAAAGATCTTTAAAGCAGCCAAAGAGAAAAAAGACAGACAACCTAGAAAGAAGCAATTAGACTGAAAGCAGATGTTTTAATAGCAGTACTGGAAGCTAGAAGACACTAAAATAATGACTGAAATCCTAGGATAATAAGCCCCATTATAAATGAGAATTTGGGTCAAATATGATTGGTGATTAATCACCAATTAATCATTAATGATTGGCTGCCTTTTGCCTAGCCCCAAATTGGTTGGGATAAACTTTTATCTTCTGGGATAGGAATGTGAGTGGGGTACAGGATATGGAGGAAAGGGTAAGGCTGGGTGAGAAAAAAGTAAGCACACTATCCCAGGAAACAGGGAGGCAGGGGCCCTCTATTGCCATTATTCTTCTAGCTAAATCTCCTTTGATTAGACTGACTAAATGGGCCCCAGCTAAACAGGAGGTTACTATTAATGCTGCCACTGACCTGGAAGTTCCAGCCAGTGAGACAGGATCCAGAATTGGCACCACTGATGTTTATTTTGAAGCAGACAGCCACCACCAAGTGGTGCTAAACCACAACCAGGATGAGCAAAGATTTTAATTATAGAGCCAGACCACTAGAACTTCTAGCCAATCAGCTAGACAGACTCAGATGACTCATTTCTTTAATTTTCGCAATAAGCCCACCCTTCTTTTTACACAATTGAAATTTTCCATCTTCATGAATCTTATTATGAGGGGGTTTTATTATACCCTCAAAGTGATCAAAGAAAATAATTTCAGTGTAGATCTGTGTACTCAGTCTCTAATATTATATTGCAAGAGAGAGGGAGAAATAAAGATATCTTCAGATAAATAAAACCTAAGAGAGTTACCACCCACATACTCATACTAAAGGAACTTCAAAATGATGTAATTCAGGAAGAAAGAAAATAATACCAGAGGAACATTTTGAGAGGCCAGAAGAATGGTAATCAAATAAAATGGTAAATGTGCATGTAGGTCTAAATAAATAATTTCTCTAAAATTCCTATCAATAATAATGCCTACCATGTGGTGTTTTTTAAAGAAAAAAGTAAGACTAAAAATTGTATTCTCATCAAACTGGGAGTAGAAGGAAACCTCTTCACCCTGATAAAAAGCATCTCAAAAAAAACTATATCTAACTTCATATTTAATGATAAAAAACCAAATGCTGTTCCCTCATATGAGGAACAAAACAGGAATTTCTACTCTCACTACTCCTATTCATAATCATACCGGACATTATGAATGATGGTTCTATCCTGTGCAATAAGGTAAGTTAATCAATCAAGCAATCTTGGAAAAGAGGAAGTAAAACTGTTTCTATTCACAAATGACATGATTGTCTATTTCGAAAATTCTGAAAAATCTACCCCCGAAAATCTATGGAGCTACTTACTGAGTTTGGCAAAGTTGTAAGATACAAGGTCAATATACAAAAACTAATTGTAATTCTATATACTAGCAATGAACAACTGGAAGTTAAATTTTAAAATGCAGCACTATTTACAATAGGACCAAAAGAACATGAAGCACTTAGGTAAAAATCGACCAAAATATCTGCAAAATCTATATGCTGAAAACTGCAAAGCATTGATGAAAGATTTCAAAGAAGAGCAAATAAATGGAAAGATATTCCATGTTCCTGGTTTAGGAGACTCAATATTGTGAAGATGTCAGCTCCCGCCATTCAACATCCCAGCAAGATTTTTGCGGAAATCAACAAGCTGATTCTAAAATTTATGTGGAATGACAAAGGAACTAGGCTAGATAAAACAATTTTCAGAAAGAAGAGCAATGTTGGAGGACTCACAATACCTAATTTTAAAAGTACAGTAATGAAGACAGTGTAGTACTGACAAAAAATGTAGACATGTGGGTCAATGGAAGAGAAGAGGGTCTAGAAGTAGACCCACACATTTTAATAAAGGTGCAAAGGCATTCAATGGAGCCAGAGAATAGGCTTTTAAACAAATATTGCTAGAACAATTATAAATCCATGAGAAAAAGTTAACCTTGATCCACACTCCATACCATATAAAAAACAATTTGGCAGTGTTTTATAAAGTTAGATATATGGTTACCATACAACACAGCAATTTAGTTTGTAATTACCCAAGACAAATGAAAACATATATCAAAGACAAAAGGCCATATACTATACGATTCCACTAATACTAAATTCTGGAAAAGGCAAACCATAGTGACTGAAAGCAGATCGATGGTCACCTGGAACTGGAGGAGGGAGGAAGGCCTTGACTGAAAAGGGCCGCGAGGAATTTTTAGTTGTTGGAAATGTTCTATACCTTGATTGTGGTGGTGGATACCTGAGTGCATATAAGTGTCAAAGCTCATTAAGCTATACATTTAAAATGGGTGAACTTTACTGTGTGTAAGTTATTCCTCAATAAAGCTGGAGAAAAACAGATTGGTTAAGACATTCCTAAAAATTCCTATACTCAGTCTGACTTGTTTGAATCACTTTTCAACTGACTCAAGGATATCCATCCTTCTCCATATAATACTTTCTTCTGTATCATCAAGTTTAGCTGTGCAACTTTTATTGAGTGCACTACTATTTTCTCCAGATTTTCTTCCATGCTTCTGACTCCATTTTGCAAGTTTTGGAGTGAATATTCAAGCAGTGATGATCACATTGTTTCTGCCACTTATCTCACTGTAACTATAAGATGCCTTCTGACTTCATATATATTAAAATGTGAAGAAAAAAAAGGACATGTTAGAACTGAAATGTGGTAGAAGAAAGAATGTTTAAATCCTCGTGAAACTAACCTTTTATTATTATGTAATAATCTATCTCCAATAATGCTTTTTAGTTGGTCAATTTTATATGCTATAAAAATAACTAACTTGGCATTCTTTTCATTGGTCATTTTCCTGGTCTATCTTTTCCCCATCTTTCTACTTTTGGACATAAGTCCTGCTTTGCCAATTCAAGGACTCTAAAAAGCCAATGCTGGTGTTCAGCAGAGTTTACAATGCCCAATGGGAGAGAAGTGGATATCTCACAGAGCAGTAGCAGTACCTTTAAGGTAAGATTTGTTTGTAACTACAGGACAGACACCTCTAGGGACTCCTAGTAATAACTGAAGGACACTGCAAAAGTGCGTAATGTCCTCTTTAAGCAGGTGGAGCAAAAGCCAGCCACATCTGAGTATTAATGTAAGAATGATTCCTACCTCTGACCCCAAGTGACCTAACTCAGGATACAAATGTGCAAAGTATATAAACATATTTAAAAGCGAGGAAAGATTCCACTAAAATGTCAGCCTTTGTTATCACATATGATTTTTTAAAATCTGTATGTTCTAATTTACTAAAAAGAGCACATATTACTTTTGTAATATGTACAATGCTAAAAATAAAATGAAACACATATGAAGTTACCCGTCTAAAATACAGTGGAAAGACTGAGCAATAAGCAGACTGGGAAAGATCTCTGGATTTGGCAAGAAAGAAGCCACTGGCCTCAGGAAGGATATTTATAGTAAAGTAGAAGAATTAGAAGCCATGTTATAAGGGAATGAGTGGAAGGCAATTACTATCAACAATATGTTTGAGGAATTTGGTGCCAAAAGATGGTTGCATAATTCTTTTGAATCCGTCCATATCCCAAAATCTGAAGCTTAGGCCTGACCAACTGAATTGCCTCTTGCCAATTTCTTTACATATGGCACTTTAAATTTTTACCACATCATCTCTTTTTGCTAGATTTTTTTCCACTTTTTGTTACATTTTATTTTAAATAAGTCATTTAAAACTCACAATTTTAATCATGGTCAAAAATTTGTTTTACTGATATTAATGTAACTTTAAAAGAAGTTTCTCACAATTCAGAAAGCTGTAGGTTATAATTTTCAAAAGTGTTCTCTATTAATTTAGAGTGCTAATATGGTTTTGTTTTTTTCCCCAGTGTTTTTATAGATATCAGAAATTCAGCAGTAATTGTTATTTTCATTTTTTACTTAAAAACATCCAAAGCTGAACATTTCATCGTGGCATCATTGGGAAGTGACTATTCATTTTTCAACATAGCTGTCCTGAAGGGAAATAGTAGAACCAAAAACAACAGCATATACATTAATTTAATTAAATTGAATTAAAACAAACTTATAAAATCTGAGTATTTCTCAACAAATGCAAACAATATAATAAATCAAATATACTATACACCAAAATGCATAAAGTAGTTATAAACGGAAAACAAGTACAGTCCAGTCAGGGCAATATGAAAAGGACTATGGAACTCACTTAATTTATTTCTTCCTGGTCATAAGTTTAGTAGAAAAACTTTAAATGTGTTTTCCAGCTTCAGTTATCAAAGAACTTTGTGACAAAATTCATACAGGGAAAGTTCTCACTTTCTCTTCACCGCAGAAAATGGTGCTGTTATTAATATATGGATTAGCTCTTCAATATTTTATGATAAGTGTAGATGCCTATGTAAATCCTGTTTATTCAAATTACTTGCTTTCAAATTATTATGAGAAAAAATATTTTTTATAATATTAATTCAATACATGCACCCCAATCTTCATAGCAGCATTATTTACGATAGCCAAGATATGGAAGCAACCATAAATGCCCATTGTCAGATGAATTGAATATTACTCAGCCATGAAAAAGAATTAAATTCTGCCATTAGCAACTACATGGATGGACCTAGAGAGTATTATGCTTAGTGAAATAAGTCAAAGACAAATATTGTATGTTATCACTTATATATGGAATTTAAAAATAAAACGAATGTATATAACAAAACAGAAACAGACTCACAGATAAAGAGAACAAACTGGTAGTTACCAATGGGGAGAGGGAAGGGGGAGGGATGAGAGAGGGGTATGGGATTAAGAGACACAAAATACTATGTATAAAATGAATAAGCAACAAGGAGATATTGTACAGCACAGAGAAATATAGCCGTTATTTTGTAATTACTTTAAATGGAGTATAATCTATGAAAATACTGAATCACTCTACAGGTTGTACACCTAAAACTAATATAATATTGTAAGTCAACTATTCTTCAATTTAAAAAAAAGTCAACCTTTTATAAGAGTCACACTGAATGAATAAAATGAATAGTCAAGAAAAATTTCTTTCCATCTCACCACTGTCCCTAACTAAGCATGTTTAATAATCTATTTGGGGAGGGAGAGATGATTTCTGGATGTTCTTCTTCCCCAGAAGATTGACAACTGGCAGCAAACAAGACACATTCACCCACACTATTCTTTGTTATGTAATTTTCAGCAGCTGTTCCCTACCTTCAAACATTGTGTAATTAATGTCAGATGAGGTCAGAAAAGAGTGTGTAAAATCCATAGCCCTTCTTGAGCAAAAGCTGAGCCTTAGCTTTAATTATTCAAAATTTTCTCTATGCCAATGTTTATGTGTAATAATTATTAGACCTGGTTGAAAAGCTGTACCATATTTTGATCTGTCATCCCCCAAATGACAGAGGTCTCCTCAAGTCCTGCCCTGATAATACCAATCTTCTGGTGTCTTTCAGATAATACTTGTTACCTACAAAATGACTAAAAGACTCAGCTGTCAGTCAAGTCATAGAGGGCATGTATCATCTCTCACAATACCTCTCTTGAATAAGGAAGTACTCTTTGATAAACTTTTGAAACAGTGCTTTTGATTTCCTCCACTTTAAATGGAACTTGCCCATTCAAAACTAGTCTTTCATAATTCAATTCTGCAAATATTTGGAAAAAATTAGGAATGTTTGTAATTCTATGTAGTCACCACATGTATTTTGAAATAATGTTTTGGGGTGATGAGAATGTATAAAACAGAGCATTTAGCTATGGAAACATTGTGAAAACAAGCAGGAGTTCAAAGGATGTTGTGAATTCCGGACCTTTATCCAATAATATTCATCACTTTGAGCGTGACACGAATAAACATTTGCAGTTGATTCAATAATATGGAGCTAGAAACTAGAAACAGAAAAGGTTTATTGGGGGGCGGGTAGCTAATGAGAATTCAGCTCAAAATGTGCATGACGCAAACACAGCTTGGTAATTGTAACCATCAAAGATATCCTTAACGTTAACTAGAATGGAATCCCAACCTACTTAAAGTATTTTTAAAGTTTCAGATGAAATTATACTATAGAATCATCACATTTTAGAGGAGTACAGTATTTGGCATAGGCCCTTCATTTTCAATAATTAGGAAATCAACCTTTTAAATCTAGAGAGATTTAAAAATTCATTCAAGGTTACATGGGTCATTAACAGTAACTTTGGGGTTAAAAGCCAGGTTTTTATGACCGCCAACCCCACTGTTTTTGATAAAATTTTAAATTAGTGTAATACTTTAATTTTATAACCACTATAATAATTTATTTTTCTCTAAAGTGTTTCAAAATCAGAATTTAACCCTTAGACATGTTAAAAGTACAAAGTTTAAGAAAACAATCCTGTCCTGACATTCTGTCTGTAGCCAACTATAAAATGTATAAAAATAAAATACATGCTATTTCCGAGGTATAAATTGGGCTGGGTAGGAAAATCCATTACATATAAAGCTATATGTTAGCAGTTTATAAAATGTTTAAATGATGTTGGAGGAAATGAGACTGAAAAAATGTAAAAGTCAAGACAACAATATGATAGAATTTGTGATTCAGAAAGGGCTAAAACATGTAATAGTTGTTATAGGAATTCAAGAAGGGAAAGCTCCTAAATGTCTTGAGAAATAAGGAAAAACTTCACGGGGAAGGAAAAAATACATTTGAAGGATTTGACCTGGGCCTTAAAGAATATGTAACATTTGGCAAACACTGGGAAACAAAAGAATCATTTGTATTTGGAGGGAAGGGAAGAGGAGACTGGGATGTCCCATACAGTGTTAACAGTGGGTAGCAGGGAGTAATAAGGAGTGAAGGACAGTGAGAAAACGTCGAAGGCTCCTTGAACTTTGGAGAAGTACTATATATATTTTTTATTTTGAAGGAAAATTCATCCAACAGCAGTAAATAAAATGAATAGGAAGAGGACCTCTGTGTGCAGAGGTCCCAGCTAAGAAACTATTTTGGTAATTAGACATTTAAAGCATTTGAAAGAAACAAAATTATACTTTGAAAGACAATATAGTATTGTGCAAAGAACACCCACTTTAGACTCCGATCTGGGTTTGATTCCTGGTTCCACCACCTAATAGCTGTGCAAACTTGGGTAAGTAACTTACCTACCCTGAGCCTCAATTTCTACTTGTCAAATGCAGAAACCCATATTGTAGAGTTGTCATGACAATCAATAGGTAGTAAATATGATTATTTTAAAATCCTCTAATTCATAGTTTTTGCACATTTAGAGTAGGCTTCACTGTAGTTAGGCCCTGCCTTTGAGAGGCCTCATAACCAGAGTTGTCTGCCAGTAGAATAGAAAGTCTTGTAGGGTAGTGTATTCTTCATCACTAATAAGCATTCACTCAGAGGCTGAATGAGACCACACATCATGGATACAGTAGAAAAAGATTCTGGCATTGGTTGAGACATTTGTTATGAACTGAACATTTTTGTCCTCCCAAAATTCATGTTAAAACCCCACTCCCTAATGTGATGGTATAAGGAGGTGGAGCCTTGGTAGGTAATTAGGATTACATGAGGTCATGAGGGTGGAGCCCTCTTGAACAGGATTAGTGCCCTTGTAAGAGTCACCAGAGAGCTCGCTTTCTCTCTCTGCTCTCTGCCATTTAAGAATATAATAACCATATGCTAACACATATATATGGAATTTAAGGGAAAAAAATGTCATGAAGAACCTAGGGGTAAGACAGGAATAAAGCCACAGACCTACTAGAGAACAGACTTGAGGATATGGGGAGGGGGAAGGGTGAGCTGTGACAAAGCGAGAAAGAGGCATGGACATATATACACTACCAAACGTAAGGTAGATAGCTAGTGGGAAGCAGCCACATAGCACAGGGAGATCAGCTCGGTGCTTTGTGACAGCCTGGAGGGGTGGGATAGGGAGGGCGGAGGGAGGGAGACGCAAGAGGGAAGAGATATGGGAACATATGTATATGTATAACTGATTCACTTTGTTATAAAGCAGAAACTAACACACCATTGTAAAGCAATTATATCCCAATAAAGATGTTAAAAAAAAAAAAAGAATATAATAAGTCAGCAGCCTGCAACCTAGAAGAGGGCTTCTCAAGAACCCAACCATGCTAGCACCCTCATCTCAGAATTCCAGCCTCCAGAGCTGTGAGAAATAAATTTCTGTTGTTTATACACAATCCCATTCTATGGTATTTCTCATATACCATATGCCTGAACAGATAAGACAGCACTGAAGTAGATGATTTCTCCAGTGCTAAAATTCTGTTGTTGAAGACTAAAATAATCTTTATAGATGTTACTTCCTAGTAGGAACTTTAGATCAATCAATCATTTAGCACGTAGCCCATCGAGGAGGTGTTATCTAAACCCTGGTTACTCAAAGTGCAATCCATGACCATGAATTAACAGCACCAGTATTACTTGGAAACTTATAAAATGCAGAATCACAGGCCACACCCCACAGCTACTGAATTAGAATCTGCATTTTAACAAGATCCCCAGGAGATTTGTATGCATGTTAAAATTTGAGAAGTACTGATCTGGGCTTTTTAGGATTGTAAGGAACAGTCTCATGTTATTTCAATTAATGAGTCTCTATTGTGGATATACAGGAGGAGGTCACTGGAAGAAAAGGAAATCGTCTCAAAAGCCATATAGCCAGGCCATGGAGAACTGGGGTGTCATTAAGGAAACAACAGAATGTTAGCAATCTACTTACTTCCTCATACAGACAACAGTAGACTTTCATTGCTCCCCATTCTAGTGCTCCACGACTCAGTCACTGTCTTTATTGCTACTGCTCCGGGCAAGAACAGTGAAATAACCCTTTCAAAACAAGTGTCTCATTCAAACTCTCCAAGAGAAGTCTTTGTTGGTATTGGCCAGTTACGGGGCACCTGGGCACCACTCTTGGCCAAAGCTCTCACAATAGGCTCACTCATCTGCTTGCCAGGTCATTTGCTACCTTTGGGTCTAATCAACTGTGGTTATGGTGTTGAGATCCTATAAACCTGAGCATGGCCACCTACACTTAAGGGCTGCTACTGGTCTATTTGTTCAGAAAGGGGCTGTGAGCAGGTCAGGCACCCAAACATTAGGCCCTATATTACAAGGATCCAAATATTTATCAGTTTTGTATAAGAATATGAAAGAACTTACCTTAGGTAGTTTAGATGAGCTGAATTGGAGAGAAGATGGAGAGGGAAAAATAATTCAAAGGTATTTAGAAATGTAGTTTCCAAGCACTCTCATCTAGTGTGAAATTATGTTACAGAGCTTAGTCTTTATTAACTGACTATCTTATTTCAGGGTTTGGGTGGAGTAACTAAAATTTTGTGTATGAAAAGCTTATTTTTAAATTTCAAAGTAATATATTTCTGATGTGATGGCAAACATGTTTCCTGCTATTCAGTAACCTGATATAAAAGCATCATATTACAGTAAGAATACTGAAAACAACAGAGATAATAAACAAGAAGTGCCATCAGCCACTGCATTGTCAAGAGAAGTAAATAATTTAAATAGGTTTATACTAATGGAAGACACATGGCAGAGCTTGAAATAGAAATGCAGCAATTAACATCTCCGCCTGCACCTCACACCTAACACCTCATCACTCAACACTTTCCAACCTACTTCTGTCTGGGAGTCCTTTTAAACCTGCACAAGCTAACTTCCCTGAATGAAGTTAATTCCCCAAAGTATCGAAGTCGCTTCTTTTTCAATCTTGTTCACCTTATAATAGCTTTAAGCTCACTTACAGGGATGGATACCTTCACACCAAGAGCTTCATTATGTACTTATCATGCATCCTCTCCCACTCATCTCAAGTACTAAGGAGAATGACAACAGTGTCTAAAGTGCCTCCTTAACAAAATTAGGCACTAGGATTTAGAGAAATCAAGAGGAAGCATATTGTATACCTCAGCTTGGTATTTTAGTTTAAATAACATTTTGAATGATTAAAGAAATACACAGTGCCAGATAAAACAGCAGTTCTCTCTTTTACACATAACTCAATCTTTGTGACTACATTTTTAAATGATTTTAGGAAGCCAGAAATTTTTTGAGCTCAATATTTTGGCAACTGCTAAGTCTGACTGCTTAAGACATTTGCTGAATCTAGAGTTAATAACCTCTAGCTAGGCCTGATATTTTGACTAGCTAAAAACCTAGAGATCAGTCAAGGATTATTCTGCCGTCCTTTCATTTTTCTCCATTCAAAACAATATTACACAACATGCAAATACCACCACACTGGCTGCAGTCCAACCCTTGTGCAGTCTTAGTCCTCTGCTTGTGAAATAATTTTTTTATGTTCAAGTGAAACTACACACTCTGACATTTTGGGGGCAAATCCAGAGGATTTTGCCTACAACAGATATGTTCTTCAAAGGAGGATGGAGTTCTAACCTTCTTATAATTGCTGTTTGGGCTGAAATGTTCAATAATGATGGTATCCTATCATAACTCCATTATCTCATTTGAGACAGTTTATTAGGCAGATCTCTCTTTGTCCTTAACTGGAGACAATAAACAGAAACCTGGCATAAATTTCAAACAAAGTTACTTTGGATCCATGATTGCTATAATGTGAAATGTATCTTTCATAGAAAGGTGCACAAAATCTGGGCAAGACCTACAAAACATGGTTAATAGCCACAAATTATTTTCATCTTTTTCTCAAGAGACAGGGAAAACATTGTATCCTAAGTGTCTGGGGTTTGATAGCCTATGAAGGGAAAATTGACAAGGGTCTCCTGAAACAGTGACCTTCAATCAAGCTATGGAAATGTTTTACAGTTGCCCTTCTTCCATCTTACCAACTCCACCGCCACACATGCTACAGACTCTTTAAACACTCATTATGTGGCATATTCTTGCCTGGTCTTGGCCACAGCAAGCTATCAGTTAATTGACTATCTTCTAAACTGTTACTCCTCCCACAAATATTTTCACTTTAGTTAGGGACCTTTTAAGGACCAATGCAAGCTCAAGGCCTAATGAAATGAATCAAAAAATCATGACATTTTTGGGACCACAACTGATATGTCCCCTTAGGCATCTTTGGGTAGTTCTCCAGGCTGCTACTGTTTTATACTTTTCCTAGACCAGGTGTTTTGTTTGAATCAGAGCCTAAGTGGAGTGAGGAATGATGATAGTACCTGATCATCACTACAGCAAGACTTCCTGTACTCCAGTTCTGAAACTTCACATTTATTTTAGAATAACACAGCAAAGTATCTGAGCCAGTGGCAGAGACCTCAAGCACAGAGACTCCAAACTACAGTAGAAAAGTATTTTGTACCTCCACAAATTCTAAAAAGTATTTATATCCTTTTTGCACCACTGAGTTGAATAGAGGAATAAAGAAAAAATTTTTCTTTTAAAAAAAGCTTTTAAAAACTCTTAAAAAGAAAGGAGATGTTTTCTCACTTCTGCTCCTTAGAACTGCATACTGCTACACATTCTGCTTGAAGGAGGAAATTAGACAGATGAAGAAGGAAACAGAGGTGATTAGCTTGTCACTGGAAAGGAATATTAAAGGATGGGAAAACAGAACACATTTGTCAGTTCCTTACATAACCAGGTGAAATAATTATATTTAATTGTTTCTGAATTATTTAACTATGACATACCCCCAAATCCTTAAGAAAGCCACATTTGTCCCTGAGCAGAGTATTTCAGTCCAATGTAAACTCTTGCCTATTTTTCTTATACAGAGGCTTTTAAAAAAGTAATTTACTATCTCTTTAGGAACTCATTGCAGTGGACCAGTGTTTAGGTGTGTTTATTTCTGCCACCCCTAATCGCAACACCAACTTTTCTCCAGCACACAGAGCTTCTTTTCTTTCTCTTTAATAAAATACTGAATGTTCTGAACCATAATATTTGCCCCTACTTCCTTCCTTGACCACAGATGGGTAGATGGAAGATTGTTGTCTCAAGTAAAACAGACAACCACAGATAAAATTATTCTTAACATTTTTAGTTTTTAAAACCAGCTACCATGAAATTCATTTTCTAAAATGAGCAGAGGTGGTCATGTGGCTCATTTGTTTACTAGCTATGCGACAATTACACTTAACCTCTCTGAGCCTTAGTTTTCTAAACTGAAAAATGAGGATAACAATACTTCCTATTTCATAAGGTTACTGTAAAATGTGACAGCAATAATATGAAGTGTTAGAAGAGTTCCTTGCATATTATTAGCTATTATTCTTACGGGGTCACAAGAGTAGTGACCACCAATAATAGCACCAAGAAAATGGGAAAGAGTGGTATTTTAGTACTGAGTTGAAAGTTCATGTTTAAACTTTTAAAATTCTAGACTCTGGGCTTCAGCACAGGGCTTGGCATGGAATTAAATCTATGTCAGTGTAATAGAAAACCTCACTTGCCAAAAAAAACATAGTTGATAAAAAAAAGTTGGGTATCGGCATATATGATAAATTGGGAAGATCAATATGAACTCATAACTTTTTTTAAAAAGAACTATCTTTTCCACCTCTGCCTCTAAAATTATCAGCATTTTTGCCTATCAGTAACTCTCCTGTGTACCTAGAATTAACATTAAAGATTTCCTATTAAAGTGAACATTTTTATAATTATGATTATCTTTTTAAATACTTTATATTAATTTTTCTTTTGCATATTCTCACTTCCTTTCACAGACTCACATTTTACATCAATTCTTAAAATAATAATAATTTTTATTGTTATTTTCCTGCTCAAATATCATAGCTTGAGCAATGGGAACATTTAAGGGACTCCACACTTTTGGTTTTTGTTATTACTCCCCAATAAAATTAACCAGGAAATCTTGGAAGAAAGTAAACAGCATGAGGCCACTTTTAAAAAAATTTTTCCAAATTTCTACTTATTGCTCAAAGTACAAAAGAAGCATTCCAGGTGCATAGGTTAGTGGCTGGGGTGTTAGTAAATGACCGACCTAAAAGTCTAAAAGCCTGGCTCTCTTGCCTCAAGTTGGGAAAACTGTCAGTGTGATTTATATTCCAGAGGACCCAGCCCCATTCTTAAGTCAGACTTAACCTGCGACCTCATCATTGCATGCTCTTTCCCCTTCCCTATCCTGCTTGCTTCTATCCCTCTTTTTTTTTTAAACTCGTATTTATTATAGAAAAATCCAACAGATTTTATTACATTTGAAAACTTTGCCATGAACTTCTATATTATTGTATCCATAGAAATCTAATCTATTTAATGTCCTAAAGGCTACATTTGTAAAACTGAGCTATATTTCTTCTATTTTTTTAATTCCATTAAAGAGTCAAAATTAAATGGTCTACTCTTTTTTGATGTTAGAAGAAACTGTTCTTTATTAACATATGATTTAAAATACACATTTATAAACAGTGATTGTGTTGAAATTCAAATCTTTTAGATTGTTTTCTACTCATGATAGTTGTTCAAAACGTTTCCACAGGACTTATATGCTATTTTAGTACTGATCGCTGGTTGGTTTTCAGAATGGGTTCAGGTTTCCTCCAAGGTAACCTAAAAGACACAGGATTCTGGTGGCCCCTTGATGAAACATGCACCATTTATAATGATTTTCCACATGATTATCCCAAATAGCCACAGAAGAGCACAATTTTAGGTGTAAGTTTTCTTTAGAAAATGCTGAAATCTCTGCCCCGACTCAGTAAAAATGCTTCATCATTTGTATTGTTAAGTACATAGCAGAGCAGAAACTCACAATTGCAAATGCCACAGGAACCAGTGCCTGGGTAGGAAAAACAGAACAGTAATTGACAAATTGCTGGAGGCTCAGTACAGACAACTCTGAGGGTTAAAAACTCCAAAGAAATTCAGTCATGGAGGGTACCCACATACTGTGAGATTTACCTCTAGGACTCTGACCAGATTCCCACAGTATATAGTGGAGAGAAATCCCCTTGGTCTTTCTTCAGGGGGAGAGGAAAAGAAACCATTTAAAATACACCAGAGCACTGCACTTCTATCTCTTTTAGGTTTCTTCTGGAAGTACACTCCCTCAATAAATCCCCTGCATCTGAATCCTTGTCTCAGCTTCTGCTCCTACAGAGCCTCAGGATGTGTTAGGAATGGGCTAGGAAGTGGACTCTAAGGATGGTATTCAGGAGCTGAATCACTTGCTGGCCAGCTGCCAATGAGGACCTCACCCCTGTGGGTAGGTAGAGTATTGGTAGTCCTGGTATCCTGAAGCAGTAAAATCATTAAGGCTTCCCAATTGTGGCTAATTGGGATATGATCTGGAAGAAGATGCACTGGCTTGTTCAATATCTCTGGCATTTGAGAGGTACCGGAGAAGTAGTAATTACAAGGATTGTGGAATTGCCTAGTTGTTGCTGAACACCATCAATGTTTTGAAGTGAAAAAAGAAAATGATAGGCTAAAGATGACTACTCATCAATTCAAAGCAAAGTGTGAATACTAAAGATCTTATTAGGTAGCACTTAAAGAAGTCATCATTGGCTGAGGACCTCATCTTAAGAGTAGCGGAATTTTAGAAAATATTGCATTTTCAACCCTAGAAAGTTTCCTATGCCAAAATCAGGGCCCTGATATGGAAAGAATGAGACCCTGAGACTTGAGTTAAGGATTCTGGGTAGATCCAGCTCAGAACTTTGAACCCCTGGTATATCTGAACCCTCTGAGCCTACAGATATGCCCCATTCATTCTTGTTAGAAGATGAGCACTGCTCTGCTTGAAGAATATGCAGATGTTTCAAATAGACAGGTGACTTACAAAACAATGCTTATCCTTCTTGGGATCTGCCTCCAACTTATGTCCAGATCAATAACTAGAGTAAAATCTCAACATAATTCGGTAGTGTCGGGTTTGCTAAGGCAGAAGAGAAATGAGCAACAAATGAGCTGTAGCATCTCAATAACATGCAGTGACCCAAAACCGGGACCATATACATGGAAGTAGATCCTGAGGATGCTGAATCACAGGGAACAGAATATAAAGCGGACTGAAGAAGAGTCTGTTGATATACAGGCACTCTCCTATAACATTGGAATTAACACCCTGGCAAGGATCTTGACATCCAGTTCTAGTAAGTTTCTGGGATGGTTCTTAGAAGCTTTGAAAAAGCAATGGCCTATGTTAAATGAAGTGGAAAATTCAACAGCTAATTATATTGCCTGGTATGGCCCTGAAGACATGCTATTTACCAAAGCAATACAAGATGCAATGGTGAGGACGGGCTGCAGCAGCAGGGAGATGCTCAGTAGTGCCTGTTCTCTGTAAGAAGAAGCTGACAGTAAGAAATTTTGTAACACAACTAGCCTCCCTAATAGTGATGGTATAATCCTGGAATAGTAGAGGCCAGGTGGCAGCACCTAACTGTCAGAAGCAAGGTGGGTGTAATTATTCTCTTGGGTAGCAAGGCAACTAGGGAAGCCCAACCCACAGTAATTTATAGAACATGATGTATCCAGGAGCTAGATAGGTATCCAACAAAGTATTACTCACTATAAACAATCAATCAGGGACATATATTACTGGATCAGCAAAAGATTGGGGTCAGCTGCCCCAGTAGGAAGAAAAAATCCCTTGCCTAGTTTCCAGATCTAAGACAGTTCTCAGACTCAGAACCCATCAATTAGGGAAGCCAGATCCCTTGAAGAAGGACACTGCAATACAACAGCAAATGTGTACCACAGTGATTCCCCAGTCCTCCCCCACAAAGACTTTTCTCAGGTAATTATAAACTGAGGAAAGGGAACACATACAAGTTTCTGAGGGATGTTGGATGTAAGGTCTGAATGAACAGAGTTGAATACCCCATGGCCCAAAACGTTATCACAACACCTCTGTTAGACTAAGGAATAGAGTTCTGTTAGAGTAAGGAAGTCAGATAAAAAATGGAATCTTGGCCTAAGTCCATCTCATAGTGCCTCCATTGGTTCCAAGAATAAAAATAAATATAAAATGATCTAAGGGTCATTTCCCTGGTATCTAAATACATAATTGGAGTGGACATTCTCAGCAACTGGCAGAACACTCACATTGGTTTCCTGACCTATGAAAGAAAAACCATTATAATAGAAAAGGCCAAGCGGAAACCCCTGATATTGCCCTCCCCATCCTTGGAAGACTGTAAAATCAAAAACAATACTGCTCTAGTGGGAACAGCAGAGATTAGTACCATCTTCAAAGACATAAATGATGAAGGTTTGAAGGTACCCATTTTTTTTGTTGTTTTGTTTTTTTCGTTTTAAACATCTTTATTAGAGTATAATTGCTTTACAATGGTGTGTCAGTTTCTGCTTTATAACAAAGTCAATCAGTTATACATATACATATGTCCCCATATCTCTTCCCTCTTGCATCTCCCTCCTTCCCACTCTCCCTATCCCACCCCTCTAGGTGGTCACAAAGCACCGAGCTGATCTCCCTGTGCTATGCGGCTGCTTCCCACTAGCTATCTATTTTACATTTGGTAGTGTATATATGTCCATGCCACTCTCTCACTTTGTCCCAGATTACCCTTCCCCCTCCCCATATCCTCAAGTCCATTCTCTAGTAGGTCTGCATCTTTATTCCCGTCTTGCCCCTAGGTTCTTCTGACCATTTTCTTTTCTTTCTTTTTTTTTAGATTCCATATTTATGTGTTAGCATACAGTATTTGTTTTTCTCTTTCTGACTTACTTCACTCTGTATGACAGACTCTAGGTCCATCCACCTCACTACCAATAACTCAGTTTTGTTCCTTTTTATGGCTGAGTAATATTCCATTGTATATATATGCCACATCGTCTTTATCCATTTATCTGTTGATGGACACTTAGTTTGCTTCCATGTCCTGGCTATTGTAAATAGAGCTGCAATGAACATTTTGGTACATGACTCTTTTTGAATTATAGTTTTCTCAGGGCATATGTCCAGTAGTGGGATTGCTGGGTCACATGGTAGTTCTATTTTTAGTTTTTTAAGGAACCTCCATACTGTTCTCCATAGTGGCTATATCAATTTACATTCCCACCAACAGTGCAAGAGGGTTACCTTTTCTCCACACCCTCTCCAGCATTTATTGTTTGTAGATTTTTTGATGATGACCATTCTGACCAGTGTGAGATGATATCTCATTGTAGTTTTGATTTGCATTTCTCTAATGATTAATGATGTTGAGCATTCTTTCATGTGTTTGTTGGCAATCTGTATATCTTCTTTGGAGAAATGTCTATTTAGGTCTTCTGCCCAGTTTTGGATTGGGTTGTTTGTTCTTTTGATATTGAGCTGCATGAGTTGCTTGTATGTTTTGGAGATTAATCCTTTGTCAGTTGCTTCATTTGCAAATATTTTCTCCCATTCTGAGGGTTGTCTTTTCATCTTGTTTATGGTTTCCTTTGCTGTGCAAAAGCTTTTAGGTTTCATTAGGTCCCATTTGTTTACTTTTGTTTTTATTTCCATTTCTCTAGGAGGTGGGTCAAAAAGGATCTTGCTGTGATTTATGTCATAGAGTGCTCTGTCTATATTTTCCTCTAAGAGTTTGATGGTGTCTGGCCTTACATTTAGGTCTTTAATCCATTTTCAGTTTATTTTTATGTATGGTGTTAGGGAGTGTTCTAATTTCATTCTTTTACACGTAGCTGTCCAGTTTTCCCAGCACCACTTATTGAAGAGGCTGTCTTTTCTCCACTGTATATTCTTGCCTCCTTTATCAAAGATAAGGTGACCATATGTGCGTGGTTTATCTCTGGGCTTTCTATCCTGTTCCATTGATCTATATTTCTGTTCTTGTGTCAGTACCATACTGTCTTGATTAGTGTAGCTTTGTAGTATAGTCTGAAGTCAGGGAGCCTGATTTCTCCAGCTCTGTTTTTCTTTCTCAGGATTGCTTTGGCTATTCGGGGTCTTTTGTGTTTCCATACAAATTGTGAAATTTTTTGTTCTAGTTCTGTGAAAAATGCCAGTGGGTAGTGTTGTATGAAAGGAGAGAAGGTTAGCACTCCCCTTGAAGGTACCCATTTTATTCATCTGTAACTGCCCTGTCTGGCCTCTAAAATAAAAGGAGGATAATATCTCGAATTTAACTAAGCAGTAATCCTAATTGTAGCTACTATAATGGATGTGATATCATTGTTATAGTAGATTACCACAGCCCTTAATAAGTGGTATGTGGCTATTAATCTGAAATACGTGTTTTCAATACCTAGAAGCAGGAGGAGATTAAGCACTTTGCTTTTACGTGGAATGGACAATAGTATACATTAATGGTCTTACTCCAGGGTTAACTCTCCATTAAAACATAGTGGAGGGCTTCCCTGGTGGTGCAGTGGTTGAGAGTCCGCCTACTGATGCAGGGGTCATGGGTTCCTGCCCCGGTCCGGGAGGATCCCACATGCCGCAGAGTGGCTGGACCCGTGAGCCATGGCCACTGGGCCTGCGCATCCGGAGCCTGTGCTCCACGGCGGGAGAGGCCACAACAGTGAGAGGCCCGCGTACCGCAAAAAAAACAAAACAAACAAACAAAAAAAACATAGTGGAAAATACGTGGACCATCTGGACTTCCCATGGAACACCACACTGTTCTATGACATTAGAGATTTCATGTTAGTTGAACTTACTGCCTAAGAAACAGGCAAGTACTCTGTATACCTTGATAAGACACATGCACTCCAGAGTATAGGAGACAAACCCTATGAAAATTCAGGCCTACCCATGTGAGTGAAGTTTTTAAGGTCTGGGGCTTGCTGAGACATCCCCTCCAAATTAATATTGAGATCTATTTCAGGAATGGGTTTAATTTTCCTGCCCAAAGTGCCTCAGACAACACCACTATACAAAGGATCACTGTCTCAGATGAAGTGAGCATTTTTACAAAAGAGATGTGGTGGTGGACCCAGAACCATGAGAGTCACTGGTCCTATCACACACTGTATCCCTCCAAACCTGCAGGCCTGATAGAGAAGTAGAACAGACTTACGAAAGCACAGCATCATGTATGCATGGGCATGATTCTTCAGGATAGGGTTCACACAAATCAGTAGCCATTGTATGGGGATATTTTCCAAACAGGGGAACCCAGGTTGTGGAAGTAGGAGTAGCTTTCTCTACTAGCGCCCCAAGTGATTTCTGTCACTGCAACTTCATGCTCTGCAGGCCTAGAGGTTCTAGTTTGCATAGGGGAAATGCTTCCAAATAGGAACACAGTAATAAGAGTCATTAAACTTTACTATGAGGCTACTGCCTGCTCATTTTGGATTCCTTGTGCCAAGAGGCTGGCTGTCAAGGAAAAGAGTCCCTGTACTGGCGGGGTAACTGACTTGGATGAGGTAGCATTGTGTTACACGATGCAGGGGAAGGAAGCCTATTCTGCACTTAGCTGGTCCACTGGAATGCCCCTTGATAACTTCCCTAGGCAATTTTCATAGCAAATGGACAAAGCTTAAGCGTCCACAACCTAAGACAGACATGGTAACTCAGGACTTAGATCCCTCAAAGAAGGGAGTCTGGATAGCCCCACCAGACAAGCCACCTAGCCCAGCAGAAGGGCTAGTTAAATGTAAAGGAGATATAGGATCTGTGGAAAAGGAGAGACATGATGAGTTTCAAGATCAAATGCAATGTTAGGATTTGGAATTTTTCCTACTAACCCTGTTGTAAATTTCTCCAGGAAAAAAAAAAGAGTAAACAGAAGCCAGGATAAACTGTCTCCAGATGAAGTTATGTTTCTCAGAATGTTTCTGAGACTACACTCCTATAAACCTCCCACATGCACATCTCCATCTCAATCTGTTTCTCAGAAAACCTAACTTAATATCATACCCACTGAACAAGTTGAGATCATGAGGATATGATGCATAATTTAGCACTGCTATAAACTAACAGACAACAAGGGTTCTGAGGAGAAAAGAAAGTACTCCAACTATATAACCACACACAGGAAGCCGTGATGGCTCTGAACTCGTGGTACTCAGCCCGAATCCAAATTAATCTTCATAAATATAAAGAAATGGATCCTAAGTTGTGGTAGTGGTGTTAAGTGAAACACATGAAGTTGAATCTCTGTAACCTAAATGGCTGTATCTTGTGATATAATCACAAGACATAATACAGTGTTTTGAACTCAAATGTATCTGAATTAAGTAATATTCCTAAACTGCAAAGCAAGTATGAATCACTGGCATTTGAATACACAGCGTTCTTTCCCACACTGTTTATATCTTTTAAGCACATTATCATAATAAACATATAGTTGAGCGGCAACTGAACCAAGTATAAATTCAATGTTCAAATGAGACTGAAATAAAGCATCTCCCTGAAGAACAGCAAAAACCTGGAGTCAATCTAAGTGTCCAACTAGAGAATTAGTTTAATAAGTCATGGTATAGTATATCATAATTAGTGATGATATGAGTAGATTTATATTTATTGACAGAAAGATATGATATATATATATGATATATATATATACACATATATATGTGTATATATATACATATATACATATATATGTATATATGTATATATATAATATATATATATTAATATATATATTATATAATATATATATTATATAATATATATATTAACTTAATATTATTATTATATATTATATATATTATTATATATATATTATATAATATTATATTATTATTATATTATAATATATATAATATATTATATTATTATTATATATATTATTATAATATATTATATATTATTATTAATATTATTATTAATAATATTAATAATATATTTTTTTTTTTGTCTGTGTTGGGTCTTCGTTGCTGTTTGTGGGCTTTCTCTAGTTGAGGCGAGTGGGGACTACTCGTCGTTGCAGTGCACAGGCTTCTCGTTGCGGTGGCTTCTCTTGTTGCAGAGCACAGGCTCTAGGTGCACAGACTTCAGTAGTTGCAGCACACGGGCTCAGTAGTTGCAGCACATGGGCCCTAGAGCGTGCAGGCTTCAGTAGTTGTGGTGCATGGGCTCAGTGGTTGGGGTGCGTGGGTTCTAGGGCACGTGGGCTTCAGTAGTTGTGGCTCGAGGCTCTAGAGTGCAGGCTCAGTAGTTGTGGCACACGGGTTTAAGTTGCTCTGCGGCATGTGGGACCTTCCCAGACCAGGGATCTTTCCCGTGTCCCCTGCACTGGCAGGTGTATTCTTTTTTTTTTTTTTAATAAATTTATTTATTTATTTATTTATTTATGGCTGTGTTGGGTCTTCGTTTCTGTGCATGGGCTTTCTCTAGTTGTGGCAAGCGGGGGCCACTCTTCATCATGGTGCGCAGGCTTCTCACTATCGCGGCCTCTGTTGTTGCGGAGCACAGGCTCCAGACGCGCAGGCTCAGTTAATTGTGGCTCACGGGCCCAGTTGCTCCGCAGCATGTGGGATCTTCCCAGACCAGGGCTCGAACCCATGTCCCCTGCATTGGCAGGTGGATTCTGAACCACTGCGCCACCAAGGAAGCCCCGGCAGGTGTATTCTTAACCACTGTGCCACCACGGAAGTCCAGAATTACCTTATTTATGATAACTTATAGTCATATAAATATATATATATAGAAAAATTCTGAATAGAATTACATGAAAATTTTATTCATTAATAATTATAGTTATAATTATTTTGATTATTATCACAGATGCTGCCAGTGTCCCATGTAGTACTGCAGCCAACTTCTAATGCTTCCTCTGTGTCTGACAGCTTTTTATTCCAGAACTGTGGAAGACAGCTTGTCTGGCAGCAGGCTGAAAATGCTGAGGTAGTAGCTCACCCTTGAGGTGACCTCATTCTGAGGCATTTTTTTACAGCATTTCTCAGGATTTCTCCATGAGATTTCTCTTTAGTAGCCCACTGTCATATCTGGCTTAATAACACACCCTTCACTGGTTGGATTCTCTTCGTTATATTACTCCTCCATTCCCATAAGTACTCTGCATTTCCGAAATAATCTGCTTACACTCAAATCCTTGTTTCATCTGTTTCTAGGCATACTCATACGAAGATATCTATCTGTAATTTTCAAATACTTCTACTAAAGCTCAGATGATTTATGTAAAAATTTAATAAAAGTTTAAAAAACATTTTATATATGATGTTTTATAAGTCAGATGTAAAAATACATAAACAGAAGGAAAGTTAAAGAAAAGTTAAAGAACACAGAGTTCTTTCTGTGTTCTTCAATAAAGATATTTGTCTATAAGTGTTTGTTTTAAAGCTGTGATGGGGGCATGAAAACTACTTTCAAATATTTAAAGGGCTAATAAGTAAAAGAAAAATTGATGTATTCATCATGATACTAAAGAAACCATAGAAAAAGAGCCTAGTGGAAGTCACAAGGAGAAGAATTTCTATTTAAATAAGAACTGTCTGGCAGTTAAAGCTGCTTCAAACTGGAATAAACTGTCTCTGGAAAAAGAGCATTTTTGTCAGTGACAAGTGCCAGACTGTGAGTGGAACCTGGCTGACTCTTGACGGGGGCAGTTGGCTGGAAGGATCTTTAACATCCCTCTCAACTTGGAGAGTCTCTAATTCTGAGCCTAATTAATCAAACTATGTGGATATCTGGGAATCATTTATGATTTCTTACTAATGATACTAGGAGTACTGGATTATTTGGAACCATATATTCATTCCTAGACCTTCAAATGTGAGATAAGGGATCACTGTAGCACTTTGTACAAATGGTAAATACACATTCACAAAACATAGAAGTGGAAAAAGATTTAGGAGTCTGGATAAATCATAAAATGTGGATCCAAAAATGTTAATTTAAAAATTGACATTATTGACACTGACTTTATTCAGACCATGAAATAGGTCTAGTTTCATACAATTTTCCGGCATTTGAAATATGTAAGCCAGAGACCATCAAGAAGTGGTCAGTTTGGGGCTTCCCTGGTGGTGCAGTGGTTGAGAGTCCGCCTGCCGATCCAGGGGACACGGGTTCATGCCCCAGTCCGGGAAGATCCCACATGCTGCGGAGCGGCTGGGCCCGTGAGACATGGCCACTGAGCCTGCGCGTCCGGAGCCTGTGCTCTGCAACGCGAGAGGCCACAACAGTGAGAGGCCCACGTACCGCAAAAAAAAAAAAAGATCAGAAATAAATTCAAGAAGCAATCTCATTTACCACTGCATCAGAAAGAATAAAATACCTAGGAATAAACCTATCTAAAGAGACAAGAGACCTGCACTCCAGGAAGTATAAGATGCTGGAGAAAGAAATCAAAGAAGACACTAACAGATGGAAATATATACCATGTTAATGGATTGGAAGAATCAATATTGTCAAAATTACTACACTACCCAAGGCAATCTACAGATTCAATGCAATCTCTATCAAAATACCAATGGCATTTTTCACAGTAGAACAAAAAAAGTCTTAAAATTTGTATGGAGACACAAAAGACCCTGAATACCCAAAGCAATCTTGAGAAAGAAAAACAGACCTGGAGGAGTCAGGCTCCCTGACTTCAGACTATACTACAAAGCTGTAGTCATCAGAACAGTATGGTAATGGCACAAAAACAGAAATATAGACCAATGTTAACAGGATAGAAAGCCGAGAAATAAACCCATGCACCTATGGCCAATTAATCTATGACAAAGGAGGCAAGACTACACAATGGTGGAAATACAGTCTCTTCAACAGATGTTGCTGGGAAAACTGGACAGTTACATGTAAAAAAATGAAATTAGATCATTCTTTAACACCATGCACAAAAATAAAGTTGAAATGGGTTAGAGACCTTAATGTAAGACTGGAGACTATAAAAGTCTTAGAGTAAAACATAGGCAGAACACTCTGTGACATAAATCACAGCAATATCTTTTTCATTCTGTCTCCCAGAATAATGGAAATAAAAATAAAAATAAACAACTGGGACCTAATTAAACTCAAAAGCTTTTGCACAGCAAAGGAAACCATAAACAAAACTAAAAGACAACCCACAGACTGGGAGAAACTATTTGCAAATGATGTGACCAACAAGGGATTGGTCTCCAAAATTTACAAACAGCTCATGAGGCTTAATATCACCAAAACAAACAACCCAATCAAAAAATGGGCAGAAGACCTAAATACACGTTTCTCCAAAGAAGACATACAGATGGCCAAGAAACACATGAAAAGATGTTCAACCTCACCAATTATTAGAGAAATGCAAATCAAAACTACAGTGAGGGCTTCCCTGGTGGCGCAGTGGTTGAGAGTCCACCTGCCGATGCAGGGGACACGGGTTCGTGTCCCGGTCCAGGAAGATCCCACATGCCGTGGAGCGGCTAGGCCCATGAGTCATGGCCGCTGAGCCTGCGCATCTGGAGCCTGTGCTCCACAACGGGAGAGGCCACAACAGTGAGAGGCCCGCGAACCCCCCCCCCAAAAAAAAACTACAGTGAGATATCACCTCACACCAGTCAAAATGGCTATCGTCAAAAAATCCACAAACAATAAATGCTGGAGTGGGTGTGGAGAAAAGGGAACCCTCCTACACTGTTGGTGGGAATGTAGATCAGTACAACTACTATGGAGAACAGTATGGAAGTTCCTTAAAAAACTAAAAATAGAGCTACCATATGACCCCGAAATCCATTCCTGGGCATATATTCAGAGAAAAACATGGCCCAAAAGGATACATGCACCTCAATGTTAATTGCAGCACTGTTTACAATAGCCAAGACATGGAAGCAACCTAAATGTCCATCGACAGAGGAACTGATAAAGAAGATGTGGTGTATATATATATATATATATAATGGAATATTACTCAGCCACTAAAAAGAATGAAATAGTGCCATTTGCAGCAACATGGATGGACCTAGAGATTGTCATACTGAGTGAAGTAAGTCAGACAGAGAAAGAGAAATATCGTATGACATCCCTTATATGAGGAAGTTAAAAAAGAAATGATACAAATGAACTTATTTACAAAACGAAACAGACTCACAGATTTAAAGAATGAACTTATGGTTGCCACGGGGGAAGGAAGGGAGGAAGGGATAGTCAGGCAGTTGGGGATTGACATGTACACTGCTATATTTAAAATGGATAACCAACAAGGACCTACTGTACAGCACAGGGAACTCTGCTCAATGTTATGTGGCAGCCTAGATGGGAGGGGAGTTTGGGGGAGAATGGATACTTGCATATGTACAGCTGAGTCCCTTTGCTGTGCACCTGAACTATCACAACGTTGTTAATCGGCTCTACTCCAATGTAAATAAAAAGTTAAAAAAAAAAGCATGAGTAAATGGTGAAAAGATGCTGATATTGTGAAAAGACTTAGCGATTCAAAGAGAGGGACTGAAGAACCAATCTGAACATTCAGCACAAATAACACCCAGCAAAAGAAATATTTTCAGGAAGTAGGGAGGGACTTGAAAAAATTCTTTTACTTGTATCTTTAGTGAAAGTTGAGATGCTATTATGTTGATTTAAAAAGATCAATCTGAAAATAATAAAAAGTTCTTAAAAAGAAAAAAATAAAGTAAATTACAGATATGTAACATGATGTGAGGAATTCCAGGAAGGATTACTCTCCTTAAAAAACCTGAAGTTGTACCATTCATAATTTATTTTGTTAGACAGTACCTTTTGACATTCTTTCTTTTCCCCCTCCTTCTCCCATCCTCTCTTTACCATTCCTCTTACTGTCCTCTTACCTACCTTGATAGGTAAGGTAATATTCCTTTACCATGTAATATTCTTTACCATGTAATATTCTTTACCATGTAATATTCTCTTTACCTCTCTTTACCATGTAATATTACCATGTAATATTCTCTTGTAATATGTAGTGGATTAACATATTAACATTTAGTGAGAATTGTGGTAATATTATTTTGGCCCCTTTGTTCATCCCCCAGACATGTCTAGCAAAACCTTGACTCTAGATTAATTTAACCATCTGCCTTCATTATACACCTGGGCTTCTGAACACTGCTAGAGAAAATTATACAGTCAGGTGTCTTGGATCCACAAAAAAAACTTAGTCAACAATCCATTTATCATCTCATCAAAAAGAATAAAATATATAGTAATAAACCTACCTAAGGAGCCAAAAGACCTGTACTCAACTATAAGATGCTGATGAAAGAAATTAAAGATGACACAAACAGATGGAAAAATAAACCATGTTGTTGGACTGGAAGAATCAATATTGTTAAAATGACCATACTACCCAATGCAATCTACAAATTCAATGCAATCCCTATCAAATTACCAATGGCATTTTTCAAAGAACTGGAACAAAAAAATTTTAAATTTGTTTGGAAACACAAAAGACCCCAAATAGCCAGAACAATCTTGAGAAAGAAGAACAGAGCTGGAGGAATCATGCTCTCTGACTTCAGACTATACTACAAAGCTACAGTCATCAAAACAGTGTTGTACTAGCACAAAAACAGACACATAGATCAATGGAACAGGATAGAGAGCCCAGTAATAAACCCTCGCACTTATGGTCAATTAATCTGTGACAAAGGAGGCAAGAATATACAATGGAGAAAAGACAGTCTCTTCAATAAGTGGTGCTGGGAAAACTGGACAGCTACATGTAAAAGAATGAAATTAGAATATTCTCTAACCCCATATACAAAAATAAACTCAAAATCAATTAAAGACCTAAGTGTAAGACTGGATACTATAAAACTCTTAGAGAAAAACATAGGCAGAACACTCTTTGACATAAATCGCAGCAATACTTTTTTGGGATCTGTCTCCTAGGGTAATGAAAACAAAAGCAAAAATAAACAAATGGGACCTAATTAAACTTATAAGTTTTTGCACAGCAAAGTAAACCATAGACAAAATGAAAAGACAACCTATGGACTGTGAGAAAATATTTGCAAAAGATGCATCCGACAAGGGATTAATTTCCAAAATATACAAACAGCTTATACAGCTTAATATCAAAAAAAAACAAGCAACCCAATCAAAAAATGATCAGAAGACCTAATGGACATTTCTCCGAAGAAGACATATAGACAGCCAGCAGGCACATGAAAAGATACTCAAAATCACTAATTATTAGAGAAATGCAAATCAGAACTACAATGAGGTATCACCTCACACCAGTCAGAATGACCATCATCAAGAAGTCTACAAATAATAAATGCTGGAGAGGGTGTGGAGAGAAGGGAACCCTCCTACACTGTTGGTGGGAATGTAAACTGGTGAAGCCACTATGGAGAACAGTATGGAGGTTCCTTAAAAAACTAAAAATAAAGTTACCATATGAGCCAGCAACCCCACTCCTGGGCATATATCTGGAAAATAAGAAAACTCTAATTCTAAATGATACATGCACCTCAGTGTTCACAGCAGCACTATTTACAATAGCCAAGACATAGAAGCAACCTAAATGTCCATCAACAGCTGAATGGATAAAGAAGATGTGGTGTATATATATATATATATATATATATATATCCATACAATGGAATATTACTCAGCCATTAAAAAAGGATGAAATAGTGCCATCTGCAGCAACATGGATGGACCTAGAAATGATCATATTAAGTGAAGTAAGTCAGACAGAGAAAGACAAATATCATATGATATCACTTATATGTGGAATCTAAAAAAATGATACAAAGAAATTTATTTACAAAGCAGAAATAGACTCACAGACATAGAAAACAAATTTATGGTTACCCAAGGGAAAAGGGAAGTGGGGGGGGAATAAATAAGGGATTTGGGATTAACAGTTGAACATTACCATATGTAAAACAGATAAACAACAAGGACCTACTGTATAGCACAGGAACTATATTCATTATCTTGTAATAATCTATAATGGAAAAGAAAGTGAAAATGAATATATATATTAAAAATGTATATATATATATATATATAAAACTGAATAACTTTGCTATACACCTGAAGCCTTGTAAATCAACTATACTTCAATAAAACGTTAAAAGAATTCTTAGACTCCAACTGTAACTAGCATTCAAGTTACCTAGAAGCATTTCTACATGTACTACAATGCCTATTTAAGGCCCAGGAGAATAAGGAATCCTAAAATAATATTAAGAATATTATTGCAATGATGAACCAGAGATGGGGTTCTGGCCAGGAAACAGAACAAAGTTTTCCGTCTCATTCACTCCTTCCATACTAAACTTCTTCCACCCTGCCACCACTTCTGTACAGTTGCAATGTCTTTCTTGATTCCATACTTGCCCCCAAATATTCATTCTCCATATAGCAACCATGGTGAGCTTTTAAAAATGCAAATCAGATCAGATAATTCCCTTGCTTACTCTCAGTGGCTTCCTGCCATACTTAAACTGAAACTCATTCTTTTGAAAGCCTATCAGACTTCACATGATCTGCCTGCTCCCCTAACTTTTGCCTACTCCTCTCTCTCCACACTGGCATTCTTGCTGATCCTCAAAACTAAAGCATGTGTCCACCTCTTTTGCACTTGTTGTTCCCTCTGACTAGAACACTCTTCCTTAGAGTTTGACATGGTTCACTTTCTCAGTTCATTCAGGACTCTGTTCATATATTACCTTCCTCTACCTCCACACCTATCCTCTTTCTTATACCATTAGCACAAGTGTTGAGATATATCAGTACTCAAGGTTCTACTTACTACTGCATAAGGGAATTTTGATGGAGCAAGTTACATACTCCCATATACTATTTCTACTGTGTCAGTGGCCTATAATATGCCTACACATGGAAAGGCAGATGTATCTTTGTATCCTTCAGAAAGATATAAACTTGTTAAAGCAACAGTCTAGAGAAGGCTTGGTGGCCATGATGGTGGAGTAGGAAGACCCTGAGTTCACCTACTCCCATGGACATACACAAATTACAACTATTTACAGAGGAACTATCTATGAGACATTCTACGGAGCCCAGCAGCATACTTGCCTCTGGTCACCAGAGCTATATGCTCTAGGGATGCCCTCTACCCAGGCTGTGGCAGGGCTGAGTACTGTGGGTGCACTGATAGGAGGGACTAGTCCCCAGCCTGATTGGCTGTCATGTCCTGCCTCACGTGGTGGCTGCCAGCCCATGTGTGGGAAGGGCTAGGTCCCTGCACAGATGGCTGTGTGGCCTGGGAGTTCTTGGAACTGCTGCTGGTCCACTGGTGGACGGGTCAGTTCCTGGTGCTAATGCACTAGAAGAAAGATTCCAGTATGGCGCTTGCCAGCACCAGTGACCTCATGATAGAAGGAGCTCCCCAAAATGGCTGCTGCCAGTGCCTATATTCCCAGTGGGAGTCCTAGTTGCCTCCTGCCTCACCAGGAGGCCCTTCAAGATCAGCAGGTGGGTCTGACTAGGCTCCTTTCAAATTACTGCCTCTATGAACACAGTGAGAATCTTAACAAAAAATTAGAAAACATAAAGAAGAACCAAACAGAGCTTAAGAATATAATAACTAAAATTTAAAAATACACTAGAGGGAATTCCCTGGCAGTCCTGTGGTTAGGACTCTGTGCTTCCACTTCAGGGGGCGCAGGTTTGATCCCTAGTTGGGGAACTAAGATCCATGATATGGCAAAAACAAGCAAACAACAACAACAAAAAACCCACCAGACGGAATCAACAGTAGAATACATGATACAGAAGAACAGATCAGCAAACTGGAAGACAGAGTAGTGGAAATCACCCAAATTGAATAGAAAAAAATAAAAAAGAATTTAAAAAATGAGGGTCATTTAAGAAACCTCTGGGACAACATCAAGCATACTAACATTTGAATTATAGGGGCCCCAGAAGGAGAAGAGAGAAAAAAGAGGCAAGAACTTATTTGAAGAATAATGGCTGAAAAATTCCCTAACCTGAGACAGGAAACAGACATCCAGGCTCAAGAATCACAAAGAGTCCCAAACAAGATGAACCTAAAGAGGACTACAACAAGATACATTATAATTAAAATATCAAAAAGATAAAGAGGGACTTCCCTGGTGGAGCAGTGGTTAAGAATCCACCTGCCAATGCAGGGGACGCGGGTTCAAGCCCTGGTCCAGGAAGATCCCACATGCCGCAGAGCAACTAAGCCTGTGTGCCACAACTACTGAGCCTGTGTGCCACAACTACTGAAGCCTGCGCACCCATGCTTCTCAATAAGAGAAGCCACCGCAATGAGAAGCCCACATACCGCATCGAAGAGTAGCCCCCACTCAGCGCAACTAGAAAAGCCCGCACGCAGCAACAAAGACCCAATGCAGCCAAAAATTAAAAATAAATAAATAAATTTATATTAAAAAAAGATAAAGAGAAACTATTAAAAGCAGCAAGAGAAAAGCAACAAGTTACATAACTATAAGCTGACTTTTCAAAAGAAACTTTGCAGGCTAAAAGGGAGTGGTACAATATATTCAAAGTGATGAAAGGAAAAAACCTATAACAAAGGATACTCTACATGGCATGGCTATCATTCAGATTCGAAAGAGAGATAAAGAGTTTTACAGACAAACAAACCTTAAAAGAGTTCAGCAGCACTAAACTGGCTTTCCAAGAAAAGTTAAAGGGACTTCTCTAAGTGGAAAAGAAAAGATCACAACTAGAAATATGAAAATTACAAAAGGAAAAATCTCATTGGTAAAGGCCAACATACAGTGAAGGCAGTAGAGCAACCACTTAGAAAGGTAGTAGGAAGGTTAAAAGACAAAATTAATAAAATCATTATTGTTAAAATGACCATACTACCCAATGCAATCTACAAATTCAGTGCAATCCCTATCAAAGTAACAAAGGCATTTTACACAGAACTAGAACAAATAATTTTAAAATTTGTATGGAAACACAAAAGACCCCAAATAGTCAGAACAATTTTGAGAAAGAAGAACAGAGCTGGAGGAATCATGCTCTCTGACTTCAGACTATACTACAAAGCTACAGTAATAAAAACAGTATGGTACTGGCACAAAAACAGACACATAGATCAATGGAACAGGATAGAGAGCCCAGAAATAAACCCTTGCACTTATGGTCAATTAATCTGTGACAAAGGAGGCAAGAATATACAATGGAGAAAAGACAGTCTCTTCAATAAGTGGTGCTGGGAAAACTGGACTACATGTAAAACAATGAAATTAGAACATTCTCTAGCCCCATATACAAAAATAAACTCAAAATGGATTAAAGACCTAAATGTAAGACTGGATACTATAAAACTCCTAGAGGAAAACATAGGCAGAATACCCTTTGACATAAATCACAGCAATATTTTTTTGAGTCCATGTCCTAAAGTAAAGTAAATAAAAGCAAAAATAAATAAATGGGACCTCATTAAACTTAAAAGCTTTTGCACAGCAAAGGAAACCATCAACAAAACAAAAAGACAGCCTACTGAATGGGAGAAGATATTTGCAAATGATATGACTCATAAGGGGTTAATATCCAACATATATAAACAGCTCATACAACTCAACATCCAAAAAAAAACTCGATTAAAAAATAGCAAGGGATTAATTTCTAAAATATACAAACAGCTCATCAGCTCAATATCAAAAAAACAAAAAATCCAGTCAAAAAATGGGCAGAACTAAATAGACATTTCTCCAAAGAAGACATACAGATAGACAACAGACACATGAAAAGATGTTTAACATCGCTAATTATCAGAGAAATGCAAATCAAAACTACAATGAGGTATCATCTCACACCAGTCAGAATGGCCATGATCAAAAAGTCCACAAATAGTAAATGCTAGGGAGGGTGTGGAGAAACAGGTACCCTCTACACTGTTTGTGGGAATGTAAATTGATGCAGCTGCTATGGAAAACAGTATGGAGGTTCCTCAAAAAACTAAAAACAGAGTTGCCATATGATCCAGCAATCCCACTCCTGGGCAGATATCCAGATAAAACTGTAATTCAAAAAGATACATGTACCCCTATGTTCACAGCAGCATTATTCACAATAGCCAAGACACGGAAAAAAACCTAAATGTCCACTGACAGATGAATGCATAAAGCAGTTGCTTCTTTACTTGAGCATTCTGTGCTCTGCCCTTGACTCTGGTTTGCCACATTTGTGTTTTGAGTGTGCCCTGGGACAGGAGGGTTTAAGTGCTAATGTCCAACTTCCAGCCTGGTTACTGCAGCCCTGGTGTATTCTTATTTGACCATTTCACACCCACTAATCATTCACACCCACTGGGAACTCTGACCCATGAATTATATAGTGGGATTGGGTTTCCAAGAAGTAGGAAAAATCAGAAAGCACACAGGTTAGTTCCTGAGCCTGGTGCAGCTGCAGCATGAACACCAGGGGTTACCATATCTGGCAGGCTATATTGCAAAGCAGCTTCAACAACCACTGATGAGTCACAAAGCTGCTTGGGCTTTGTCCCATGCATATTAGAGAGGCTACACTGGGTTCTAGCTCTGAATTCACCTTGGAGGCCTCTTCATTTCCAAGTTCTAACCACTACTTCTCACAAGACCCCTGAGAGAGGTATATGCCCAAGCAACAAGGGCAAAGGGAAAGCAAGCAGTACTTTAGCTTTAGGTTAGTGGGACCATATGGCCTAGTTTGTCAGGACAGTGCTGGATGTGTGGGTATAATTATTGATAACACCTTTTTTACTCCCAAAGTGTACCAGTTTTGATTATAAATTATACGGCTACCCTAATTATATACAGCATACATACACAACATAAAACTTTCCCCTTCCCCCTGTCCTCTAAGCTCTGGAGGGAATATGGAACCATTAGAAATTAGACAGACAAGGAAAGGCGTATAGAGTCAAAGAAAGGAACCAAAGTCATTCCTAGCATTAAAGTAAAATTGGCAGCCAGAATTTTGTTACACCTCTTAGAGTGAAAACAATGCACCCATAAAGGGAGTTCTCAGGGTAGAATTTTAAGGCCCCTGAACCTAGAGAATGACATCCCAAAAGAGAAGTGTGGTGAAGCAGGAAGGAGATGCAGGAAAGTCATGCAGATTGGACCAGAACAGAGACTAATCCCTTAGCCAAAATGGCTGAAAGAGGAACTAAAAGATGATACCAGAACTCATGATACAGCAGAGGGCCTTATCTTGGGCTCCTTGGATGGACCTTGGGGTCTATGGAACTTCTGTGAATTATAACTAAAACTTCTTGTGTATAAAAATTTTTCTGGAAGATATATCCATAAATTTCATCAGAATCTGAAAAAGTTCCCTCAAAGTAAAGAACAATTGCTTTATGATGTTTTCAGTTCTGATACATATTAAAAGAGATATCAATATTAAAAGACAGTTTTTTCATTCAGGTGTGTGAGTTTAGTCATTCTCAACACATCTACTACTAGTCTTACAAAATCCTGAGTTAAATAAGTGTTAACTGGGCTAGGTGGGCCCTATCTGAGTTTTACAATAACAATTCCAATACCCAGCATGGAGAAAACCAGATAAACAGCATTGTTAACAAAATACTCTGTTAACACAGCTTATTTCTGCCTAGGCGAGTTGCACATTACAGAAGCCCTTGGTAATTCTGTAATTCCCGAGAGAGAGAGTTTTTCAGCTTCACCACCAGGTTAAGTATTAATAAAATATCATTCGAGATAAAAATAAGAGAGGTACCTTATGTGTAAGAAACTAGACTGGTTCTGCAATGCCGTTTGAGGACACTTTGTTTCCTTTTGACCTGTGGTTTAGTTTATTCCTTCTGAGTATGTGAGCTAGGGTGTGATTGGCTTACATGGCTTTTACTTGTAATAAAATACTGAGTTGTAGTCAACTCTACCTCTGCTACAGTAAACCCCATACTTGTTCCTACCATTAAGTATCTGGATGCCCTTGTGGAACTCACTTAACTTCTCTGGGCCTGAGGTTCCTTAACTCCAGACATGAATGAGAGCACTGGATTTCATTAGATGTTATCAAAGTTTCCTTCCAACTGTCTGGTTTAATGGCACTGTATTTCTAGGAAGGCATCTGTGTTTATCATTCTTAAGTTTGTGCAACAAACTCCTGAGGAGGAGAGGCACATTCTGCTCATTCAGGATAATATCTAAGACAAAAAATAAATAAAAGATAAAACATCAGTTGAGCACTTTAGATAGCTTGTAAGGGAGCCTCGCGGGGAAGCTTTCTTTCTCCCAATTCCTCTTCTTCCTTCTGGAGAAGACTGATGAGCTACATTCCAGGAGTCTGTTTGGACCACCTGCCATAGTGGATGGGACCATCATGCAGCAAAAGTCACACACACACATGTGCAGCATGAATTCTCTCTTCCTTCTCATACCCACAAGGCTTGTTCTAGCTGGCTCTTTTGTATCATCTTTCCCTTCACATAAATCAAACGCAAAACTAAGCCAAGTTCCACTTCTCAGTGGGAAGGGTCCTGGCCTTCGTGCCCTCTTCCCTGTCTTGGGCACAGAAGTTCTTACAGGACTCCTGTCCTTCTGGCCTCCTTTACAGAACATAAGAAGTTCCTGGTATTCAGAGGTAGGACACATGCCTCTATGAAAGTACCAGAACGTGGCCCGTGGTGGAGAGAGGAGTGTATGAGGCTGAAGGTCCAAGTAGGCCCATATAATATTTGGTAACCCTACCATAGTTATACACACCATATTATATATAACATTCCCCTGAGGTGAAAGAATTTCTTCCTGATTACAGCCTGACTGAAAATGGGTCCCTCTGTTGGGCAAAATTATGAGGCTTTTAGATTATCCCCAGCTCTAGCACAGCAGTGGCATTCCTATTTAATAACATATGAGCTGTTTTCATTTTGACAATTGTGATGGCCCTGAAGAATGACTACCCCCTCTTTACTTCATGGCTCTTGTAATAGCTTAGACGATACTGCTGGAAATTCAAAATCCAATATATTTTACTCCAGAAATACAAAATCTCCTGCATTTTACTCCAGAGAAAGTAACTTTTAGTATGTGTCATGCCATGCAACATCTAGATCCAAATAAAATCACTGTTCTTCCTTCACAGCTATGACCTTTGTCTTCTTGAGTTAGTATGTAATTGAATTCTTCTTTATAATGACTTAGGCTGGACTGCAGCAGTCTTCTGTTCTTATGCAACACCGTGATTACTTAAATACTTGGATATGTTTCTTGCTATCTGAATTCTTAATGGTAAGAACCCAGAGCATTAAATCTGCTCTTCTCTTGCTTCTATAAAAGCTCTTAGAATCAAGGCTCAAACTATATTAAAAACTGCTACAGCTTTATGCACGTTGGCTTGGGAATCTCTCCATCTACTCTGAAGGTCTTTTTTTTTTTTTTTAAAGATTTTTTTTTTGATGTGGACCATTTTTAAAGTCTTTATTGAATTTGTTACAATACTGCTTCTGTTTTGGTTTCTTGGCCACAAGCCACGAGGCATGTGGGATCTCAGCTCCCCAACCAGGGATGGAACCTGCACCCCCTGCATTGGAAGGCGAAGTCTTAACCACTGGACTGCCAGGGAAGTCCCTACCCTGAAGGTCTTTGCTCAACATCAGCTTCCTTTGGCCTTCACCTCATTCAATTTCAGGCCTTACTGGCTTTCGTCATCTAGCTCCATTTTGACATATGACCAGTTTCCACCCATTTACCTTATCTCTTTTAAAACTTGGATTGGATAATTGTCTTCAGGTAAAATCTAAAGGGTGAGGAAGCCCATTGATGTGCTCCATATAGGTCAGCTTTCTGGAGGAGAAAACAGGGTAGAGAAGGGTAGAGAGGAGGGAGAAAGGGAAGAAAACCAACACAATGGCAAACTGAGGGTCAGGCATTTTGCTCTTCTCTGAGTTTTTCCTTCACTCTGACCCTGAAGCATTGTTCTTTCACCAAGCAAATAGATCTTCAGCAACCTCACCCTATGAGTCCTCCAGCCACATTCAGAAATGCTGAAGTATTGGGGTGAACACAGCTCAGGATGACAACATGGGATCTCACCTCACAAAACAGTGGTACCCAAAGGTGTCTTTCTCGAGCATGAGAATTCTTACGTCTTCTTGCAAATGAATTCTCTCTTCCTTTTACTCTTTCAATGTGAATAAAATAATCAATGTATATCCATGTGCCAACAAACTGCCATGGTAGTTCCCAGACTTCAGTCTTACGGCTTTTTTTGAATGGCACGTATTTTTAATGTGGTCCTTCTTTAGTCTATTTTAGGACTATTTATAGCCATTGTGTTAAGTGTTAAGCGTTGTTATGGACTGAATATTTGCATGCTTCCCAAATTCCTATATTGAAGCCCTACCCCAAGTGTAACTGTATTTGGAGATAGGGCCTATATATAGATAATTAAGGGTAAATGATGTCATAAGAGTGGGGCTCTGATCTGATAGGATTAGTGTCCTTATATGAAGAAACACCAGAGAGCTCACTTCTTCTCTCTCTGTACACAGAAGAAAGGCCATGTGAGGATATAGTAAGAACATCATCATAGTGAGAAGACAAGCTAGGAAGAGAGCGCCTACCAGAAAATGAATCAGCTAGAACCTTGACCTTGGAAGCTCAGGTTCATTGCAGCATTATTCAAATTATCCAAGACATGGAAAAAAAAGTATGTGTCTGTCAAAGGATGAATGGATAAAGAAAATGTGAAATATAAATACATATATACATGCACAAACACGCACATACACACACCCACACACATATACATATACAAAAAACTTATGGAACAGCTAAATATATGCTTAGAGTGAAATGTATACCTATAAGCACCAGTATTAAAAAAGAAGATCTCAAATCAGTTGCCTAAAGTTTTGCCTTAATAAACTAGAAAAAGAAGCATAAACTAAATCCAAAGCAAGCAGAAAGAAGAAAATAAAGACTAGAGTGCAATAAATGAAATGGAAAATAAAAAATAGAGAAAATCAACAAAATTAGAAGTTAGTTCTTTGAAAAGATCAACAAAATCGACAATCCTTTAGCTAGACCGATAACGAAAAAGAAAACTAAAAGTATTAATAGTACAAATGAAAAGGAGCTATTTACTACGTTACAAAAGTTAAAAGGAGGAGGGAGGGAATCCAGATGGTGGAATAGGAGAATGCAGAATTCGTCGCTCACGGGTACATTGCAAATTTATCTACAGATGGAACAATTCCCACAGTTCACCTGCTGAACATTAGCAGAAAACTTTGGACACCTAAAAAAAAGAAATAAAAGAAAAAAAAGAAAAGAGGAATCAAAAAAGGGACCAGCAACCATGGTGAGAAGCTGAAGGTGAGCGGAGGTCCCCACACTCAGAAAAACTCCCTCACGGTGAGAGAATCAGCTGTGACAGAAAAGCACGTTTGGGGGATCAAAGGAGAATGCAGCAGACAGTCCGTGGAAGGCAGGACAAAGTAAGAACTGTATTCAGGGTCTACACCACTGCTCTGCACATTCCTGAATCACGAGTCACCTGTTGCAAAAGGGGGCTGGGTGCTAGAAAGTGGAGTTTGGAGTGTGGACCCAGGGAAGGGACAGCTGTTGGCTGTGAAAAGACAGCCTGAAGGGACAGGGGTAAGAAACTCCACAACTGGGTAAGTCTGCAGAAGAAGCCTGAGATACCATAAAAGCAAGGGGTCATTGTCAAGTGGTGTGCAAGGGGCAGAGCTGCCATTATAAGCCCTTTTGCCAACCCCCAACCGCCAGCTTCTTCACCCTCTGCGGGCACTGGGAGGAGCTCCCATCTGAGCAGGCCCACTCCCCCGCCCGGGCCAGGGTCTCCTCCGCCTGCGTGGGCTCCGGGGGCCTAAGCACTGCCCATCCCAAAGCCTCCTTGGGAATCAGGCCTGGGCGCCCCTGCCTGGGACAAGAGTCTGAAGATGCTGGAGGGGGCTGAGTGCTAAAGAGTGGGGCTGGGAGAACGAATCCAGGGAGAGGAATGCTGTGGGCTACACGGATACAGCAGAAGGGACGGGAGTGAGGGGAGGCGTGGCCACGAATGACCCTAGAGGAAGAGTAGGCTGCCTGGAAAGGGAGGCACCATTGTTGAGAGGCATGGGGGTGGGCGGGGGCAGGCTGACCCTGTTCCCATTTGCCAGCGCCACAGTCTATTCCAACTGTTTGCTGGACCCGTTGCTGCAGGCAACTTGCAGACACTTCAATTGTGGCCACAGTATCCAGGCCACAACATGAGTGAGAAAGGGTGCCCCAAGCAGCCGCTGCTTTTGCTCTCTCCTGCCTGGGCAAGGAACAGACTCCTGAGGGTGGCGCGCACAGAGAGGTGGGGTCAAAACCAAAACTGAGCTTCAGGGGCAGTGCGACTAAGGAAGAGAAATGGAAATCTTGCCATGCACCTGCACAAGCTGTGGATTAAACCCCCATGTCGGCTGGGTAAATCCTGCATCTGTGGAATACCTGAACAGACGACGATTGTTTCAACATTTGAGACTGGTCTAGCTGTCACAGCATTGGACTCTGGGGACAAGTACACTCAGGAATCGGGCCAGGTCAGAGTCTCTGCTGGCTCCACAGTTCCCACAGCAGGTCCAGAGACCTATCTAGAGGTATTGGAGGGCCTCCTGAGGAGGCGGGGATTGGCACTGGGTCACTCTGGGAGCAAGTACACTGACAGAGGAGGCCCCAGGAAAATATTCTTAGTACTAATATTATTTTTTTGTTTTTTTTGCTCAGCTGTTGGTGTTCTTGCTTTTATTATATTTTATCTTTTGTTTTTGATTTTTATTCTTATATTCTTAATCTTTTTTCAAAATATATTATTTTAAATTTTTCTATTTTTACTTTACTGTTGTTGCTTTGTGGTTTTTTCCTTGCTTTTGTTCTTTGATATCTGTTTTTTATTTTATTTATTTTTTTTTGAATTTTATTTTATTTATTTTTTTATACAGCAGGTTCTTATTAGTTATCCATTTTATACATATTAGTGTATACATGTCAATCCCAATCTCCCAATTCATTCCACCCCCACCCCCACCCCCTGATGCTTTCCCGCCTTGGTGTCCATACGTTTGTTCTCTACTTCTGTGTCTCTATTTCTGCCCTGCAAACCGGTTCATTGGTACCCTTTTTCTAGGTTCCACATATGTGCGTTAATATACGATATTTGTTTTTCTCTTTCTGACTTACTTCACTCTGTATGACAGTCTCTAGATCCATTCACGTCTCTACAAATGACACAATTTCGTTCCGTTTTATGGCTGAGTAATATTACATTGTATATATGTACCACATCTTCTTTACCCATTCGTCTATCGATGGACATTTAGGTTGCTTCCATGACTTGACTATTGTAAATAGTGCTGCAGTGAACATTGGGGTGCATGTGTCTTTTTGAACTATGGTTTTCTCTGGGTATATGCCGAGTAGTGGGATTGCTGGGTCATACGGTAATTCGATTTTTAGTTTTTTAAGGAACCTCCATACTGTTCTCCATAGTGACTGTATCAATTTATATTTCCACCAACAGTGCAAGAGGGCTCCCTTTTCTCCACACCCTCTCCAGCATTTGTTGTTTGTAGATTTTCTGATGCCCATTCTAACTGGTTTGAGGTGATACCTCATTGTAGTTTTGATTTGCATTTCTCTAATAATTAGTGATGTTGAACAGCTATTCATGTGCTTCTTGGCCAGCTGTATGTCTTCTTTGGAGAAATGTCTATTGAGGTCTTCTGTCCATTTTTTGATTGGGTTGTTTGTTTTTATAACATTGAGCTGCATGAGCTGTTTATAAACTTTGGAGATTAATCCTTTGTCTGTTGATACATTTGCAAATATTTTCTCCCATTCTGAGGGTTGTGCTTTCGTCTTGTTTGTAGTTTCCTTTCCTTTGCAAAAGCTTTTAAGTTTCATTAGGTCCCACTTGTTTATTTTTGTTTTTATTTCCATTACTCTAGGAGGTGGATCAAAAAAGATCTTGCTGTGATTTATGTCAAAGAGTGTTCTTCCTATGTTTTCCTCTAAGACTTTTACAGTGTCTAGTCTTACATTAAGGTCTCTAACCCATTTCAACTTTATTTTTGTGCATGGTGTTAGGGAGTGTTCTAATTTCATTCTTTTACATGTAGCTGTCCAGTTTTCCCAGCACCACTTATTGAAGAGACTGTCTTTTCTTCATTGTATATCCTTGCCTCCTTTGTCATAGATTAGTTGACCATAGGTGTGTGGGTTTATCTCTGGGCTTTCTATCTTGTTCCATTGATCTATATTTCTGTTTTTGTGCCAGTACCATAATGTCTTAATGACTGTAGCTTTGTAGTATAGTCTGAAGTCAGGAAGTCTGATTCCTCCAGCTCGGTTTTTTTCCCTCAAGACTGCTTTGGCTATTCGAGGTCTTTTGTGTCTCCATACAAATTTTAAGATTTTTCTGTTCTAGTTCTGTAAAAAATGTCATTGGTAATTTGATAGGGATTGCATTGAATCTGTAGATAGCTTTAGATAGTATAGTCATTTTCACAATATTGATTCTTCCAATCCAAAAACATGGTATATCTCTCCATCTGTTGGTATCATCCTTAATTTTTTTCAGCAGTGCCTTATACTTTTCTGCATATAGGTATTTTGTCTCCCTAGGTAGGTTTATTCCTAGATATTTTATTCCTTTTGTTGCAGTGGTAAATGGGAGTGTTTCCTTAATTTCTCTTTCAGATTTTTCATCATTAGTGTATAGGAATGCAAGAGATTTCTCTGCATTAATTTTGTATCCTGCAACTTTACCAAATTCATTGATTAATTCTAGTAGTTTTTTGGTGGCATCTTTAGGATTCTCTATGTATCGTATCATGTCACCTGTACACAGTGACAGTTTTACTTCTTTTCCAATTTGTATTCATTTTATTTCTTTTTCTTCTCTGATTGCTGTGGCTAGGACTTCCAAAACTATGTTGAATAATAGTAGTGAGAGTGGACATCCTTGTCTTGTTCCTGATCTTAGAGGAAATGCTTTCAGTTTTTTTACCATTGAGAATGATGTTTGCTGTGGGTTTGTCATATATGGCCTTTATTATGTTGAGGTAGCTTCCCTCTATGGCCACTTTCTAGAGAGTTTTTATCATAAATGCATGTTAAATTTTGTCAGAAGCTTTTGCTGCATCTATTGAGATGATCATACGGTTTTTATTCGTCTATTTGTTAATATGGCTTATCACATTGATTGATTTACATATATTGAAGAATCCTTGCATTCCTGGGATAAAACCCACTTGATCATGGTGTGTGATCCTTTTAATGTGCTTCTGGATTCTGTTTGCTAGTATTTTGTTGAGGATTTTTGCATCTATGTTCATCAGTGATATTGGCCTGTAGTTTTCTTTCTTTGTGACATCCTTGTCTGGTTTTGGTATCAGGGTGATTGTGGCCTCATAGAATGAGTTTGGGAGTGTTCCTTCCTCTGCAATTTTTTGGAAGCGTTTGAAAAGGATGGGTGTTAGCTCTTCTCTAAATGTTTGACAGAATTCACCTGTGAAGCCATCTAGTCTTGGACGTTTGTTTCTTGGAAGATTTTTTAATTACAGTTTCAATTTCATTACTTGTGATTGATTTCTTCATATTTTTTATTTCTTCCTAGTTCAGTCTTGGAAGGTTATAACTTCCTAAGAATTTGTCCATTCTTCCAAGTTGTCCATTTTATTGGGATAGAGTTGCTTGTAGTAGTCTATTAGGATGCTTTGTATTTCTGTGGTGTCTGTTGTAACTTCTCCTTTTTCATTTCTAAATTTATTGAGTCCATTCCCTCTTTCTCTTGATGAGTCTGGCCAATGGTTTGTCAATTTCATTTATCTTCTCAAAGAACCAGGTTTTAGTTTTATTGATCTTTGCTATTGTTTTCTTTGTTTCTATTTTATTTATTTCTGCTCTGATCTTTATGCTTTCTTTCCTTCTACTAACTTTGGCTTTTGTTTGTTCTTTCTCTAGTTCCTTTAGGTGTAAGGTTTGATTGTTTATTAGGGATTTTTTTTTATTTCTTGAGGTAGGCTTGTATCCCTATAAACTTCTCTCTTACAACTGCTTTTGCTACATCCCATAGGTTTTGGATCTTCGTGTTTTCATTTCATTGTCATCTCTCTCTGGGTATTTTTTGATTTCCTCTTTGGTTTCTTCAGTGATCTCTTGGTTACTGAGTAATGTATTGTTTAGCCTCCATGTGTTTGTTATGTTTTTTTCCCTGTAATTGATTTCTAATCTCATAGCATTGTGGTCAGAAAAGATGCTTGATATGATTTCAATTTTCTAAAATTTACTGAGGCTTGATTTCTTACCCAAGATGTGATCTATCCTGGAGAATGTTCCGGGCACACTTGAGAAGAAAGTGTAATCTGCTGTTTTTGGATGGAATGTCCTACAAATATCAATTAAATCTATGTGGTCTATTGTGTCATTTAAAGCTTGTGTTTCCTTATTAATTTTCTGCTTGGATGATCTGTCCATTGGTGTAACTGAGGTGTTAAAGTCCCCCACTATTATTGTGTTACTGTCGATTTCCTCTTTTATAGCTGTTAGCAGTTGCCTTATGTATTGAGGTGCTCTTATGTTGGGTGTCATATATGTTTATAATTGTTATATCTTCTTCTTGGATTGAGTCCTTGATCATTATGTAGTGTCCTTCCTTGTCTCTTGTAACATTCTTTATTTTAAAGTCTATTTTGTCTGATATGAGTATTGCCACTACAGATTTCTTTGATTTCCATTTGCATGGAATATCTTTTTCCATCCCCTCACTTTCATTTTGTATGTGTCCCTAAGTCTGATGTGGGTCTCCTGTAGACAGCATATATATGGGTTTTTGTATACATTCAGCAAGCCTGTGTCTTTTGTTTGGAGCATTTAATCCTTTCACGTTTAAGGTAATTATTGATATGTATATTCCTATGAACATTTTATTAATTGTTTTGCATTTGTTTTTGTAGGTTCTTTTCTTCTCTTGTGTTCCCCACTTAGAGAAGTTCCTTTAGCACTTGTTGTAGAGCTGGTTTGGTGGTGCTGAATTCTCTTAGCTTTTGCTTGTAGTAAAGCTTTTGATTTCTCCATTGAATCTGAATGAGATCCTTGCTGGGTAGAGTAATCTTGGTTGTAGGTTCTTACCTTTCATCACTTTAAATATGTCATGCCACTCCCTTCTAGCATGTAGAGTTTCTGCTGAGAAATCAGCTATTAACCTTATGGGAGTTCCCTTGTATGTTATTTGTTGTTTTTCCCTTGTTGTTTCCAATAATTTTTCATTGTCTTTAATTTTTGCCAATTTGATTACTATGTGTCTCGGCGTGTTTCTCGTTGGGTTTATCCTGTATGGGACTCTCTGCACTTCTGGACTTGGGTGGCTATTTCCTTTCCCATCTTAGGGAAGTTTTTGACTATAATCTCTTCAAATACTTTCTCGGGTCCATTCTCTCTCTCTTCTCCTTCTGGGACCCCTATAATGCGAATCTTGTGTTTAATGTTGTCCCAGAGGTCTCTTAGGCTGTCTTCATTTCTTATCATTCTTTTCTCTTTATTCTGTTCTGCAGCAGTGAATTCCACCAGTCTGTCCTCCAGGTCACTTATCTGTTCTTCTGCCTCAGTTATTCTGCTATTGATTCCTTCTACTGTAGTTTTCATTTCAGTTATTGTATTGCTCATCTCTGTTTGTTTGTTCTTTAGTTCTTCTAAGTCTTTGTTAAACATTTCTTGCATCTTCTCGATTTTGCCTCCATTCTTTTTCTGAGGTCTTGGATCACGTTCACTATCATTATTCTGAATTCTTTATCTGGAAGGTTGCCTATTTCCACTTCATTTCGTTGTTTTTCTGGGGTTTTATCTTGTTATTTCAGCTGATACATAGCCCTCTGCCTTTTCATCTTGTTTATCTTTCTGTGAATCTGGTTTTTGTTCCACAGGCTGCAGGATTGTAGTTCTTCTTGCTTCTGCTGTCTGCCCTCTGGTGGTTGAGGCTATCTAAGAGGTCTATGCAAGTTTCCTGATGGGAGGGACTGGTGGTGGGTAGACCTGGCTGTTCGTCTGGTGGGCAGAGCTCAGTAAAACTTTAATCCACTTTTCTGCTGCTGGGTAGGGCTGGGTTTCCTCCCTGCTGTTTGTTTGGCCTGAGGTGACCCAGCACTGGAGCCTACCCAGGCTCTTTGGTGGGGCTAATGGTGGACTCTGGCAGGGCTCACGCCAAGGAGTACTTCCCAGAACTTCTGCTGCCAGTGTCCTTGTCCTCACTGTGAGACACAGCCACCCCCCCCACCTCTGCAGGAAACCCTCCAACACTAGCAGGTAGGTCTGGTTCAGTCTCCTATGGGGTCACTGCTCCTTCCCCTGGGTCCTGATGTGCGCACTACTTTGTGTGTGCCCTCCAAGAGTGGAGTCTCTGTTTCCCCTGTCCTGTCAAAGTCCTGCAATCAAATCCCGCTAGCCTTCAAAGCCTGATTCTCTAGGACTTCCTCCTCCTGTTGCTGGACCCCCAGGTTGGGAAGCCTGACGTGGGGCTCAGAACCTTCACTCCGATGGGTGGACTTCTGTGGTATAAGTGTTTTCCAGTTTGTGAGTCACCCACCCAGAAGTTATGGGATTTGATTTTATTGTGATTGCACCCCTCCTACCGTCTCATTGTGGCTTCTCCTTTGTCTTTGGATGTGGGGTATCTTTTTAGGTGAGTTCCAGTGTCTTCCTGTCCATGATTGTTCAGCAGTTAGTTGTGATTCTGGTGGTCTCGCAAGAGGGAGTCTTTTTCATGTTTTTTTGTGTGTATATTTTATGTTTTCTTTGCTTCTTTTGTTCTCTGTTTGCTTTCTGTTTTTATTTTTCATTCTTTGTTTTTGTTAGTTTAGTTCTTGACTATTCTAATTTTAGCATTTTTGTTTTTCTGTTCCTTCATTTTCCTTAAATTTTTTTTCCTCTTTTTTCTGAGAGTGTGTGTGTGCATGTGTGTGTGTTGTGCTGTTGTTGCTGCTGTTTGTTTGATGTTGTTTTGCTATTTGTCTTGGGTTTTGTTCATCTGTTTGCTTCCTTTAATTTTTACTTTTTTTCCTTTCCTTTTTTTTTTCCTCTCTTTTCTCTCATGTTTTGCTGTACAGCTGGTGGACTCTTGGTTCCCTGGCCAAGGGTCAGGTCTGTGCCTCTGGGGTGGGAGCACAGAGTCCAGGACACTAGATCGCCAGAGAGTTCCTTGATCCAGGGAATATTAATCAGCGTGCGTGCTCCCAGACGTATCCATATTAGCACCAAGTCCAAGTCCCACACAACAGCCTGCAGGCTCCAGTACTAGACACCTCACGCCAAACAACCAGCAAGACAGGAGCACAGCCACACCCATCAGTAAACAGGCTGCCTAAAATCGTACTAAGCTCACAGACAACCAAAAACACACCACCTGAAGAGGCCCTGGCCTTCAGAGGGAAAAGAATCAACTCCACCCACCAGAGTGCAGGCACCAGGCCCTCCCACCAAGATGCCTACACAAGCTCCTGGACCAACCTCATTCACCAGGGGGCAGACAAGAGAAGCAAGAGGAACTACGACCTTGCAGCCTGTGGAAAGAAGACCATAAACACAGTAGGTTAGACAAAATGAGATGACAGCGAAATATGTTACATAAGAAGGAGCAAGGTAAAATCCCACAAGACCAAATAAATGAAGAGGAAATAGGCAATCTACATGAAAAAGAATTCAGAGTAATGATAGTAAAGATGATCCAAGATCACGGAAATAGAATGGAGACATGGGTCGAGAAGATTTACAAGGACCTAGAAGAACTAAAGAACCCACAATCAGTGATGAACAATAACTGAAATGAAAAATACACTAGAAGGAATCAACAGCGGAATAACTAAGGCAGAAGAACGAATAAGTGAGCTGGAAGATAGAATGGTGGAAATAACTGCCAAAGAACAGAAGAAAGAAAAAAGAATAAAAAGATTTGAGGACAGTCTCAGAGACCTCTGGGACAACGTTAAATGCACTAACATTCAAATTATAGGGGTCCCAGAAGAAGAAGAGAAAGGGAAAGGGCCTGAGAAAATATTTGAAGAGATTATAGTTGAAAACTTCCATAACATGGGAAATGAAATAGCCACCCAAGTCTAGGAAGTATAGAGAGTCCCAGGCAGGATAACCCCAAGGAGAAACATGCCAAGACCCATATGAATCAAACTAACAAAAATTAAATAAAAGAAAAAATATTAAAAGCAGCAAGGGAAAAGCATCAAATAACCTACAATGGAATTCCCATTAGGTTATCGGCTGATTTTTCAGCAGAAACTCTGCAGGCCAGAAGGGAGTGGCAGGACATATTTAAAGTGATGAAATGCAAAAACCTACAACCAAGACTACTCTACCCAGAGAGGATCTCATTCAGATTTGATGGAGAAATCAAAAGCTTTACAGAAAAGCAAAAGCTAAGAGAATTCAGCACCACCAAACCAGCTTTACAACAAATGCTAAAGGAACTTCTCTAGGCAGGAAACACAAGAAAAGAAAGAAGACCTACAAGGACAAACCCAAAACGATTAGGTAAATGGTAATAGGGACATACATACAGATAATTACCTTAAATGTAAATGGATTACATGGTCCAACTAAAAGACACAGACTAGCTGAATGAATACAAAAACAAGACAAGTGTATACGCTGTCTACAACAGACCCACCTCAGATCTAGGGACACATACAGTCTGACAGTGAGGGTATGGAAAAAGATATTCCATGCAAGTGGGAATCAAAAGTAAGCTGGAGTAGCAATATTCATATCAGACAAAATAGACTTTAAAATAAAGAATATTACAAGAAACAAGGAAGGACACTGCATAATAATCAAGGGATCAATCCAAGAAGGAGATATAACAGTTGTAAATATCTATGCACCCAACATAGGAGAACCTCAATACATACGGAAAATGCTAACAGCTATAAAAGGGGAAATGGACAGTAACACAATAATAGTGGGAGATTTTAACATCCCACTTACACCAATGGACACATCATCCAGATAAAATAAATAAGGAAACAAAAGCTTTAAATGACACAATAGACCATATAGACTTAATTGATATTCATAGGATATTCCACCTGAAAGCGGCAAAATACAATTTCTTTTCAAGTACACATGGAACATTTTCCAGGATAGATCACATCTTGGGTCACAAATAGAGCCTTAGTAAATTTACGAAAACTGAAATTGTATCAAGTATCTTTTCCAACCAAAATGCCATGAGACTAGATATCAATTACTGGAGGAAATCTGTAGAAAATACCAATACATGAAGGCTAAACAATACATTACTAAATAACCAAGAGATCACTGAGGAAATCAAAGAGGAAATCAAAAAAATACCTAGAAACAAATGACAATGAAAACACGACAACCCCAAAACTATGGGATGCAGCAAAAGCAGTTCTAAGAGGGAAGTTTATAGCAACACAATCCTACCTCAAGAAGCAAGAAACATCTCAAATAAACAACCTAACCTTACACCTAAAGCAATTAGAGAAAGAAGAACAAAAAAACACCCCAAAGTTAGCAGAAGGAAAGAAATCATAAAGATCAGATCAGAAATAAATGAAAAAAGAAATGAAGGAAACAATTGCAAAGATCAATAAAATTAAAAGCTGGTTCTTTGAGAAGATAAACAAAATTGATAACCCATTAGCCAGACTCATCAAGAAAAAAAGGGAGAAGACTCAAATCAAGAAAATTATAAATGAAAAAGGAGAAGTAACAACTGACACTGCAGAAATACAAAGGATCATGAGAGATTACTACAAGCAACTATATGTCCATAAAATGGACAACCTGAAAGAAAGGGACAAATTCTTAGAAAAGCACAACGTTCAGAGAGTGAACCAGGAAGAAATAGAAAATATAAACAGACCAATCACAAGCACTGAAATTGAGACTGTGAGCAAAAATCTTCCAACAAACAAAAGCCCAGGACCAGCTGGCTTCAAAGTGGAATTCTGTCAAACATTTAGAGAAGAGCTAACACCTATCCTTCTCAAACTCTTCCAAAATATAGCAGAGGGAGGTACACTCCTCAACTCATTCTACAAGGCCACCATCACCCTGATACCAGAACCAGACAAAGATGTCACAAAGAAAGAAAACTACAGGCCAATAGCACTGATGAACATAGATGCAAAAATCCTGAAGAAAATACTGGCAAGCAGAATCCAACAGCATATTAAAAGGATCATACACCATGATCAAGGGGGGTTTATGCAGGAATGCAAGGATTCTTCAATATACACAAGTAAATCAATGTGATACACCATATTAACAAATGGAAGGAGAAAAACCATATGATCATCTCAATAGATGCAGAGAAAGCTTTCGACAAAATTCAACACCGATTTATGATAAAAGCCCTCCAGAAAGCAGGCATAGAGGGAACTTACCTCAACATAATAAAGGCCATATATGACAAACCCACCACCGACATTGTTCTCAATGGTGAAAAACTGAAACCATTTCCTCTAAGATCAGTAACAAGACAAGGTTGTCCACTCTCACCAGTATTATTCAACATAGTTTTGGAAGTGTTAGCCACAGCAATCAGAGAAGAAAAAGAAATGAAAGGAATCCAATCTGAAATGAAGTCAAGCTGTCACAGTTTGCAGATGACATGATACTATACATAGAGAATCCTAAGGATTCAGAAAACTACTAGAGCTAATCAATGAATCTGGTAAAGTAGCAGGATACAAAATTAATGCAGAGAAATCTCTTGCATTCCTATACACTAATGATGAAAAATCTGAAAGAGAAATTAAGTAAACACTCCCATTTACCACTGCAACAAAAAGAATAATATACCTAGGAACAAACCTACCTAAGGAGGAAAAGAAGTAAAACTCTCACTGTTTGCAGATGACATGATCCTACACATGGGAAATCCTATGGATGCCACCAGAAAACTACTAGAGCTAATCAATGAATTTAGTAAAGTTGAAGGATAGAAAATTAATACACAGAAATCTCTTGCATTCCTAAACACTAATAACGAAAGATCAGAAAGAGAAATTAAGGAAACAATCCATTTACCATTGCAACAAAAAGAATAAAATACATAGGAATAAACATACATGAGGGGGCAAAAGACCTGGACACAGAAAACTATAAGATAATGTTGAAAGAAATCAGAGATGACACAAACACATGGAGAGAATACCATGTTCTTGGATTGGAAGAATCAATATTGTGAAAATGACTATACTACCCAAGCAATCTACAAATTCAATGCAATCCCTATCAAATTACCAATGGCGTTCCTCCTGTAATTAGAACAAACAATTTTACGTTTTATGGAGACACAGAAGACCCCAAATAGCCAAAGCAATCTTGAGAAAGAAAAACAGAACTGGAGCAATCAGGCTCCCTGACTTCAGACTATACTACAAAGCTACAGTAATCAAGACAGTATGGTATTGGCATAAAAACAGAAATATAGATCAATGGAACAGGATAGAAAGCCCAGAGATAAATCCACCCACCTACGGCCACCTAATCTATGACAAAGGAGGCAAAGGTATACAATAGAGAAAAGATAGTCTCTTCAATAAATGGTGCTGGGAAAACTGGATACCTACATGTAGAAGAATGTAGGTATCCCAACACCATACACAAAAATAAACTCAAAATGGATTAAAGGCCTAAATATAAGGTCAGACACTATAAAACTCTGCAAGGAAAACATAGGAAGAACACTCTTTGACATAAATTGTAGCAAGATCTTTTTTGACCCACCTCCTACAGTAATGGAAATAAAACCAAAAATAAACAAATGGGACCTAATGAAACCTAAAAGCTTTTGCACAGCAAAGGAAACCATAAACAAGATGAAAAAACAACCCTCAGAATGGGAGAAAATATTTGCAAACAAAGCAACTGACAAAGGATTAATCACCAAAATATATAAGCAGCTCATGAAGCTCAATATCAAAAAAACAAACAACACAATCCAAAAATGGGCAGAAGACCTAAACAGACATTTCTCAAAAGAAGACATATAGATGGCCAAAAAACATGAAAAGATGTTCAACATCACTAATTATTAGAGAAATGCAAATCAAAACTACAATGAGTATCACCTCACACCGGTAAGAATGGCTATCATCAAAAAATCTACAAACAATAAATGCTGGAGAGGGTGTGGAGAAAAGGGAACCCTCTTACACTGTTGGTGGGAATGCATATTGATACAGCATGGAGAACAGTATGGAGGTTCCTTAAAAAACTAAAAATAGAACTACCATATGAGCCAGCAATGCCACTACTGGGCATATACCCAGAGATAACCATAATTCAAAAGACACATGCACCCCAGTGTTCATAGCAGCACTATTTACAATAGCCAGGACATGGAAGCAACCTAAATGTCCATCAACAGAGGAATGGATAAAGAAAATGTGGTACATATATACAATGGAATATTAATCAGCTATAAAAAGGAACGGAATGGGGTTATTTGTAGAGGCATGGATGGACCTAGAGAGTGTCAGACAGAGTGAAGTAACTCAGAAAGAGAAAAACAAATATTGTATATTAACTCATATATGTGGAATCTAGAAAAATGGTATAGATGACCTTATCTGCCAAGCAGAAATAGAGACACAGACGTAGAGAGCTAATGTATGGATACCAAGGGGGAAAGGAGTGGGTTGGGAGGAATTGGGAGATTGGAATTGACACATATACACTACTCATAGTACGTATAAAATAGACAACTGACAGGAACATAATGTACAGCACATGGAACTCTACTTAATGCACTGTGGTGTCCTAAATGGGAGGGTAATCCAAAAGGGAGGGGATATACGTATATGTATGGCTGATTCATTTTGCTGCACAGTAGAAGCTAACAGAACATTGTAAAGCAACTATACTCCTATAAAAAAAAAATTAAAAGGAGTATAAGGGAATGAAAAATTGTTTACCAACAAATTCAATAGCCTAGATTGAATATATTCTTGTAAAGACAAACTACCAAAACTGAGTCAAGAAGAAATAGAAAATATGAACAAAATCATGATATGTAAAGATATTAAATTAGTAATTTAAAAATCTACCCAGGGTTCTACTCAGCTTTTAAATAAGACTTCACATCAATCATTTTAAAACTTTTTTGTAAAATAGAAAAGGAGGAAACTTTCCCCAATTTATTATATGAAGCCAGTATTACCCTTATATAAAAATCAGACACCACAAAAGAAGCAAACTACAGACCAATATTTCTTATGAATATAGAGGTTAAAATTCTCAATACCAGCAAATACTAGCAAATCAAATCCAGCAATATATTAAAAGGTTTACACACCAAGTAGGATTTATCCTAGGAATGAAAAGTTCGATTAAATTGGAAAATTAATTAATGTGATATTAATAGAAAAAACCCCCAAAACCACATGGTCTTCTCAATAGACATAGAAAAAAATGTGACAAATTCTAACACCCTTTCTTAATAAAAACACCCAATAAATAAGAAATAGAAGGGAATTTCTTCAACTTGACAAAGGTCATCCATTTAAAACCCACAGCTGTCATCATACTTAACAGTGAAATAATGAATGCTTTCCTCCTAAAATCAAAAACAGGAATATGATGTCTGCTCTGGCCACTTTACTTCAACATTGTATTGGCGATTCTAGCCAGAGGAAAATCAAGAAAAAGAAGTAAAACGCATTCGGATTGGAAAAGAAGAAATAAAAACTATCTGTATTTTCAGATGACATGATCTTGTACATAGAAAACCCTAAGGAATCCACACAATATACCATTAGGACTAAGAGAAGAATTCAGCAAAGTTGTGGAACACAAGATCAGTATAAAAAATCAATTATATTTCTATACACTATCAAGGAACAATCTGAAATTGAAATTAAGAAAAGCATTCCATTTACAAGAGCACCAAAAAGAATAAAACACTTTGGAATAAATTCGACAAAAGAGCAATATTTACACAATGAAAACTATAAAACATTTTAAAAGAAATTAAAGATCTAAATAAATGGAGAGACATTCCACGTATATGATTCAGAAGACTTAATATTGTTAAGATGGCAGTACTCCCCAAAGTGATCTACAAATTCAACTCAATCAGTATCAAAATCCTGGGTAGTTTTTTTGCAGAAATTAATAAGCTGATCCTAAAATCCATATGAAAATACAAGGAATCCTGAAAAGCCAAATCAATCTTGAAAAAGAATGAAGTTGAAGGACTCACACTTTTCAATTTCAAAACTTACTACAAAGCTATGCTAATGAAGGCAATGTAGGAGTGGCAAAAGGATACAGATCAATGGAATAGAATCAAGAATCCAGAAACAAAAGAAACTCCTACTTATGGTCAATTGATCTTTGCAAAGGGATAATATAATTCAATGTGAAAAGGATAATCTTTTCAACAACTGATGATGGGACCACTGGGTATCCATGTGCAAAAGAATAAAGTTGAACCCCTCCCTCACCCAATATACAAAAATTAATTTAAAAATGGATCATAGATCTAAATGTAGGAACTAAAACTATAATACTATTAGAAGAAAGCAAAGAGGTAAATCTTCATGACCCTGGATTAGGCAACGGTCTCTTAGATATGATACCAAAAGCACAAGCAACAAAAGAAAAAATAGATAAACTGGACATCATTAAAGTTAAAAACTTTTGTCCCTCAAAGGACACAAGAAAATGAAAAGACAACCCACAAATTGGGAGAAAACATTTGCAAATTATGTACTATTTGATGAAGGCCTAGTATCCAGAATATATAAAGAATTCTTACAACTCAACAATAAAAAGACAACTAATTAGAGAGGCAAAGGATTTGAATTGATATTTCTCCAAAAAAAGACAAAGAAATGGTCAATAAGCACATGAAAAGATGTTCAACATCATTAATCAGCAAATGCAAATCAAAACCACAATAAGATATCATTTCAGTCCCACTAGGATGGCTATAATCGAAAAGGTGGGCAGTAACAAGTATTGGCAAGGATATGAAGAAATTGGAACACTCATATACTGCTGATAAGATATCAAGTGGTACAGCCAGTTTGGAAATCAGTTTGGTGATTCCTCAAAAGTTAAATATAGAGTACCATATGACCCAGTATTTTCCTTCCTAGATTTATCCTGAAGAGAACTGAAAACTTATGTTCACAAAAAAACTTGTACAGTAGCATTATTCATAATAGCTAAAAAGTGGAAACAACCCAACTGCCCATCAACTAATGAATCTACAAACAAAATGTGACATACCCATACGATGCAATATTATAGGCTATAAAAATAAATGAAGTGCTGATACACACTACAACATGCATGAACATTGGAAATATTAGTCTAACTTAAGGAAGCCAGACATAAAAGGCTATACATTATTCCATTTATGTGAATTGTCCAGAATAGGCAAAACCATAAAGATATAAAGTAGTCAAGTAGTTTTCTGGGGTTGGGGAAATGGAGACTGGGGAGTGTATGCTAATGAGTACAAGGTTTCCTTTTGGGGTGATGATAATGTTCTAAAATTAGATAATGGTGATAACTGCACAACTCTACAAATATACTAAAAAACCACTGAATTATACACTTAGAAGGGTGAATTTATATCTCAATAAAACTGTTATTTTTTAAACTTCTGGCATACAGTAGGCATTTAATAAATGTTGGTTGGTTTCATTCCCATCAGGCTAAATTTAGATAACAGAGCTGAGGCTACTTCCTGCCCAGGGTTTAACAACTTTTACCCCCCTTCAGCCTTGGCAGTGATCAGGTGGGATAGCCTGAGGGTTGCCAGAGAGGGAAACTGGAAACAGCTGTCCATATCTTTGGGCTGGGAAGAGGAGCTGTGATAAAGAATGGGGAATCCAAAGTTAGGGAACAGAGGCAGATTCTCTCATCAGAGGCCATTCTAGACAATAAACTTGGGAGGAGGGTGGAAAATAAAAGTTGAGACAAGAGACCACTGGCTTGTGATCTGGAGGAAGCTTAATTCAATTAACAGCTTGCTATATCCCCTTCTCTGACTTTCATTTGGCTGCTAGCTTGAATTCTTTTTTTATTAATTTTTTTATCGGAATATAGTTGATTTACAATGTTGTGTTCGTTTCTGCCGTATAGCAAAGTGAGTCAGTTATACATATACATACATCTGCTCTTTTTTAGATTCTTTTTCCATATAGGTCATTACAGAATATTGAGTAGAGTTCCCTGTGCCATACAGTAAGTTCTTATTAGTTATGTATTTTATATATAGTACTGTGTATATGTCAATCCCAATCTCCCAATTCATCCCCCCCATATATACAATGGAATATTACTTAGCCATAAAAAAGAACGAAATAATGCCATTTGCAGCAACATGGATGGACCTAGAGATTGTCATACTGAGTGAAGTAGAAAGATAAATGTCATATGATATCACTTATGTGTGGAATCTAAAAAAATGGTACAAATGAACTTATTTACAAAACAGAAATAGAGTCACAGATATAGAAAACAAACTTATGCTTGATTTCTTATAGGGAAGGCAGCTATCCCACTGCTTATAGTCACAGTGGACCGAGTCATTTCCCTGCCAGAAAACTGTATCATTTTTCCTATTTTATTGAGGTATACTTGACATATAACATTGTATTTGTTTTAGGTGTACAACATAGTAATTTGATATATGTACTATTGCAAAATGATCACCCCAATAAGTTGAGTTAACATCCATCAACTCACATAGTTACATTTTTTTTCTTGTGATGAGAACTTTTAATACCTAATCTCTTAGCAACTTTCAAATATACAATACAGTTTTATTAACTATAGTCACCATACTGAACATTACATCCCCAGAACTTATTTATTTTATATTTTAGGTAAATAATTATATTACTAGGCATGGCAATGAAGTACAACAAACGAGAGCTGAATTTCTAAAATATCGGGCCCCACACCCCAGATATGAGTGAAAAAGTGTTGAAATGTATTGTGCTGCATTAGCAACAGGTAAACCAGGACTGCCTAAATCTTCATTCGACTCGATCTTTTATGCAGATAAAGAATACTATGTATTTATTCATTTAATCAATAATATTAAACAAATTCTTGTGGGAATAGAACTAAAATGTATTAAGAATTGACTGGTTACTGGGCACTGCCTTAAGCACTGTCACAAACGTGATCCAGAAAAACAAAGCCTAAGAGAGAGCCTTTGAATCTTAGGATGGACAAGAGTGGCCTTTGAAAAGCAGTTTCACTGGAGACGTGAACCAGAGTTGGGAGGATCAGAGTGAGTGGCAGTGAAAAAGTGAAAGCAGTAATGTGAGTGGGCTCCTTTTCCAAGTTCACCACTAAAGGAAAGGATAGATGAGACAGCTTGAGGAAGAGGCAGGGTAAAAAAAATTATAGTAACTTATTTTTCTGATTATATAATGAGGGCCCAGTGTAGAGAGGAAGAAGAGAGAAGTATAACAAAAAAATAAAATGGTTTATGATCTTTAAACAAATCTACATTTTCTGCATAAATTCATATCAAAGAAACCTGGACACTAAATTTAAAAGCTAGTATACAGTTTAGATTTCTAACTAATCAAAGTATATTTCTATCAAGGATAAATAAAGAAGGAAAGGTCAAAAGTGGCTTTACTTTTAAGGCAGACGTTTAATTTGAAGGAAAGGTATGAAAGTGACTGAAGCCACTTGGTACTGCTTTGAGATTATTTTCCTTACTGATAACAAGAAACTTGTTGACAGAAGATCTAGAAACTTAGAATAAAAACAGAGTGGCACTCCTGGGGATGCAATGTACAGCATGGTGACTACAGTTAATAATACTGTCTTGTATGTTTCAAAGTTATAAGACAGTAGATCTTTAAAGTTCTTATCATAAGAAAAACAAATCTGTTAACTATGTGTGGTGATGGGTGTTAACTAGACTTATTATGGTGATCGTTTTTGCAATAAATACATCTATCGAACCATTATGTTGCACACCTGAAACTAATATAATGTTCTATGTCAATTATATCTCAATTTAAGACACAATAAAATAAACATATAGGAGCAAACAAAAAATTCTATTCCCATTTAATAATCAAAATTAGAAACTTCATTTATATTTTAGGCTTCTCCTCTCTATATGTGGCTCAGATTTGCTGCACCCAAAGCAGCCTGCAGTCAGAGAAGCCAGAAATCAGGAAAGGGAATATGATTATTTTCCTTTTCATTGCATTTCTACTGCTCCTCTCATAGTTTTACTACTCTCCAAAGCTGGAGTGCAGAGGGAGAGGAGAGGAAAGCAGGGCAGGAAAATTCTTACTTAACTGATGCTGATGCTGGCTGCCATTGGCTCCTTTTAGACTTGGCAGATGTTTAAATCTGGCTCTTTCTCTCTTAGATGATGTTTGGGTTATTTTGCAAACCTTATCACCATGACCACCACTCTGCATGTGTCCAATCCATCTCTATTCCAGCTAGTCATTTGTGATTTCTTCCATACCCTGAGGATTCTGCGGGTCCACTTCTGGCCTACTTCTACTGAGGCTTCCTCCTGGGCAGGAACTAAGACAACCCCAGACTGACTCTGTCACATTACCCACCGAGATCTGGTCCATGGGAAACCTCACAACTCTTGTTGTGACAGACTCTAAAGGGCACTGATTTCCCAACTGCAGCCGTTGGTGACTTCCTCTTAAGCCCTCATTTTTTAGATTTTTCAAGCATTATTCTGACACCGGTCTTCTGAATCCACCAAACGCCAGGGAGCACATATTAAGCTCTTTCAGTGGTTTCCCTAAGTTCCTCTTTCTTGCCTTGACGTGAAGGGGAAACACCCAGACCCTCAGGCTCTTCTCACCATGCATGGTATAATCATACTTATAAATTTATATAAAATTACATGTGCATATATTAAAAGTTTTAAATAAAAAAGAAATAAGGCATTTAAAGAGCCAGCACAGTGCTAGGAAGATGGTAAGTACTGAATGAATGTTAGCTATTATTGCTAAATATTAGTTTTCCTGAAAGGGCATCTATATGATTGTTAAGAAACAGAAAAAAAAGCGTCAGTTCTTAATTGCCTAGCTAGCTACACACCAGTAAATCGATTCCCATTATTAAAACAAATATAGTTACAAATGTGAAGGACTATCTCGTGTCCTATATATATATATATATATATATATAGAGAGAGAGAGAGAGAGAGAGAGAGAGAGAGAGAGAGAGAGAGAGAGGGAGTATATGTTTACAACAAAGATGGAATGACATAGTTAAATGAGATCAGTACATCTGCCAAGGCAAAGGAAGTGTTACCAAAACATGAGACTTCCCTGACGGCGCAGTGGATAAGACTCCACACTCCCAATGCAGGGGGCCCGGGTTCGATCCCTGGTCAGGGAACTAGATCCCACATGCGTGCTGCAACTAAGAGTTCGTATGCCACAACTAAGGACCCTGTGTGCCACAACTAAGGAGCCTGCCTGCTGCAACTAAGATAAATAAATATTTTCTTAAAAATGAACCATTATGAAAGAAAAACTAAACATACATGGCACAGCATGTTGAACATTGTTAGGATCTTTAAAAAAAACTAAACAGGGTGGCATGATCAATAGAGCAATTTTGGTGCCATCTAAAAATTTTTTTGTAAATGAGGTGGAATATAAATGAAATAAATTATAGTAGCTGTAATTGTTCCTTGCAGATCACATAATCAACATGGCAGAGGCAATTTGGTGGGTCATTAAAATGGCTAAAATGATCAAATTGCCTCTGCTGTGTTCTTGTTATTTGGGGCAGCCAGATTTAACCAGAGACACTCATGCATTCCATATTCATGCCTTCATTCATTCAAAAAATATGCACCTACTATGTGCAAAGTGTTTTCCTAGAGCCTGCGTTGGATATAAAGAACTATAATACAGTAATTTGCCTTAAGGCATGTACTGTCTAGTTGAAGAAGGTGAACAAAGCATGCTGTCTTTCAATTTAGAAATTTTGTGGCAAACTAAGCTAGCTAGGTAGAGTGTTAGGTACTTGTCATTAGGAGAAACATTTGCTGTTACTGTCAAATTCCATACATATTTTCAAATTCAAGGTGTCTATTTTCAAGTTTGTTGTTGGGTAGTAAAAGATACATATGGTGAAAAATTATTCAAAAGAGTATTTGTTTTTAAATATTGTGTGTATGTGCATTTCTTACATACCAGGACACAAGAAATGCCCTAATCTTCAAAGACACTAGTTTTTACTTCATTAGCTTATTATTTCACTTCCTTTTCCAATTTACCTCTACGTCCATGGCATGCAGTATATCGAATTTGGTAGAGAAATTCTAAGCCAACATAATACTTGGCCAGATATCATTCCCTGTTCTCTTTACAGAATTTCTGCAGTATTTTCTCTAAATGTTTTTTTTTCCTATGACATAATCTCTCTTCCTTTTTTGTTGTTGTTTCCCAATAGGAATCTAAATTTGTAACCTAATAGGGATCTAAAAATCCTTACTTCAGCAGCTTCTAATCTGCTACTGAATTCTTCCCAGACCCATGATTTAACATCTGGGTTCAATATTCTAATCTTCCAATGAGGACTAGAGCTCAGCTTTACTTGCTTCTTTCAACCTGGGAAAGCAACTCAAAAAAAAAAAAATTGAACTCATCAGCTTCCTGATTTGAGATCTTTGTAATACAGCTTCATTATTTTGACATGAATTCCCCAGACATCAGACTCACCCATATTCAAATTTAAGGGCAAAAACATCCCAAAGACAAACATAAATTCCTTTTGGATTGCTCAACCTCTACTTCTCCTGATGCAGATAATTGAGTTGACAGTATATTTTACACAATGAAAAGTGTAAAAGGACCTTTGGCTAGCAATTAGCTTTTTATATAACTTTGAGATATTGTAGACCAAAGAGATAGCATACAGACTTGTTAATAATTCTTTTTAATGTTACATTTAAAATAACTTTAAAATTGGGTCATAATGAGTGATTCTTGAAAAATCCCCAGTTATTTCAATTGCCTAGCTTTAAATAATGCTGAAACACAATGGCTTCATCTTGAAAATTTGACAACCAAATTGATACTAATTAAAGCCGTGTGTGCAATTTTCCTAGGGCTTTAAAACAAAATGGAATTTGAAACTCAGTGACAAACTAGAATGACTGTCACAAAATTAGATAATTAGAAGATTTTAAAAGAATTCATGTAATACAGTAGACAGCAGGTAGCTCTACAAAGTACTATACGGAATGTAATTTATGTGAATTTTTAAAAGGTATAATACCGGAGTGCATTTAGCAGTACTTAACACTTGTATGAGCTTGACCCTGAGGTATACTGGGGCTGAATCCCGGATGAGACAGGAAGAGGAACAGATCCACGTATAAGTTGGGTCATGGGGCTGGAAGCTAGTGTTCAAATGGCAAATTCTTCACTGATTCAGACTGGCAATGAAAGTTGGTCCATTCCAGTGGGCAAGGGTATAGAGATTAGAAAATAATGAAGTCAGAAGAGGTAGTGGTTTGGGGTTTCGGCAGCAGAGTCTAACAAAGCCTTAGTTTACGGAGCACAGGATTCAGCACCTCAAGAGAGGGCTGTTAGGGTCCCATTCACGTGGATTTGGTTCAGTCCTCCTGTTCCAAAGGGGAACTTGAGTTCTGAACAGTTAACTGAGACAGAAATCCAGTCAAATGGCCTGGAAGAGCATAGAAGGATGAGCAGAGCCTGGGCTTCGGGCCATATGAGAAGCCAGGGCTCTTCCCAGGCACACAAAACCCAGGCTTAAAGCAGTAAGATGAATCCCATATTCCAACGACTCTGGTTTGAATCTGATTTTAAACACTGCCTGTTAGGAACAAAGATAAAAGCAATGGCTGCAAGAGAGTCAGGAACCTGGTTTAGCTGAATGTCAGGCTGAGGGTATTGGTGCCTTCAAAAGAGCAGGGCTAGTGAAGGCAGAGCCTATAAAACTCAGTCCTCAAGAAGTGATTCGTGACGTAGAAAGGATGGAAACCCAAAAGGAATGGTTTGTACTTATATACATTCAAAAAAGGATGCTGATTGGGCTTCCCTGGTGGCGCAGTGGTTGAGAGTCCGCCTGCCAGTGCAGGGGACACGGGTTCGTGCCCCGGTCCGGGAAGATCCCACATGCTGTGGAGCGGCTGGGCCCGTGAGCCATGGCCGCTGAGCCTGCGCGTCCGGAGCCTGTGCTCCATAACGGGAGAGGCCACAACAGTGAGAGGCCCGCGTAACGGAAAAAAACCCACCAAAAAAAAAAAAAAAAAAAAGGATGCTGATTAACTTGTACATCCAGTTAGGACACCAGAGTGGTGTCTCCTTAAGAATACTTGGTGAGAAGTTTTTTAAACCCGGAATGTTATAAGAGCTAATAGTAATGGCTACATTTACTGAGCACCTCAGTTGGGCCAAGCACTTTTCGTAAATTATCTATAATGCTCTCAACAACTGACAAGGTACTTAGACTTACTAGTATTTTACAGATACGAAACTAAGACTCAGAGAGGTACAGTAAAGGGTCCCCAGCCACTCAGCTAATAAGGTGCTACACTGGGTCTGGTTTCAGTAAAGCAGTTGAGAAAAAATAGGCTTATCTTACGGAATAAAATATGTACAGTTTATTACCAGTTAAGAAAAAAAAAAAAAATTTCATTTACGTGTATAGTTCAGCTTACTTTAATATATGTATAGCAAAATGAAAATAAAACACAGGCTTTGTTACTGTGATGATCTAATGCTAACTGGTCCTTTCTCATTTGGATATTAGTGAAATCTTTAGATAATGTCTACGCTTCTCAATCTCTGTCTTGGTTTCTTAGTGTTTGCCTTTTTACTCTCCCAATTGGTCTACCAATTGGGATGTATTGGTAGATGTATTACCCCAGTTACTAAACTAATCCTAAGTGAAACAGAACTTGTGTTTAAAATCTGCTAGTATTCAAATTCCAACTTAAATTTCCTTCATATCTTTGGGTCACAGTCATGTAGCCTCCTCCTAGCTCCCAATATCAACTAACACCTGACGACAGGGAAAACTAAGGTATGAGGTGATATTATTATCTAGGATAATAAAACTTCAGAAGAAAATTACCACAGATCTTTAAAAATCATAAAGACAATGCTATGGATGCCCTACTACATCTATTCACAAAGAAGTTTCAACGTAAAGAAACATTTTAACATTAGAAACTCAATTTCAGAGATAAAAATATATAGTACAGGAGTTGTATCTGTGCATCAGATAAAGAAGGATTCAATACAGATTTCCAAGCAAAATAATATCAGATGTGTCAACAAAAGCATACATTGGGCATCTGAAGGGAGGAGGAGGGTGAAGGTTAGGGGTGAGAGGGGAATATCTGTCCCTGATGCAAGAAAGAGAAGGAAGGAAAAGAAGCAGCATCAACAATAGTCTGAATGGAAAAGCAGACTTTGGTCACGGCAGGGCAGATGCCAGGTCCCAGAAAATGCTGCTGAAACTAAACATCTCTTTGTCAGTCCATCCGACCAGCTCCCCCGCCTCCCAACTCCAATCACATGTACTGATGGGCGGCACTCACTTGGTCCTAGTGATGGTTCCAGAGCTGGAGATGAGACGCCAAGCCAAGTATGAGAGTTTAGCCAACTGAACACTTAGGAGGAACAGTGTCCACACAAGACTGCCATCACTTAGGACACCAGTTGCAAATGTGGGGCATTCCCCAAACCACACTCAGTTTTGATAATTCGCTAGAAGGACTCAGTATGCACTGAAAGCTGCTACACCCACAGTTATGGGATCTTACAGGGATTAAAATCAGTCAAGGGAAGAGATGCATGCATAGGGCAGAGTCCAGGATGGGTCCAAATACAGAGCTCCTGGTTGTCCTCTTCATATGGAGCCATGGACAGCGTTAACTCCTTATGGCCATGTTATGTGACAATACACATGGCCAGCCAAGGAAGCAAACCCCAGTCTTCGGTGTTTAGAGTTTTTACTGGGGCTCCATCACACACTATCTACATGGCTGACCTTCACTCTCCAGCCCTTCTGGGAGGTTAGGCTGATATCTTTAGTCTCCAGTCCCTTCTGGAGACAAAACTGAAACCTCACGGCCCAAAGCCCCCATCATAAACCACATTTTTAGACGGATAATTAGTGGGCCAAAACCCTCAGGCAACAATACTCCAATCAGGCAGGACATTCCAACGGGCTAGAGATCACCTCCCTGTAGTTGAGGGAAAGGCCAGACCACTCTCTGCGTAAGGTTAATTTTCTACTGCATACCAGGCCAACCAGAATTCTTCCCCAGGAATTTTCTCTTTGGAGATGGAGAAGAGGGGACTTCGTTAGTCGGGATCCCTAGAAGCATAGCAAGGACTCTTGTGTAAGTGATTTACTGAAGGAGTGTTCTCAGCAGAAAGTATCAGGATGTAAGGGAAGCACGATAGTACAGGGGAAGATGCTAAGCAAAGAAATGGTTTCAGCTGAAGTCTAGCCATAGACCAGGGGCATGACATCGATTGCACCTCAGACCTGACCCACCTTGAGAAGAGGCTTTGTATCTCCAAAGCAGTCAGCCATTGGCTTTGGGCCACCACGGGGGAGGGGAGGCATTATTTCCCAGGCATTACTGGGTGAAGCAGCAACTAGTGTCCCAAGGCAATTCTCCAGAGTTGGGTGCAGCTGTGAGCCAGTATCAATAGGCACACAGGCAGCAGCTCAAGAACAGATGCGCTGACCTGGAAAAGCAGGTCTGGGTGGGCCACCAATAGCAATGACTGTAGTCCACACCTTGTACTGCTCACATCAGTGTGCTGTCACAGTGAGTTCACTCCGCCCAGTCACGGCTTCTCCAGCATTCTGGAGCATTCATTTCCCCAAAAAGGAAGGTCAGCGGGACAGACTTTAGTCCTCTGCTGCTACATTTGATCACAAGGCCAGATACTCATCATCTCGCTCCTCTGCCGCTCATTCTAGATTCTCCTCTCCACTGGCAAGGGTTTCCACTGGATTAGGTTTGCCTGGTGTAGTATCTCAGACCCTCATTGTGAGCAGGGCTAAGGCCCTTCTCAGG